>NW_028185250.1:1709753-1852826 GCF_003343005.1 Rhea americana | reverse complement strand
AAAAAAAAAAAAAAAAACAGAATTCAAAATGATCTTGACAAATTGGAGACTTGGTCTGAAATAAATAGAATCCAATTTCTTAAGAGCGGTTGCAAGATTCTCAGTTTGTACAGGAAAGAAGGATGTACAAAATCAGGATGAGGAACAAATGGCTAAGTAACAAGTCTGCAGAAAAAGGATCTGGAATCTTTAGCGGATGCCATGCTGAGCTTGGGACTAACATAGCATCTGATAGGGGGAAAAAAAATCAACCATATTTGAATATATAAACAGGAGTATAGCTTGTAAGACTCAATCAGCATCATTCATTCAGTTTAGTTTTATCTGAACTACTACTTTTGGACACTTAAGGAAATTAAAGTTTCATATTCTAAGAAATGTGGGAGGAGTCTAGAAGGGAACATAAAGAAGCACCAGAGTTTGATCTACACAAAAAGATGGAAAAATCTGGGATTACCTGGTGCAGAGAGGAGATGTCTGAGGGGAGACATGATAAAACTCTTGATGAGAAAAAGCTCTTATAAAACTAGATGAATATATTCTTCATATTCATAAAGAATAAGACAAGAAGTAATAGGCATAAATTCTAGTGATGAAAAGTTGAATTTGGCACTAAGAACTGTCACAATAGCTAAATATAGATTGTCTGCGAAGGTTGTGAAAGCTTCATAATTGGATAATTTTAACGATGAGTTAGGCACTTTTCTGTCTGGAATGTTATAAAAGAAGGTTGATCTTTCTTTGTGACAAAGGGATGGACTAAATGACCTCTTAAATTCTTTTAAGCCTATTTTCTGTGACTCCTGGACACCTATTTTTGGATTATATATGTGATTTTAAAATTAATAGTTCAATTAAAAGCAGCGTGAAAATGACCGTAGAGTCAATACAGTATTGTTTGTTAAAATCTGGTGCTTCTCTTCTCTGCATTCAGATTGTCAGCTTGCGCATCATGAGTCGGAAGTGATGCGTGGGATAATCTAGCCCTTTAGGGTCTAAACTATGATTTATTGAGCAAGGTCCCTGAGGACATGGAAATAGTCTGGTGTAGCACATTTCCTTTATAGGGTATGCACTCTAATTTCAGAAATAAAATGAAGTCCATGCTATAGTTCTCTGCCTGTATCCTTTTCCTCCCTTCCTTTCCTCTCTTCTTATACCTCATATCCCCTCTCCCCAATAACAAAGACACAGAGAGAGGGAAAAGAAACATTTCATATCTTTATTTTGCAAGAGAAAATTAATAAAATATTATATGATGGAAAATAGTGAGGAGGAAGAATTTAGCAAGTTAATTTCTTTGTGCCTAGTAACTTCATTTTATTGTAAAATTAACACTTGTAGTAGTATTCTAGGATGAATACAATAAAATGAATAAACTTTTTTTTCCCAACTGAAATAGGCTTCACTACTCTCATCATGTTTCTATTATGCAGATCGCAGGTGGAACACCTAATATTCTTTATGTTGTTTCATGACCTCAGTCAATACTAAAGCAATAATTTGAACCTTTTTTTTTTTTTTAATTCATGAGACAGTAGATGTAACTTGGAGAGAAATGACACTCTTCATGTGCAGATTTGCACATAAAAAGAGTATACCACTGTGTTTTGCTACCTTTTTTAATTTTTCGTTCCATTCATGGTACCATAAAGTGACATACTGGTTCTCTGCTGGTTCCTTTCTCTCTATCTTTTTTTGAAATAAATGAAACTCCTTGCATAGTGTCTTTTAAATTTAAAAAAAATCTTGAGAAATTGTCTTGTACAAAAACTTGCATTTCTAGACATAATAAAATTATCTTATTTAAAACCACACTTCTGCAAAACATTCTCTCTTTTTTAAGTTACTGGCTTTTTTATTTAATTGCAAATGACTTTTCACTGTAACTTTTCCCAAATACTCAATTTATAAATATGTCTGTTTTTAAAAAGTATGTGAAAGACCTAGTTTAAGAAAGCATGGTATTAAAACATGCGTTGTTAAAGGGTTTTGGGTTTTGCACAGGATTTAGTATTGTGTTTGTTCCCCAAAACATTGGACTCAGGTTGGACTCGGGGATAAGCCATTTGGTTTACCTGTGGCAGGGGCAAGAAGAGGAAAGATTATCGTTGCTTGAATACCATTCAGGCTTTTTAAAACAAATTAAAGTTCACTTTTTCCGGCTTTCCTGTCATATAATCATTCCCCTTACTATTTTCCATATCTCTCATTCCTGTTAAAGCAGATAATTCCTTGAAGCAGTCTCTGAAGTACATTTTATAATAGATTTGTGCATTCTAAGGTCATAGTAGGGAGGAGAAAAGCCTCAGGTGTATCAAGATAGTAATATGCAAACCTAGTTGTTCATCAGCACTACTTCTGTGCTTCTTTCCATACATCAGCTGCTGTTGCTTGTTCCCTGACATGTCAGTGGGTCATGGTGAAGAAGGCACCCAAAGCCCACAAGGCTTTGAAAATGTAAAGAGGCTGGGTTTAGGTTCAGTTTCAGTGGTACTTTTCTTTCTGAGATTTTTTTCTATTGTTTTCTGTTGGAAAAGTAAGGTTTGCGAACACGGTAGATAAGCCCTGGGTAAAATATCCGTGACTTAGAATTTGGACAGCAGAGTGAGTTACCCTGTAACAGCGTATTTAGTGCAGCAGTAGGACCACTGAAGCGCAGTGGTATATGCAGACTTCCAGATATGCAATAGAATATCATCACAAACATGACTATCTTGCTTAAGTGATGTGCTTTGGGTCCTGTCTGCCTGCACCCATGCTAGTTCTTGTGCTCATGCATGTTTGTTTCTGTCGCACAAATTCACTAAGGCAGGGCTTTGCAAATAGGTTCTGAGGAGCTGAGTTCTTTCTTCTGCTTTGCTTAGTAGGCATCAGTGATATTTTGATCTTGATTATATGGAATTTGATGTGAAAAGAGCCAGTCTTAGTATGGAAAAGATTGATTACAACTGCTTTAATCCATTTCTCTTTTTATTTATCCTGTCATCTACTCCATCTACTCTCTCCTCCTTCTTGCTCAGTATTTCTGAGACTAGTCACTGTCATTTTCTTTCATTGGAATTATCTTTCTTCCTAATCAAAGCAGCCCCTCTTCCCTGTGTTTCTTCACCCAATTTTTGCTTGTTGTCTGCTCTCCCTTCCCTTTATTCTTTCCTTTTTCCTTCAGTCTCTGTTGAGTTGGGTTCTTGAGTTTTTTTTCTTCCTTCCTAATGTATTTTTCCCTCTTCATATATGTTTATTATGTTATCTCTTTGGTTTCTTTTCCTCCTGAACTGCCTTGGTAGCAATATTTTGAACAGACAGTATTTCGAATGGATAGTAATAGAAAATAACAAACCTATTTTAGTGACTAGAGGATAAGGATGAGCCATATTCTGTAGAGTTTACAAGTGGAGGAGGAGGAGAAGAAAAAAAATGTGGGTATCTAATTAGAGCAAGAAGAGCTTGTAAAAATGCCAGTAGAGATAAAATTTCAAGAATAATCATTTTAAGAGTAATTTGAACAGTTAGTGTTTCTGACAAAAGAGATCAAGGGCTTCTGTTGCAAATGTACAGGCAAACCAGGAACAGTGTGGAACGTGATGGGAAATTACTGGTGATACAAACAGCAGTCTAATATTAAAAAAGGTAGAGGTGTAGGTGGAAATGATGCATAAAGCCTTAGGATGAACATTCATTCCACAGTCTGCAGAAGTAAAGGGGAGAGAGAAGGGGGCAGAGGGCAGGAGTGGACTGTTCTGTGTTCTTTCTCCCCGTTAAGGTCTCTTGCCATATTAAGAGTTTAACACAATAAAGAACATGTAAAATTAGTAAAGATTTTGTCTTGGGCAAATAACTAATGGAGATATATTTTTAATTCTGTACAAGGTTTAGCCCAGAACTTCATAAAGAGTGTAACACTTTGATTTTCCTTTCTCTTGGACATCAGCCTAAAAAGTGTATGAAGGGAACAGACTGTAAAGATAGATACCCCAAATATTCTTTAAGTTAGTGTCCTGTTAAAACCATTGCATGTCAGAAGTGATGAATAGTTTTTGTGGGTCTGAGCAGGTTCCTGATCGATTGGTTGCGAGTTAATGAGGGAGAAGAAGGGCAAGAGAAGCTGAAGTCCAGCAGCCTGTGTGAGCACACACCTGGCTTCTCTCTTTACTTCGTTTTCTCTTTAATGAGGGAACCAATTGGTATGGGGCAATCAATGCTGACTTATTAGGATCAGACACTGTTCTGGCACTGCCAAGGCAATTAAATTCAGCAGAATGAGGATTAAAAAGAAAGAAAGAAAAAGCCAGAGACTTTGAATTGAATAAGAGCTACATTGATGTTTTAAGGTTGGCAAAAAACAGGATAGTTTAAAAGAATTAAATCATTGTCCTGCTCCCTTTTTGTGAGATTAGGAATGACAAGATCATTGTCATGTGTCCTTAAATTTGATAGTCTCTAGTCCTACTTTTATGCTTGGAGATTTCTGCACAAAGTAACGTATATATTTGGAGGAGGCAGTCTGCTCTCAAATGTCATATTGTCATTTCAACCACTTCCCTCCTTTTTGTCTGTAATATTCTGTGCTATTAAACTCATAGGCTGCGAAGGTTCATAAAATGATTCTTTGCAGTGTGTGTGTGGGGGGGGATGCACACTTAGTAAATAGTCATAATCTTAGAATCAGTAAGGTTGGAAGGGACCTCTGGAGACCATCTAGTCCAACCCCCCTGCTCAAGCAGGGTCACCTACAGCATGGTAGACAGGATTGCATCCAGGCGGGCCTTGAAGATCTCCAGAAAAGGAGACTCCACAACCTCTCTGGGCAACCTGTGCCAGTGCTCTGTCGCTCTCACAGGGAAGAAATTCCCCCTTATGGTCAGGTGGAACTTCCTGTGCTTCAAGTTCTGCCCATTGCCCCTTGTCCTGTCACACGGGACAACTGAAAAGAGTTTAGCCTCGTTCCCCTGACACCCTCCCTTCAGGTACTTGTACACATTGATAAGATCCCCCCTCAGGTTTCTCTTCCCCAGGCTGAAGAGGCCCAGCTCTCGCAGACGTTCCTCATAGGGCAGGTGCTCCAGCCCTCTGATCATCTTCGTAGCCCTCTGCTGGACTCTCTCCAGTAGCTCCATGTCTCTCTTGTCCTGGGGAGCCCAGAACTGGACGCAGTACTCGAGATGAGGCCTCCCCAGGGCTGAGCAGAGGGGCAGGATCACCTTCCTTGACCTGCTGGCAGCCCTCTTCCTAATGCACCCAAGGAGACCATTGGCCTTCTTGGCCACAAGGGCACATTGCTGGCTCACAGTCAATTTGTCATCCACCAGCACTCCCAGGTCCTTCTCTGTAGAGCTGAATGTTTAGTTCCTGTCTAGTGGGGGTACGTTTAGAACGTTTATCATGTATTTTAAGAGTTAAATTGATGATGTTTTTGAGATTTTGGCAAATCTGTTCTGTGGACTTTTTTTTAAAGGGAAGGATGTTTTTCTTCAAGGAATTTCAGCCTTGCCAAAACAAATGTATTTGGCAAGTTGGAATTAGCTTACACCAAGTGTTAGATAAATACTACTTCATGTACTAACTTATGAATTTATTGAATGTGATATTAACTGGCAGTATTAGTATTAGATTAAATAGGAGGATGTTCATACTATGCCTCCTTCCTGCTTGGAAGAGGCTGATACCTTTTATATGATTCATCCATTCTGAGTCCAAACATTTTTATTTCGAAAACAAAAAAAAGATAAACCAGAAATCTTTTAAAAATATTTTTAAAGCATAAAATAAAAAACAATAATATCCAATTATGATATTTATGCAATAAGATAACATTTGTGCTTGTAACTGTGATAGTTTTACTTCACTGGTTATCCACTTTCCTGTGAGTGTCAGCCTTCTCCTCAAAAATGTCGAAGCACTATGTAAGAGCTCTTTTCTGTAGGAGCCCTTTTCTGAATATACACTAAGTTCCCTATATCAGCAATTGCACACTGTCTTTTTAACGTTCATCATGTAAGCATCCTTATTTTACATTTGCTGCTGGGCAGATCAACTGCACAATGCTATTCTCGCAGTCTTTTTAAAACATTTTCCCTTGGATCTTCGAGCGCTAGGTTAAAATTAACTTTCATTTTGAAATCTGAAACTCGTAAACTCCATTCCAGCTGTTACTGGTGGCTTTGTGCTATTTCTTTAGTGATTTTAAATATGTACACACCCCCACACAGTAACACACACATCAGAAATACATGGGTTTTTACAATATAATATATATATACTTAATATGTAAACAAATATATATAACGTATTTAAAGTTTGCCTAGGTAATCCTCATTAAATATAATAATGCATTCCATAATGCGGAGGAGAAGAATGGGAGGTGTTGCAATGATATATTTTGGCACACTGTATTTTTGGCGTAACTGTTCCCCCTTTGGGAGTCCCCATGAGTTAGTTGTCAGGTACAGTCTCTCGCCTTGTGTTTGGATGTGTTGACCACTGTGATTGTCGAGCTTCTCGAGTGTGGGGATTTCTAAGGCTGCTGCTAGAATTGTTGCGTTTCTGTTGCCTATGTAGGGAGAGTGTCCTGAATGTCTCCTCTGTTAGGATGTATCATCATTGTAATCTCTGCTGCTGTAGAGTTTTTTGGGCTGGCTACATAGTCATACACTGTGGAGAGAGGGATAGTTTAATATTAGTTTTCAAACTGTATTTATTATAGAGTAAGGATGTTGAATGTAGGCCTATATTGTGTACCAATAATACAGTGTATTCTCTTTACAGTGGAGAATAGTGATATTAAACAGGTCTTAAACTGTTTTTTTTCCCTCCTGGAAGAAGAGCAAAAGAGTACTAATCCATTAAAAATTAAGAGAATAAAGCTTGTTTGTCCTCATCTACTGGCCCAAAGTTTAGTTGTTGTCTTTTGGCACTAGCAATAATGTTGTGCATAAATGTAAAGAAAATTAGTAAAACAGTATTTCAAGGAATTGTTCTGACTTAAAAGGAATGGGATAAGCTAGCCATGAACTGTCTCTCAATAGCAGGTCATTTTAAACTATACATTTCTATAGAAGCGAGATTGATATTTCCAGGCCAAAGAGGTTCAGGTTGTCAGCCTCGGTCTTTAGTTCGCTAACGTTCTTTCTGTCTATAGTCCAGATACTTCATTGAAGTGCAGGCATGGAATTTCACTTTCTAGAAAGGGTATCACAGTGTATCATGAAATAAAATGTACTGTTTACAGTCATAGAAGCAGTAAGGTTGGAAGGGACCTCTGGAGATCATCTAGTCCAACCTCCCTGCTCAAGCAGGGTCACCTAGAGCATGTTAGACAAGGTTGCATCCAGGCAGGCCCTGAATATCTCCAGGGAAGGAGATTCCACTGATACTTTAATATTTCAAAGTCATAAAGGTTTAACCTCAAATTTTATTTTAAATGTGCCTCTGGCCTTTGGGATTAGTATTTATGAGATTGTGAATCATGTCAAGGTTGAAGTTTTACATGTAGAATAGGCATTTTTAGATAAGATTTTTTTTTTGTTAAAACAAAAACAACATATGGCTAGAGTCATAGTACAGATGCAACTACGATGTTTTCCATTTGCAATTATGAATAAAATACGTTCCTATTTTATTTATTCATTGTAAATGATATTTGTGCTTGTGTATGTACAATATTGTTACCTTGAAATGGAGGTGAAAAACTGGAACTGTAGGTGTGGAACTGAAAGCATATGCACAAGGTTTACCATTTAAAAATCAGCAATTTATCATAAAAGTAATCTTAGAAATTCCTACAAATGAACATTGAGAATACATGCCTCATCAGATATTTTCAAAATGATGCTGCATTTGTGTAGGACAAGAAGTGTTGTATCTTAAGGAACTGAAGAAATACAGTAATAGCTCTTGACCATTTATGCAACAGATTGATGCAGAACAGATGGGTTCCAATCAGATAAATGTTAGGTCATTGTACCAAAGGGAGTTCTGCTGAAAGGCCTTTTTTCACAAAACTTTGTTGAACCTTTTAAAGTTTGAAGCTAAATATGTTAACAGATGCCACTTGTATAGTAAAATTGTATCTTATTTCTATTAAGGAAGAGTATTTTATCATTTTTTTTCACTTTGAAGATATTTTAAAGTATTACTTTAAAAGCAGACTCTTTCAAAAGATTGAGAATCTGATAGGAATAATCTTGGATGTTATTTGCACATACTTGTTTTCAAGGAAAAGCTACATTCTTTGAGTAGCTGTCAAGTTTCATATGCTAGCTGATCTTTTTTGCATTTCGATCGTTTAGAAATCCTACCACTTTGGTATGTCTGTTTTGATGAAAACATGACTGTAACATGAGCTAGGCATACACATTTTAGCTTTAATCTGGCTAGCATGATTAATAACGGCAGATAAGGTGCAGAGATGCACATTTAAGCTGCTTAGATTCTGAGGGTTCTTGTAAGACTCGTATATGCTTTAACTTGTGATGCAGGTTGTAAAACTAATGATATTATGATATTAAAATTAACATGGATTTACCTCTCTGTGCTTCAATTGTGTTTGCTAAAGAAGCATGCTCTTGGACTCTTCTTCCTGAAACCAGTCTAAAATGTTTCTATAAACGGTGTTTCACAAACATTTTGGAACTGTTGACTTTTTTGGTTTATCCATCCTCATAAGCTTTCCTGAGTTGACGTTAAGACTCTGGGGGTGAGATACTAAGAACTGACTGTATATATTGGCTGCTGGCAGAATCACTAGCTATTCTTTTCTGGAGTATTTGAACTGTTATTAGTTATTAGTGGTTTCTGGATAATATTAAGACCTTTGAGCAGTGATAGCAGTTGCTTCTCGTTCCCCCATCCAATCCTTTGCACATTCTCCTAACCCAAAGCAGCCATGATACACAATTTGAGGAAAAACTGGTACAGAAAATAAGGGTAGAAGAGTTTAATTTCTCTGAGGACACCAGGAGGAGTTCAGTTTTGTTCAGGGAACTCTGAAGAAATTAGAAAGACCAAGAAGACTAAAGAAAAGAAAGAGCTGCTTTGAATTGTACTATATAATAGTCGTTTCATAATTTGGAAATTCTGTAACTGTATTTTAAATCACCAGCAAGGAAAGATCTTCATTTGTTTTTTATGGGGAGCTCTCAGTATTACTAGGAAGAAGATAGCTAAATAAAAAAAGACACTTGATTTGGGATATTGGAATGTTTGGGATTTTGACTTTTGAATAAATTCTGGTGGAGATGTAGAATAATTTGTGAAATGCAGTAGCTTCTCAGGAAATTTAAAATAAATTGAAGTGTAGCATTTTGTAAATGTAACTATTTTTGAATCTTCATTAAAAAAAAAAAACTACTTGTGTAAAATACAAAATTTGGAATCTTGCTATATCTCATACCAGAAGTTAAATACTGTGGAGAAGTTGTGAAACTCTGGATTGCTGTTTACTTACATGCAAAACTATAAGGCATTTGCAAGGAGATTTAGTAGTAACATAAAGAGCAAGATGTTAACTGGTAAATATGAGAAGCGTTTTAAATAGCCCAGGAAGTCGTGTGTTACATCTCAAAACATATGCACCATTACAGCTGGAAATGTCACCAAAATGAAATAATCTGAAAAAATGATAAATCCAAGTCTGAGATTAATACAGTTGAGCCATCGGGAGTTGTTGGAAGTTGAGAAAGCTCTGTGGTCGTATGTGAAAGAGATGCATAGGATATAGATGGAAGAACATACACTACATAAATCGATACCAGGATTACCCTGTTTCTTAATAAAAGTGGAACTGCTAAATACGGAGGCAGAAGGGTTCTTGCACACTTTGTGGTGAAAAGTACACAGGTGAGTTATTGATTTCAGCTTACATTTGGAGGTTGTATTGTGAACATACTCAGTTTCACTCTGAATGTATCAACTATTCCAGGATGATTGCAGGATCTAGTAGGCCAGTTAGAGATACCTCAGCTTAAGTGAGCTTACATGGTTAAGGAAAGTGGGTATGAGCTGAGAGGAGTAGCTATATAAAGAGTTCTGAAACTGAAGTGTGAATTGCAGCATTGATTAGGAAGGAAGACAGGCATCTTAAGGAGAAAAGTAAGTTGTGAATTTCAGGGGTTCACTTTGGGAAGGACAAAAATAAGCTGTAGTCCTGTATTTCCTGTAAACTTTTGGTTAATGAAAATGCAGCAATAAATAATTTTGACTGTTTCTGTTTCCAAATAGAGATTCATTCCATTATTCTGTGAATATTATTGTTATGGAAGAAAAGATAGTGTTACCCTGATAACAGCCTTCTAGTCATAACAGACATCAGTCGGTGCTAGGAATAAAACATTGAACAGCCAGGAAGAGCTGCTTCCTGAAACACGTTTTCATTACGTTAATATATAAGAATACAATACATAGACTTCTTCTGTTTTAGCTGCATATCAAAACAATCTAGTACTGAGTTGAAATTATCAGCTTAATGAAATGAAGTGGATGATGTAAAAAATAATACAGCACACTCAGGTAAATTGGATTGATATGTTGAAGGTTATGTCTAGGGAACCCAGATTCATACACCTATATCTTAGGTTTCCTTTTAGAGATACACTTTGCTGCTGAGCGCTGGTCTCACTTCTGAGACAAGAATCATGTTATTTAGAGGATAAGTGTTTTTGAAAAGATATAGTACAAGCTGATGCCTTTGGTTGGCAGTCATTCTAATTGTAATGATTGAATTGTTTTTGGAATAGGAGAGTTCTGTATGATCATAATCACTTTGGGGAGGCCAAATTCAAGGTGATAACAAGGGAAAGCTATCAGATATCCTGAGTGGATTTTGTATAAGTGAGTATCGGAATACATCAGCTTGTCGCTTCTCTTCAAACACACATACATCACTGCAGGTTTCTGATAGGCTGGTCAGATGTTCACTTGGACATCCCTGATTGTAAAATTGTTAGAACTAATATCTTGAATCACTAAGTCTGTTTTTGCTATCTCATTTGCTATGCAAGATAGGGAGTATTGAAAAACCTGTAATTGTAAAGGTTTTACATCAATTTCTATTCATGAAAAATGATATTTTCCCTTCATAGAAGTGTCATATTTTAAA
Organism: Rhea americana; assembly: GCF_003343005.1. Taxonomy (NCBI): domain Eukaryota; kingdom Metazoa; phylum Chordata; class Aves; order Rheiformes; family Rheidae; genus Rhea; species Rhea americana. The sequence goes on along the minus strand of NW_028185250.1, from coordinate 1,841,731 downwards.
CAGTTTTCAGCTAAGTAAATTCAGCAATATTAAGAAGCCGGCAGAAGTGAAAGAAAATAACTTCCTATTAAAACAAAATCCATACTTTTGTTTTAGCAGCTGTGATCTCAGTGAAAGATCTGTTGTATGGGCAAGATTCTTGTTCCAGCTGCTGTCAAGGTGAAAACACAGATGTGAGACCCAAGTTTAAAAGGTGGTAGCAGAGATATTGTTATAAGAGTTTAGATGGATCAGAGAACTTAAAAATCTCATCATACTTTATCTGTAGAGGAAAAAATGTATTTAGAGCTACATTTGGGTGATTTTTGTCATGGACATAATAATGTTTAATGAAAATGAGAAATATTGAAGATTTACTTATATCAGGGCCTAATTCAGTGCCTTCATGATCAGTGGAAAGACTTTCAGTGATGGCGTTAACCTGGGACCAAGTCTTGTTCTTTCTGAGTACTACTGGTCTTTTGACTGAACAAAGCAGAGCATTATGGAGAAGAGGAAGAGTTTATTATGTAATAGAATCCTAGGTAGCTCATTAAAATTATTTAAGCAGATTTCATTTTACCATAATTTAGCTCCAACTCCTTCAACTTGCAGCTTAACATTTTTCAATACAATTTTTATACACAGTGATTTTATTTTACTTTTCTGAAACTGTTGATGAAATTTCTGACACTACTTAATGTATACCTTAGAAGGTGATATTTGAGTGCTATTCTATCTTCAAGATAGGTATCCAGACTAAGCTCTGTTTGATTCCCAAGTAAATAATGTGAGACAAATGTCTACTTTTCTTCAAACTTCCTCCCCCTTCAACCCTCCCATTTCCCCACGTTTAAACTTGTCTAGTTCAGGAATTTAGAAACAGCATCATCTTAGCAATAAATACTTATCTACCTGAAAGGAAGGATTCTATTTCTGTTCTACTTCTGTTCTAGCTTCCTTCAAAAGACAATGATACAATCTTTCTTTGAAAATTGATTTTAAAACAGTTTCTAGCAGTGAGCAGTAGTTAGACATTACTTTTAATAATTTTTCCCTGACAGATTTTACACTGCATTGTATTTTTAATTTGATTGTACTTGGTAATCTGTTACATTTTTTTAACAAAATATTTAACAGAACTCTTGTCTTTATCTGTGTCAGATCATTTCTTTTTGTCTGAAATTAGAATCATAGAATCAGTAAGGTTGGAAGGGACCTCTGGAGATCATCTAGTCCAACCTCCCTGCTCAAACAGGGTTACCCAGAGCATTCATTGCTTATACTAAAAAAAGCAATTACTCTAGCTTTTTTTCCATGACCACAAAACTCATTTCAGTGCAGAATCTACAGTCATCCTGCAGCTGTTAGAAATATTTGTGTACAGTACTGATGTTTTCATGTTCTTTCAATGTTCTGTGGGGTCTATTAATAAGCATTTGAAATATGTCTTACTCAGGAAGCTCAAGGTAGATTGTATACAAATATGTGATATGATTCTCTTTATCGGTGATCAGGACTCTTGTAAAATTCTCTCCTTAGAAGTGTTGGCAGTGGTAGCGCCCTTGACCGCAATGCAGCGTGAGTATATTATGTTGTTCGTGTCCTGTTAAATTGTGGTGACCTAAAGGCACTGTATAAATAACAGATGACTGGGTTTCCCCCAAAGAGAACTCTTTCTTCCCCCAGTGATAGAGATGATGTTGGACAATCTATAACTCTGTAGTTTTCTTGGAATCTTAATGAAAGATTGTTTGAACATAAATATGTCCTAGTTCTCGGTTTTCCTGTGGAAGTGTGGTGTTGATGTCTTGAAACAAAATGGGAGGTAATTCCTTCCTTTAACTCTATTTCCTAGGTATTTCTGACACCAGATGGTGTTGTATGGATTAAGCAGCATCTATTTACAGAAATCATGGAAGCTTTTCAGTAAATGCTTGATAAGAGTAACATTAATGTAGGATTACATGCAAAATTTTAATTTATTTCACCTTAGGTTTATTGCATCTATCAGTAAAGATACTCGCTCTTGCTTCATTTGAACTGTCAACAACAAAATCATATTCCAGGGCCGAATATGGTTAGTTTAAAGATAAGGTTTCAGCCACAGAGATGGACAAAACCAAACTGATTTCCAGAAATGTATAGATTTTTATCATTTTATTAAAGTATGTTTCAGCAGAATGCAACTTCATGGCGTTTTTATTTTGATGGATAAATATCACCCAGAAAAACGTATCTGCAGTTCACTTCATATTTAGTAAATTTTGGAAAGAGGAGAGAACTCTTTTTATTAAATACAAAATAGAAGAAATCTAGTTAAAAAATGTCTTTCTTATTTTGATGGTTGCTGTTTATTCTGTTCTTCCATTACCTTTGAATTGATTTTAGGATTTGTAGCAGTAGATATGAAACAGCTTATTATTTTTTAGATATGCTGAGTGTGAAATGAACTGTAATATTCTGATTAAAGCACCAACTAAAGAGGTACGAGACCTGAATTCACTTTCTAACTAAGTAAATATTTCCTCTGCAGGTTTGTTGACCTGCTCACAGGTTTTAGTAGCATAGTTCATAGATATTTCAAATACAAGTTTTTTTTCATGTTGTACAGACTAAGAATTGGTTGTTACGTTTTAACAAAATGGTAAAATTTTCTTGGGTTTTTGGCACCCAAGTGTAGTGCCTCAACCTGATGATAGTCTTTCAGTGAGCTACCACCCAGTGTGATCAGTTGAGTTGATGCAATGTTGCAAAGTCCTGTTCTGAATTATTCAAACAGTTCTGCTGGCTCTTTGTTAAAACAGCAAGATAAGTGTGATGTTTTGTATGGTAAATATGGTTCCATTCTACGGTTGGAACAGATGGCCAGAAAAAAAAGTGTAAGGAGAGAGAAAGTAGTAAGAGCAAAAATGCTTATGTTAAAGTAGTTACCTTTCTCAAGTATTCTGAAGAATACTTTAAAATAAACATAATCCTAGTCTTGTTGCAGGAACATGGGTTTCTGGTGATTTTAGTGTCTATATTCATATATTGGAATTTATAGTACTTCTTTTCTGCTGTCTTACTGCTGCCAAACTATATGGGACTGTTTGGTACAGGTTACTTGTAATCTTTATTATTTCCAGTAAAATACAATTTGATTTAAAAATGACTAGACCTGTGAAGCTTACAAGGTTGAATCTGCTGCACTGCCCTTGTCTGGTGAACAGTCCCATGAATAATATACTCATTTTATCATTTGTTTTACTGCTCAGTTCAAACCTGCATTCATTAACAGTTCTTGAATATACTGGAGAATGTAAGATTACATGACATTACATTAAGAATGCAGATTAGAGATGCTGATTAATTAAGGTAGCAACTGTAAATATGTGTAGCGGGTGATTTTGCTAATTGATATTATGTCAGATTTTTCTTATAAAGCACAACTTCATGATTCTAGAAATAATTAATTGATATTTTCACTGATCTAGATCATATCAAAAGTTTGCTATGCCAATCTGAAAAACATTTAATTTCTAGTGAGACTTCTGCTGCTTTTTATAGTGTCTGATTTGTATTTCTATTTCTATTTTTATTTCTTTACTAAATCATTTCTAAAATGCTCATAAGGAATGATCATATGTAAGAGTTCGGTTAAGCTCTGTGGCACCAGGAGTAGAACAGGTGCTACACACTTTCATTAAGTTAAGAAGAAACAGTTAGAGCTTAAAAGAGGAAATCCTTTAAGAGGAGCAATTATATCAATGTATCCAAGTATTGTGGCATATTAATTCTGTTTTTTAACTGCTTTTAAAAAACTTTACTGAATTTACATGTGTGTAACAATATTTCAGTGAAGTCAACAAATGCAGAAAATAATTTACTAAGGAGGTTTTTGACCACCACCAGCCTCTGTAGGCTTTCAGAAACTTTGAGTTTCTACTGTGAATGACTACATAGCTTATCCAGACCTCAGCTTATTTCTTGATCCAGAAGTCACTGAAGGACACGATCTCCTGTAACTTTGGCAAAAAAAGTTTATATCTAAGTAAAAATGAATCAGATATTCTTAACATTTGTGATATAAGCCTATGACAAAAAAGGCAGTTGAGAGAGTCAGAACTCTTCTTTTGTTGGTGGTTTTCCATTCATTCAGTGGCTTCATCGTACAGGCAATTTAGACGTGAGGAAACCGCAGTGAGACTTAATCATATAAAGTAAGCAGCGTAATTACCGATTTGAAAGAATACCTTGAATGCTTGCATAACACATTTGCCCCTGAATGAACAATCTGCAAAATTGTCTTCTGAATAATGTCTCAAGGCATAATTCTCAGAAAGGTGTCACTTTGTCTTGGTCTAGAGCGTCCTGTTGAATGAAATTAGTGCCCAACTTAAGCTGTCATCAGTGAAGTAGACAAGTACAGTGAAGTTGCTCATTTGGAATATGATTTCCCTATAAACTGTTTTTAACGTTTTTTAAGAGATCATCCTGAAAATGCCTCAGTCATCTGTGTCTCTGACCTCTCTCATTTAGACAGAATACAAAGCTATAGTTACAGTTTAACTAATTCTTTGGCTTATGTGCTGTTCCTATAATTATTATTATTATTATTATTATTCTGCTCTTTGTTTTCCCTAAATTTGGTGTTTCCTCAAAGGTCATTCAGGATCAGGACTCAGCTGTTGATGGTGTTGATCAACACAGAGATGAATACCATCTCTCTTCAGCTAGGTTTGCATGCTGGGGCTCTGGTCAAGGAGTTGCATTTTCACTTTGTAGAATGAGATTGATTCAGTTTTTGACTTTTAGTCACAAACACTTAAGTGAAAGCGTATGTATACTTAACTCTTATAGCTGATCCTTTATGGTTTTAGGTAGATTGGTATATTTTAATGTGGTGCTACTGCTTGATATTAAATATCAAGCAATATCAAGTTGCAGAGGCTATACTGATATTCTGCTGGTTTGAAATAGGGCATTAGTTGTGATGTTTTAGGAGTTCTATTCCTACAAGCCTAAATTCTCCACTATTAAAGATTTTAAATTGTTATTTCTTATAACTTAGATCTTTGCTGTTAGCACCTACACCTGTAAATCACTAGATATGGTTTTAATAAAACAAGATTTTGTTAATAACATAAGGATCTTAAATCAAGGAACCAACAAAGCCATCCTTGCTTCACAGCTATACAACTTGAATATTAATACTAACTGCTTTATCATAAATGTTTAAATAAGGCAAACTCAGCATAAGATAATGAATTACCTCAGGTTTCAGCATTTCAAAATTATTTGCTTGGCAAATTATACTTTGAGCCAGCAATATTTTGCATCTGTTTTCTAGCCATATCCAAACAAAAGTGACTGGGTTTCCCATTTGTATAAAATAGACTTTAGGAGATCTTTTCCTGCACAAAGACAAGAAACTGTCACTTGTCACAAGACTGAAAGCCTTTTCACTTTTTTTTAGTTCTTTTTTTTTAAGGTATGATATGCATACTGCTTTTGCACACTAGTTTATTCTCGCAAGGCTTTTCTCTTCCTCTTTGCCTTTTTTATTCTTCTGCCAGGACTCTGTTGATTCAGCTGTTCCAGTCTGAGGGATTGTGTGTTTGACTGAGCTGTTAGTAAATGTGGTTTAGATGGCTGTGAATGGCACTGTTCCCTTTCTCACTGAAAGACAAACAGGATGTCTTCTAATGCCCTTGTTTGCTGAGCTGTAACTCATACATCACTGTGGTGGTGGTGATCAGAATTTGAATGGTCGTGGTTTCTAAGTGATTATGGAATATATGAAGTAAGTAGTGCTAGCACTGACATCTCATAAAATGCTCCATGAATGGAAAAGAAAATGCAAAGTTCTTGAGAGCAAGCTTTGCACCTACTGCATTTAGTTCTTTATTTTAGTTCCCTTGTGCTGTTCTGGGTTGCACTGGTAGCAAGTTAGTTGGGATATCAGTGCAAAATACCTGTTAATTTCCTTACCTCTCTTTACTCTAGTCTTCTGTCTCAATATTCTTAAAGGATTAGAATCTATGCTTAAAACATTCCAGGGTTTGTCTATATTTTACTGGTGCTACTATAAGAAGAATTAATAATGATCAGAGAGTATGTACATTTTTATGCTTTGGCACATATGTCCCGGGTACTCTTCTGAGCCAACTGAGCTGCGATATTAGGAGTTCTCCTGGGTATCCACATTTGAATCAGTGGCATCCCCACCAGCAGCTGTTAGCTGAATTAAATCTGACAGCTGTACAAACAGAAACAGCAGAAGAATAGCATAATGTAGTCATTCAGGAATATGATATGAATATTTGTAGCCACAACAGAATATGCAAGTAGGAGTTTCATGTAAAGGTGAAGAATTGCTCTGCGGGAAACATGGGGGAATGAATGAATGAAAGTGTTGCAGTGTGGCTGCCTAAGTAATCCATCCAGACAGTTCATTCAGATTTTAGTAGTTTAAGATTCTGCCAAGTTCCAGTAGAACTCGCTGTGCCCCTCTAATTGAAGACAATAATATTCTTGTTAGTGCAAATAAAATAAATAACAAGAAGGAATAGTACAGGTTAATGTGCTATTCCTGTCGCAGGAATCTCTGGGCCAAGCGTAGCACTGCCAGCTGTTACTAGAAGAGCCTGTGGCATGTTGATGAAACTCCTATGGTGCTTAAATACTGTCTGTATCCATTATTCCCCCAAAGGACCAGAAACCAAAATAAAATGTTTTCTAAAGGGGTTACAGGCCTGTTTGCCTGCCAGTGAAGTACTTTTGGACCTCCTGCGAAGTGAGCAAGGTTTTCTTTTCTTTTTTGAAGCATGACTCTATGTTGGTTTTGTCTTCCTCTCACCCCGACATCTATGAGTTGCCCATAAAGCCAGCTGACGGAGGAGCTGGTCTAGAATTGGAGTTTTTCTGCTCTCACCTAACAGAAAGATTTATAGAAAATTTTGTGCTGCATAAAGCTTCTTTGTTCCCACCAGGGAGATGAACAGTTTCTTATGTCGCTGGTAAAACTGCCTGTCGTGCTTTTGGGTCTGCCCTCCTCGCTTGTGTCCACTTTGGTTCTTTCTCAGTGAACGATACAGTTCAAATTCACGGTTTGGCATTAAAGTTTTGGTTAGGCAGTTAATGCTTCATCTCTGCCGTGTCTCGGACCAAGTCAGGTTTGCCCAAGCTTCCACCGCACCACCACCACCCACGCGGTGCCCTGGAGCTTTTGGCTTGCTGAGGGTTGGGGCTCTCCACAGCTTTCCCCCGTCCATTTTGTGGTGATGCATGGCAGCCCATTCGGGGCCACTAGTTAGCGACGTGCTTGCCGAATGCGCGAGCTTGCAGGGGAATGACTCGGTGCGGCAGTCTAAGCTAATTAATAAACTCGCTGAAAAGTAATTGCAAAGCCATGCAAAATCCGACCTTTTAAGTATTGAAAAGAATCAATATTGCATCAAATGGTTTATTGTGCAGTTAAAAGGTTTAGTTTATTTCTATGTGGGTTGATCTGTTGTTCAGAGCATATGGTGGGTACAGAAAATGGAGACGTTACTCATCCCAGCCCATCCAGTCCCACAACTTGTCATTTTTGTATTCCTATAGTTGCGTGCAAAATATCAGCATTGACAGGAAGAAAATACTAAGCTAACCAAACTTCATTTATTTTCTTGTAGACTTTATTTTTTAAATATATAAATACAAGCAAATGTTAAATAGACGGTTAAACTTGCTAGGTGAGATTCTGAGAGATAAGGGACCACTGACTTGCTCCTGGTTCACTCCTGCAGTCTTGACCGAGTATCCTTTGAACTCATGATGTTGCCTTGTGGTACAGTCACTTCATAGCAGCAGCCAGGGCAGGGGGAGAGAGGCAAGCGCATTCAACCTATACCTCCGTTAGTGCATAGGGTATGAAATACGCTTCCTGAATGAGGAATGGTTAGATACCTCTCTGTGATTGATCAAGTGGCCTCAAACCTGCAAGCAATATAGTGGTGGAGAATGCCCTGCTGCAGGATAGCCTGTCTCATTGGTGTAGGGACTTTTCTCGCAGGTTTGAAGCCTCATTAAAAAGAAGAGTTGAATTTGAATCTTTCTGGACAACTCTTTTAAAGAACACAATATTGTGTAAAGAAGGATTATCAGCACCAGTATTCCTTGGAAAGGGTCCCAGCATTGGAGTCTGAAGTTGATGGAAGTGTCACCCTAGCCTGCAAGGAGGAAAGGACAGAATTTTTTCAAACATGCATCTAACCTACGCATGTTCTTCCAGGTTTGCTTTGCTGTAGACCACTGCACACAGCCCACTTGTCCTGCTTGTCTCTGTAGGTGGTACCTCATTATTTCGAGTACTCAAGCCAGCTCTTAGGTGTTACGCCGCGCAATTCGTAGGTGTTTATCCCTTAGGCTCATTAGTAACCTCAAAAGATCTTGTGCATTGATTCACTGCTAAGCAGAACCAAAAAGCAGTATCATGTTAGTATAGCTGCATCTTTTCTAGTGAGCTATTTTTCCTACTGATTTAAACAAAACAAAACAAAAAAACAAACAAGAACAGTCACATTTTTCCATTAAAATTTATGGCATCAAATACAGCTTTAGTTTTGGTGGATACTGTCAACCAATGTGAGTAATCTGGTCAAAATGCAGAATATCTGCATTTTGCCCCACTGCAGATTAACTAACAGTGAGGTAGCATATGCTGTGTGAATACCTGTTTCTGTAAATGAGGAATACTTGAGAAATACTCTTAAGTATGCCAGCCTCATGGACTTAAAAGTGCTCCAAGATAATTTCTAGGTTTGGTGATTAAATACAGATTTTTTTTTTTTTTAACAGCATATGATGAAGAATGTAAGACAAAATTATTGCATTACTGAATAGCCATTATGTTAAAACTATAATTATACTACATAGATGAAAGGTTGCTTTATATAACGTAAAAGGGATATTGCTTAAGATTCATACATTCTGGTTTTTTTTACTGAAATAATTTAATACACAGCTTTCTGCAGTATAGGTAACTCATCATCTGGGGTAATGTTATTTGTTCAAGGTAGTTTTCCATGTTGTTTAGCTTTATTGAAACAATGTACAATATTCCATTTAGAATTTTTCAAAATTTATAGTGAGAACTGTCAGGTGTCTTCAAAAAAATGAGAGGAGCAGACTGAGTCCAGGTTCCTGACTGTATGTATTAGAGGGTGAAGCTTCCAAGGTAATACAACGGGTGAATAATTCTCAATGTTCAAGAGTGGCTTTATTTGATTTTGCACTATAGAGTTTAAAAATTCAAGCTATACAACCAGGAAGAAAACCTAGAGGTAGCTTTGCTTAGCAACATTTGAATTTTAAGATTTTTATTGTTAAGAAGAGATACAGCAACAAAGTCAGACATCTTGTTCATCCAGGGTTAGTATTTTAATGTGGAATTAGAAACAGGGTCATATTAAAAGAAAAACAATTTATGGCTTCTGCAGGGAAGATATTGATTTATTGGGTTCGTATTGGATGTACAAAATCCTTGTTAGTGGTTGGAGGTAGCTAGCAGTGAGATTTTTTTTTTTTTCCTTAAAGGCTTCATAGTTACAAGTAGATTCAGGAAGCCATTTGCAACTTCCAAATGTATTTGTATTGTGAGCATGCATTTGCACTAACAGTCCATTTCTGAGCTGGAAGGTCCCTCATTTTGCTTTTCTCATCAAGTTAAAGTTTTGAAAGATTATGATAAATTTCACAGCTCTTAAATTTACTATTTTTCTCATGCATCCGTTCAGGATGCTGGGTCCAGTGGAGTGTAAGTTTTGCTGTGGTAGTTGTATTTTTTTTTTTTTTTTTAATACAATTACTCCGTTCTACACAATACAGTCTCACTCAATCGTTTGTACTTTGGTGCATGGAATTTTGTCATACTTAACTTCTGCTTCTTATCTTTTTTCCATAGGTATATCCGAATTGTTGGAACTCACAACACAGTGAACAAAGTTTTCCATATTGTGGCATTTGAATGCATGTTTACCAACAAAACCTTTACTCTTGAGAAAGGTCTGATAGGTAAGAGATACAATCATTTTCCTTTTACATGAGTATCTGTGAATTGCTGTGAACAGTTCTGCTTTTAAAACTGGCCACCACTGCAATACATTTACAAATTGCAACAAATCTTGGTGTACTTCTGCTTCCACACAGGATCTCTAACTTGAGTTAAATGATATTGTAAGCTTAGAGTTAGCTGGTTTGTCCTTGTGGCCGCTTTGAAATTCTAGTTCTGTGGATAAATTAAATGATGATACAAGAATACTAAAGTCCAAATTAAATTAACTTCTGATGACAAAGATGCTGGTAATTTAATCACTCTGTGTTGCTAATCAGATTTTTTTTTCTTTGCATTTCATAGTATAGTTGCTTTTACCTGCAGCTAGATTAGCCTGAATTTTGCAAGTGTAATAGAGTAACTGGTGCTATTTATTGCAGTGAAGATGGATCAGGGCATTTAGGGCCTCTTACAAAGCCCAATTTCAGTTGCTGGAAGTAAATTGTAGTGTGTTGATTTTTTCCCAAAGAGTCATTGACAAATTTAGCTATGGAGGAACATTACATTGGCTACTGTTATTCTCACAACACCACAGTCATAGAGCTCTGTTATTTCTGGTGCCACAGCTAGCTTGTATAGAACTATTTTAGGTACCTCTACGTGATACTGCATTATTCAAGGTAGAAATCCTAAACAGACTAACAGTACTGAATTATAAACTATGTCAAAGTAAGATTTAATATGGATTTCTTAATCCTGTTAGGATGATCTCAGTCCTTTCTTCAGTTAAGCTAATGTGAGAAAGATCCTGAAATTCGTTGGGAAAATAATTTTGTGCATCTTCAACAGTTGTCTAGGTCCAGACTTTAAAATTTAAGTCTATGCCTAAGATAGATGGAAGTTAAAACAGTTTTAAAAATAAGCTACAATCAGAGAGAAGATTTTTATAAAACACATTCCTTTTAAGTTTCTTCTATGAAAGCAACAATATATGAATATCTGTGGAAAAACTAGCCCAAATTCTTTCAGTCCTTTCTCCATGCATTATGTAAAGAAATCACACTGATATACTTAATCTCTGGGCTTTGCTGTGGAATTTCATGATGTCTTTTTAGAATCATGGAATAAATAAATAGACTGATGAGTCACACTTTATATTACTGATTTTTATATCGTATGGCCTCAAAGTGTACAAGATGTCTCATAATGCAAATAGAAATTTTTCTCTCTGTTCCAAGTTTGCAAGTACTTTTGCAGCTGTTCTTGACAAGAAAGTACAATAAACAGTAAGGAAGAACTATGTTTAAAGAAAACTTCAGTAAAATAATTAGCAGAGAAATAAAATACTCAAAGCTTGAAGAAATTTTTGAGGTAAATTTCATATTTAGCACCTCCAGCTATAAATTTATAAAAGCTTCATTTGCTTAGAGCAACTTTGATTTGCCTAGAGTAACTTCCATTCCATAAGTATTCCATTTAGGGCCCAAAGATGATTTTGTCAAAAACAGTTGGTCAGGGTAGTGAGTCCATGTACACTAGTGGAAGTGTGTGTACATCATAATTTACTTGTGCTTTAGAAACTTGATGAAATTTTTGGTTTTTTAGTGAGCTTTTTGGCAAGGCGAACTGTTCAATTTTTTAAAAAGTTTCATGTCAGTGGGTTCCGAATTAAAATAATTTCTTTCAAATTAATCTAGGAGATGGAGACTTTAGGTGACTTTATTAAAATGTATCAGTTCGTGAAATTGTTTTTGGTCTAGTTGCAGAGTTGTATCTGTACTTTGTTGGAACAACAGGATTAACCACCATTTTTCAGTATTGGTGGTATATTATAAATACTTAGACCATTTAGACTATGATTATTAGAACCAGATCAGTGTGTTGCTTGATCTCTTGTTCACGTACATGTGGATACCATGATCAAATTTCTATTGATTTAAAGGTATGGTACTTTTTGGTATTTTTGCTAACATGTGCCACAGGTATATGACCTACTGTTTCATATTTCAGTGCTCCCTGCCACTTGTGCCTTCATCTGTTAAAGGTATTTATAGGCATACCTCCAATATGTTTTCAATTTCAGCTGCCACCCTTACTGAAATGGCTTCTATCCCTAACAGTAGAATGCTTTTTGCCGCTCAGCACTACAGAGTACTATATCATTTTCTCTTAACTTTATTTTTTCTTTCACTTATTAGCAGCAGAGATGAGAATGTGCTACCAGCCTTGCAAATGGCAATGCAGGTGCATGCAAAGCCCTAGTATAAAGAAAACTGTTCCCTTTTGAGAACAGATTCCCCTCCTAAGTTACAAGCAGAATTGGATGTGCAGTGTTTGTAATTAAAAGGTCCAGAGAAACTAATGAGTAGAGGCAGAGTATCATGTGCAAATCTGGGAATATTGGCAGTGGAAATAGAGTTTCAAGCCAGTAAAGGATGAAAATTAGAGTGTTTGTGAAAATATGTACTGGGTTCAGCCCTTTACTAGGTAAAGCTCGCTGAACTCTGAGGAGAGATCAATACAGTGTTTGAAAGGGCATTTGTTGACTTGCACCATTCTTGTGTCAGTCAGTTCTGGATTACAAAATCAACATTCGACAAGCTGATGTAGGACAACATATATGCTGTTGGGAATATTTTTGGCTCTCATTAGAATCAGTAGGGTTGGAAGGGACCTCTGGAGATCATCATTAGCTGCATGCATGCTGAGGTTATAGCTGTCTTCACTCCTGGGGCTCCTCTGGCAATATAAGAGCTTGTCCACAGAACAGTTTCTCATGCCTGGGCCTTGTAAAGCTCCTATGTCTGCATAGTTTGGAGCAGCATTCCTGGACAGTGATACAAAGCATCATGGATGTTTTATAGGGTGGAAGCAGTCATATTTCTATTGATCTGATGTGGCCAGTGATGATGGTATTTTCCACTTTTTATACCCAGGCATATTCCCATCAGTTGGTCAGTACAACCATAAAGCTGAGCATTTCAAAATAACTGTGATACCCTTGATTGTTGGCAACATTTTCCATCCTATATACCCAGAAGTCATCCACTAGGATCCCCAGTCAGCACTAGGATCCCTTCATTTGTTGTTTGAGTAGCTGTCAAATAGCCACCTTAAAACAAGATTTAGGGCTAGGTCTGTCACGACTCAGGTTGACTAGTGTTCCGTAGTGGCATGCACACATCAGTCATTCTCCATAGGATGCTGAGAAGAACATGCAGAAGGACATAGCAAAAGGCTAGATGTAAAAAGCTTAAATGACAGCTACAGCTTGCTGCAGTATTTCCTCATATTCTTGAGGGATGCTCTGGCAGATGGTTGGATTAAATCACTGACCACCACTTGATATGCTGTGACATTGTACATTTGATGTTTTTAAAGCAATAAGCTGTTACTACATGCATTGCTTGCTTTCTAGAGCCACTGATTACTGATGGCCATAGTCACTTTGTATCTCTTTTTCGTGACAGAACAAGCCTATAGTTATTTATTTTGCTCAAAAACTCATTCTGAGTACTCTGGCCTTAAGAGGGGCTCTGTTCGTAACATGCTTCATACACTTCCATATTACAGAATATATCATGGGATTCTGAGAAGCCTGACAAGCTCTTTGATAATGGCTATGAAAATATCTGTAGAAATGGGCAGTAGAGCCCAGGTGGTCTCTAGGGGTACTGAATTGTACACACTGGTAGATTTTGTGTGAAGAGGGCACAGCACATAGTGCTGTTCTTTGAGTTCCCTGTAATGGTCCTTGCATACGTGCTTTCCTCTAGAATCCAAGGAAATCCACTTCCTCCACCAAAATCCATTGGGAGTCATGGTGAATAGGATTTGCACTACATGGTGGTAAGCATTCAATATCAATCATGGTAGACACTGATGTGTGGTGGTCAGTGGAACCATACGGTTTTCCAGCGTGGATGAATCAAGCTGTTGTACATGCAAGTCTCTTGAAGTGATCTACAACAAGCAAAGAAAGGGGTCTGTTGAACTTCTTGTATTGAAGGGATAGGAGTCAATGCAATCAGTAGATTAAAAGAGGAAGAACCAACTTCTGATTGTAAGTGAGGCAGCAACAGTTGGGTGCATGATCTTGCGGAGTTTATAGTAAGAAAGGGACAAATGAAAAGATTTTGGGACTACTTGAGGGAAGTCCAGATGTGAAATGGTGCAGGGGCTCAGTGGCTACTCCATCAGATTTTAAGGCTATCAATGTTACGCCTTAAAAAGTATTTTTAGCAACTTTGATCCAGCAAAATGACCTTATGTTCCTTTAGGGTGGTGTTACATAGCTGTAATCGTTAATGTTAAGCAGCACATTGTCTGGCGCTCTTGATCAAGCAAGCTGGCCCAGTTCCACGTCTGTGAAAGTTCTGTGACTGTCATTGGGGCAGCTGGCACAGATTTATCTTACTGTTCTAGTGAAGGCTTTGAATGTCTGTCTCTCTCCAGTCACAGGGTAGTGTAGAGGGAACTGGAAAGCAGCTGGAAAACTTCCACACAGTAAATGAAAGTGCTGTAATTGTTTTTTGAGCATAAAAGCTTCCATTCTCAACACTTGAAAAGCAATACGAGGTACATAGTTTACATAGTATGATCTAGACAAGAGCAAATACACAACTATTGCTTCTAGAACCTGTTTTATTAAGGAAATGAAATGTTGGTCAACCATTGAAGGCCACATCACCCTTTCAGAAAGACTCTGTGATTCTGTGATTTTACCAAAGCAACGTTAAAGATAATATCCAAGGAATTTGTCATTTGAAATCTCATTCCAAGGAGATCAGACCACTGAGGTATTTGTTTTGGGATATTTAAGAGTAATTATTTTTAATTTTCATTAGATCTATTCCACTTGATCAGAAAGCTGTATATGTAGAGGGTAATTTATCAGATATATTGCTACTGATACATAGTATCTATGTTATGACCATCACTGTAAGCTGAAGACTATATGGCTGGTAAATAAGTGATAAAAATGAAGTGTCATTTCATATATTAGATTAATAGCTGCAATTTTGTGTTGCTGTGTTTTTGCATACAAAGTTTTCGTGGCAAACCATTAACTTGACTTACTGCATTTAAAAGTTTATGTGGGAGATTATGTGAATAGTTAGGGATACATGTGGTACTGATATAGCCTATTAGCAATTGACTAGCAGTTCTGAGCTAAAAGTAGCAGGAAATACTCTTTCTAGCACTGTTTGATGTTTTAGTGTTGGTTTACAATTCTTTGTTCTGTTAAATGAGGTGACATAAATGAATTCAATCATATGAAGTTATTCCCTAATACAGCTGTTAGGGCTGAGATGTAATTTTCCTTTTGGTATAGTATTGTTTGTCTCTAAATGTCTATGTATGTTAATAATTCTACATACTGGAATCACTAGAGTTGACGTTTATGTCCATATTAAATGAGATATTTATTTTTAAAATCTGAAAACAAAACAGTGTTCAGTTCTAATGAATTTCAGCTTCTGAAATTTTGAATGGTATTTCGTCATTAATATTTAGTTTGCAATCCAAACAAATTAAATGAAAGTTTTCACAAGTGACAGACATATTTCTTCAGATACAGATCCAAGACCCAGTGTGATATGATGCTTTGTAAAAGCTTCTAATCTGCCCAGGGGCAAGAGGCTACAGCAGTGGGCAAGAGGCTTTTTCTGCACAAAGCTGCATTTGAGTTTGTTTTTGTTTTTCCACCCCTAGTATATAGGGACCTGTGCCTCTCTTTTACTACAGTGGGGAAAAAAATACAGCCTCACTTAGTAGAGGGTTTAAAAATTTTTATTTTTTATTGTTATCACTCCCCACGGCTGAAGGACCATCAAGGACTTTTGCAAGCACAAGGGTTTTGAGTAGCCTACTGTCCTACCTTGAGTCTGGTTAAGGTTATTGGGAATGCAGCTTGGAAGGCTTGAATGGAGTTGTGTTTATCTGTGAAGGTCTGTCTGAATCTATGGGACTATCTTTATACTTGCACTTTACACACCAAAGGAGGATCGGTGAATAATGACTGAAGAGCAGGCGATGGATATAAACCATTTGAATGTCCTTGCTCACCTGGAGAATTCTGTTCAGTACTTATGAATCGTTGTGAACCCTCCGTTGTGCACCTTTCAGTGCCTTAGGAGAGCTTGTTTTAAAGAGAAAAAATGAAATGAATAAATAATCATTCACTTATCTTTTACTCGCTTTAAAAAAAAAAAAAATCATTGAACGTGGAAAAAAGAGAAAACATTCATATCAGTTTCCTAGTCTGTGGTACAGCTTTGTGAAATACTGCTGTATCTCTCCCAGGGAAGCAGCGAGAGGTGCTGTTTTCTCATCCAGTTTAGCATTGAATCTACCCAAAGCTGTTGTATTCTGTTTCTTCTTCACCTTTTAAAGGTTAGCCTTCTTTCAAAACTGTACCAGTTTTCCTAGCAACATACATGAGCTTTACAGCAAGCATAGCCTTAGGAAATTATGAAAATTTTAAGACTATTCAAGTACCACGGGGATTTTCTTTCCCTCTTTCTACAGTAAAGAACAGCTACATGATCAGTTTAGTTTTTCAATAGACCTGTTTATATACTTCCAGTTCCTTTGCCCCACCGCCCTCTTCAGGAGTGCAGCAAAGGCTGCTTAATTCTAAGCTATTTTGAAATCATTGGGGTTTTTTTTTCTTTTTTTTCTGAAAGTATGCTTTAGGCATACTGATTTTTGGAGAGACAGTCCTGTAGCTAGCCACTTGGATGGCAGTGAAAAGTATGCCCAGTTCTAATGACTTGACTGCTTTTTGGTATGGTTTACTGGATCAGAGATTGCAAGCCCTAGAAGATAACAACTGAAAAATCAGCTTTCTCTGTAGTTATTTTAATCCAGACTGACAGTTGAAGAGAGCAGTAATGAATATCAGTGGGATTTTCTCTTCAGACCAGTCAAATTCTCATTTCCCCTCTCTTGCAAGTAGCAGATACCAGTAAGTAAGAATGTAAGTAGAGTTTCAAGTTTTAGTGTAATGTCTATGCTATGGATTAGTTTTATCTTTTACTAGTAGATAACAGTACTGTCTAAATCAGAAGATTTGTCAGATTTATTTTTTTAATAAGCTTATACCATGAGAACAGATGAAAGCAAAAAGTGAATCTGCATGTATCCATCTCAGAACAAAAAGTACAGTGTATGTGTGCATACTTACATGGATCTAAAGCTACAGAAATCAAATTAAACACTGAAATAGCACAGTGATTTTAGTGTAACACTAATTTGAGCTTTTATAAAAAGGAGAGTTTATTAACTTGAGTGCAGTGGATTTCATCTGATACAAAACTAATAAAACGAAAATTTCAAATTATTGTTAAGGAAAAAGGGTGACAATATCTAATACTTTGAAAACAGAAGGTCTTTGCTTTGCCAGAAGTTCTAGAATATGTATCCAAATTCTGCTAGTGAGTTGCAGAGTAAATTAGGAAAAACAGACTTCCATTGCTTCTAAAATCCAATTTTCTCTTCCATGTCACTACAGGAGCTTTTCAAAGTCCTATCATCAATTTACCATGAGGGCAGGATGTGTAACTATTGCAAGAATTTAGTAGGCATTTGATGATTTCAACTGTAAATCTTAATCATGATGGTGATAGTTTAAAGACTGGGGGCCGCTTTGGCTACGGTAACTGAGATGGTAGAGTTGAGGATTCTGAGAGGAGGGGAAGAAAGCAAAAAGCAGGATCACAACCTTGGCTTTCAAGACAGCAGAATCTGACCTTTTCAGGGATCTGCTTGGAAGAATCCTTTTGGAGACCATCCTGGAGAGACATGGAATCCAGGAGAACTCATTGATATTCAAGGATCACCTTCTCCAAGCTCAAGAATGGTCCATCCCAACAAGAAGAAAAACAAGCAAAGATGGCTGAACTCCTAACAAAACACTTGTTCAACACAGGAAGTATTGAGTCCTGCCCCTGGGGAGGAATAGCCCCATATACAGGCTGGAGACCAGCTTTGCAGACTAAGTCCTGGTGGACACCAAATTGAACAAGAGCTGGCCATGTGGACCTACAATGAGGAAAGCCAGCAGCATTCTGGATTGTGTTAGCAAGAGCATCGCCAGCAGGTCAAGGGAGGTGATCCTTTTTGCTCTTATCAGCACTGTTGAGTCCATATAAGGAGTGCTGTGTCCTATTCTGGTCTCCCTGTTACAACAGAGACATGGACATACAGGAGCAAGTGCAGCAAAGGGCCATGAAGATGATTAAGAGACTAGAGCATGTGACGTATGAGGAGATGCTGAAAGAGCTGGGATTGTGACAGGGCAAGAGATAATAGGCACAAGCTGAAATACAAGAAGTTCCATTTAAACGTAGAAAAGAAGTTTTTACGTTAAGGCCGATCAAGCAGTGGAAGAGTTTGCCCAGGGAGGTTGTGGAGCCTCCATCCTTGGAGATACTCAAAACCTGACTGGAGGGGTCCTGAGCAACCTGTTCTATCTGACCTTGCTTTGAGCAGGAGGGTTGAACTAGGTGATCTCCAGAAGTCCGTTCTAACCTCAGTGATACTGTGATTTACTGGTGGTCTTAAGCGCATCTCTTAAGACTTGCATGCCTAGCATGAGAAAAGAAGATATACATGTGCAACACCAAAAATACTGAGATTCATTGGTTATTTATGAAGTTTTACATACTCTTAGTTTCTAGTTTAATATGACTCACAGAAAGCTTTTAAATGAAATGGAAGGGAACCATATTGCAAAACAGATGTATGCAATTTAGAATTGATGTTTATTGAATTTTTGATTGAATTTCCAAAAAAAAAAAAAAAAAAGAAAAAGAAAGAAACTTCGCAATGTTATCAGCATTCCATTTCTGTCTTTATTGGCAATAGATGTTTTTAGGAGCTGTATCTGGAGTTGCATTATTTTAAAGGCTTCAATAGTTCTTCCTCCTGAGTGGGTTCTCCCTATACCCTATGTTCCACTTGCCCAAAAACTATTACCAGAATAAATTATCTTGTTTCTCCCACTCCTGTTTTAGCTGTAGTTGTGAAAACCGAATTCTAGTCCTTAAATTCTAGTCTTTATTTTTTTGCCTTACTAAAAAAAGAGACTACTTTTTCACAGAAAACTAAAGGAATAGATCTTAAAAAAAAAAAAAAAAAAAAAAGTACATGTGACTCATTTAACTCATTTAAAAACAAGAACGAAAGAAAGAAAAAGTTCAATTTGTAGCAGTGGTTGAATACACTACCAGCAGATCAGTGCTGACATCTTTGATTCTGATACTTGAAAGTGCTTGTGCTAAGATGTGATTAAACCAGGTCTGGACAAAACTAACAGCTAACTAATTACTTGTGTTGCGGAATGTAGTGTACCTGCAGGCAAGGCCCAAATGGGATGCATGATATACAAACATTAACTAAGTTCCCTGTCTTCCAAGGGGTTTATGAAATAAACAGAGAAAAAGTCTAACATAAGTAGTATATGTCGGGGGGATGTAAATACAGTGATAAGATGTGGCATAAGATATCTATGCCTATAACATAAGAATACAAGACTGTGTTAAGATTTGTTTCTCTTTTAAATAACTTAGTTGTCACAATACCAATCATAATCTTTTGTTGCTTCTCTTGAGTCAAATCTCCTGGTTACGTATGCATTGTGGAGTAACCTTGACTAGCTAGCTGATTTGATGGAAAACTGAACCACTGGAAAATAAGTCATTTTTTTTTGACAGATCAGCTAGGTGATTGAGCTCAACCTGCAGCCTGAAGCTTCATAAATTCAGCCTAAGGCAATAAGAAAGAATATGTGGAAGGGGAAAGAGGAGTTTGTGACTGTACTTCTAATTAATGGGAAGTCTGGAACCTTAACATTTTTAACCATATAGCAAATAAACAAGCATTAGTTTGTGTCTTGAAAAAAGATTAGACTTAAAAAAAATAGATAAAATAAAATAAAGATTGCCAAGTGGGAAATAATGAAAGCAAAATGTCCAGCATCTTTTTAATTGTTTCAATAGAATAAAATCAAAATCCAATATAATAGTGATAAATCTAATTTTCTTCTTTTTTTCCTTTGCTCTGAGCTTTCTTTTTTCTACCTGTCATTTTGTAGTGAGGAAACTTGTCATCTCTGTAGAGAAAAAGTACGATTTTTTGCCATGAAATGGAGAGACTGAAA
Organism: Rhea americana; assembly: GCF_003343005.1. Lineage (NCBI taxonomy): Eukaryota > Metazoa > Chordata > Aves > Rheiformes > Rheidae > Rhea > Rhea americana. The sequence goes on along the minus strand of NW_028185250.1, from coordinate 1,821,569 downwards.
GCTGAGCATCTAACAGGTGACAGTGTGAGAGAAAGATCACTTCTTCAGATTAAATAAAACAAAAATGTGCTTCCTCCAGTATAATTTCTTGTTAATTGTTTCTTCATAAAAAGCTGTCCAAAGTCTTACAGCCCTGAGTCCATAGCACTGTAATGGATTGAAATATATTTGGGTGCTTGCCATTCACCCCCCATCTGTTCTTGCATGCACACCTTGTATGTGTTGCATGTGCATGACACTTTTGTGTTGAAGAAAAGACCATTAAATGAGCAATTTTGTTTCAGTGCTGACACTTCAGCTGAGAACCTTTGACTGTTCGTTATCTAGATTATATTATGAATATATTCAACAACCCACGGTGTTTTAAACTACAGCCTTTCTATAAACTAATAGTTTATAGTTTTAGCAGATCAACTGTTTCTCTTATCTGCTTTAGGAATGAAATTAAAGTTTTAATAATGTATATTCTGAAGCAACCCCATTCTATACCTTCCTGTGTTACAGAGTTCTTTTTTGAGAGTTTTTAGTCTGTGTTTTTCCACTTTACCCAGATGAAGGCAATGAAATTGCAGTGACTGCAAAGAAAGCAGGATCTGACCTGTCCAGACTGGGTGATGAAAGGAACTATTTTAGACTTGGATACAGAAGGCAATGAATTATAAAGGCTGCATTTTTTTCCCCCTCAGGAAAAAAAAATATGGAAAACCAAGTGTGCTAAAAATCTTTTTATGAACAAGAATACATCTTGATACACTGTAATAAATAGATATGACCAAGGTCTACCGTATATATCCAACACATTTTTCTCCTAGGAGATCTCTAAGAACAGTTGAATAACACATCTGCCTTATCTTTATATACAGCTAAAACCTAAACCTTACGATGGTCATTATGCCATACCTTGGAGATGACAGACCTTTATAAAAATAATTTTACTGGAATTAAACATACTGCTATGCTATTCATTACTCCATACTGCAACATAAGACCAGGAAACAGTTTTAATAGCATTTTTCATGTGGCTATCTGTAAGCTCAGTCATCTTTTGTTTGCTTACAGAATATTCATGCTTTGCTAATTCACATCCGTTGTGTTCCGTAAAAGCGAATTAGATTTGTCAGAGCGAAACTGCTATATGAACAGTGAAAACAGAATTTCCATACTTGTAAACCACAAAGAAAAGTAATGCTGCTGTTTTTGGAAATACATTTTGGTAAACAAATAATACAAATTGAAGCAGAAATTTCAACGGGAAAGAGAACCAGAAGACCTGAAAATATAGCACAGAGCAGAGTCCCCAACAGATGGTTCAGAACATTCGAAATAAGGACTGGCAGACCTGCCCCGGGGCGAAGGAACAGCGTGGCGCCCTCTGCGTGCTGCCGTTCCTTAGAATCTCTTTCTAATTTATCACTGTAAAGACGACCACAGAATTGCATTAAATATACAATAAAGCAGTTTCTGGGTGTTTATTAAGGAGCGCAGCTATTCAGGGTGACATTATCTTGGGAGTTTGTGGGCTAGTGCAGATACCTAAGTGTGCGCAGGAATAGGATGATGGAAGAAGTATGGTCGATAAACAGAAGTTGCACTGTGTTAAATTAATGCCTTATATATAGCTCACAAGATATCTAGAGTATGCTGTAGAGCCTCAGTATGAAAGCTGACTTTGGCGTCTTGCCTTTTACTCCTTTTTAACCCAGTTGTCAGTAGCTGCTTCTTCCTGGGAGAAGTGGCAATATAGGGAAGATGCTTTAATGCTTTTATAAAATGGACACCCAAGGAAGTTTTCTTTACTGTCTGTGAAGAAGAGGAAGCAAAGTTAAACACTTTTATTTGATGCCAGTGTGCTTTTAGTTTGAACTGTTGGTGTCTCTGCTTTATTCAGATTTCTTGCTAGAAGAGTGCTGCTAATGTCTACCTCTTTTTCCCCCATAAGAATCTGAGAATTTCTGAATGCCTGCTTTCAGGGGTAGTGCATCAAGGGGTTTCTAGAATAATAATGTGATGGTTTTGATGAGGCACATAGAGATGATAGCATGTTTGATAGCCCAGTGGCTTTCTGTAAAGCAGTTGCTTTTCCACTACAATGAATTATGGGACTGCTTGGCAATAAGCTTAGATATTCTCATGTTCCTTTTTATGAAGAGTCTGCTCCTGACAATAGCACACTTAAAACATGGAACCCTAGCTCCTCATGGAAAATTTTTTTTTTTTTTTTCCTTGGCTGGAGACTTTTATGGCTAGCTCGCAAATTTCACATGGCTATATTTCAGCTGTTTTCAGACAACATAGTAATTTAAATATGTTCCTCATTACAACTCTGTTAAGTAAGTTTTTGGTCTGAAGTGGACTTAAAATGGTGCACAAATCCATTTTCATCTGTCATGTATGTCATTTGTTTTTCCAGATGAAAATTCAGATTTTTTGTTGTTGTTTTTGAGGGTTTTTTGTGTGTTCATTTTGTGTCTTATGTATTTTTTCTGATTTTTTTGCGTAGTTCACGTTTAGGCTTCATTACTGTTCTGGTTTTCAAAAAGGTTTTGAATGAGGAGATTTTGTTAAACTGATCATTGGCAGTCAGATAATTTTTTGCAACTTACTCATTCTTCCGCTTTTTTAATTGCATTACCACACAGAAATTGGTTGTTCATCAGATGCAGGCACATAAAATCTTACCCTGTTTTATATAGCTGCTGAAGGAAGAATTTCTGTCTTCGTTTAACTCAAACAGTCAATGTATTTTCAGTGTTTCCCCAAGAGACAAAGGCTAAACAGGTAACCTTGATTATTTTTTTTTCTACAAGTTTTAGAGCATCATTTTGCAATCTTGTTAATTTTTTGATTGCTGGATAAAGATAGACATGAAAAAGCTGAGAAAGCTTGAAAAGCTGAAGAGGTTAGCAAAAAGAACTAAGATTTTTGAGAAATACCTGGACGTAAGTAGGGTATCTTAAAAACTCTATTATATTTATCTGTCATCTTGCTGGAAAATGAGGTTCAGAAAGCTTGTGAGAAGTTCTTAGACCTTCTGAATTACAGATGAAAAGGAGGCACAGTACCTGATTAAATGTTAACAAAGGAAGCTAATAGGTGATTCAAAAAATAAATGTTGAAGCACTTGTAAAACAGTGTTGGGAAGGTACTCAGTGCACAAAAAAATGCACCTCCTTCTTTTAGCGTGCTCCCAGAGGAGCTGCTGTTGTCTTGATACTTCGCATCGCTGAAATGACATCCAGCACTAACTCTACTATGAACTGTGCTGTTTTGAAAAGAAGGGGAAACTACTTAGCATTGGATTTTAAATCAGATTAAGCAAGACTAAAGAAGCAATAGAAGAGCATTCCTCTGCTAGGAAAGATTTCCAGATCCTGACATCCTCTGCCAAAGAAAAAAAAAAAAACAATCTCCCAGTACACCAGCATTTTTTATTGCTGGGTATGCAGTGTTCCTTTGCTTCTAAAAATACCTAGTAACAGTCAAGTTAGCCTTCATCCAATTCTGTTTGTAACAGCAGTTCCAAAACTAGAGTGTTCAATTTTCGGAGTACCAAGGAGAAGAAAGAACTGGAGTTGGATGACACTGACACATGGACATGGACTGACACGCTGGATGTGCACACTGATTGCTGGAGAGGATTGTAAAGGGGATAAAAAGAGCTCATTATAGACATGCAGCACAACGCGGTAGCAATTAGAAAGTGCTATGCTGTTCATTTAGAACTGAAATGTAGCATTTGATGCTGAAACTCTTTGTTCTTATGGTCTTCCAAGGAATGCTTTCTCTAAATTGAAAATTCCTTCAGTTAACCAAATGTACTCATGTTCCCTGTAATATTCCAAAAACTGCATTTAAGGATTATGATAGAAGGTGAGTTCCACATTCTGCAGTAAAACATGTGATGTTTTTTGACATATCAGTCACATGCTGGCATTTTTATGGCAGCATATAAAATACAAGAATTATCCAGCATAGATTTTTTTTCATGGAATTAACTTGAGGGAAAAGAATTCCGTATAATTCCATCTCTCCCTCCAGTAGGAGAATCATCACCCTATACTTAGGCTGTTCTTTTTCCAGGAGAATCAGTTCTATGTAGTTTCTTACGTAGTTTTTTTTCTTCTGATGTTGTGACATTATAACTTGTTTTTTGCAGAGATTGGTCATTCCTTTTTTCTCATTTTGATTGAATGAGAAATGCTTCTGTAGCTGCTGTTCCATTTGGCTGGACAGACCTCGCAATCCCCCTTCCTCTCCCCTAACCCAAGATATTTTGTAATCGAGTATTTAGTAAATATTAAAAAAATATTTTAGTGAGGTGCAATTTCCAGTTAAAAGATTGTCAGAGGTACCAACAGGTACATGTTGAGAGTTGTCACCTGAGCTGAGAGAGTGTGAGGCCTGATTTTGAAGAATTTGAGTCCTGATTTCCCACAGTGCTTTAAACTACCTGTCACTTACTTATTTTCCTTCTTTATTATTTTTTTTTTTTTTTTTGAAATGAGTTTGTTTTCATTGTGAGAACAGGAAGATAAGAAATCGTAAAAAATCTTTTGAAATTTTTTTAAAGCTTTGCTGGACAAGATTTTTTTTTTTTCTCAGCTCTATTAAGAAAGTGCTGCCGTGTTGTCACCAAGACAGGAATCTATCTGTTAATTTACCTTACTGTTCTGGAATCAAGGCTATAAAAATTATCCATACTTCTTGACTTTACTTCATAATTCATGCTAACTACAGTTGTATTTCCTTGTGTTGATCCTGCTTTGGTTCTCTCTTTTTTATCCTTTCCAGAAGGTAAAGACGGTTAGTATCTGAACTATTTTTTGGCTGTATAACTACATCTGCCTTTTTTATGTTTGCATTCACAGTTCCCACTGAGAACGTTGCAACAATTGCAGACTGTGCCAGTGTGATTGAGGGCGTAAGCCGAAGTCGCAATGCCTTGTTGAACGGAGACACAAAAAACTACGACTGGGATTCTGGGTATACGTGCCATCAGCTTGGGAGCGGAGCTATTGTAGTACAGCTAGCACAGCCCTACATGATCGGATCGATACGGTAAGGGGATTATTCTTCTTGGAATTAAGGGCAACGGTGAGACTTTTGCTGAGTACACTTACTTGCTTTAGAATAGTATTTGGAAATGATGATAATTAGGGACTATTTTAGTAATTCACATTTGGATTTTTGCTTTGGTATGATGGACAAGTTAAATATATTACTGAATTGTATGTCAGGATACAGCAGTGCAATTGCAGAAAAATATGTTTCAGAGTATTAACATTTTAATGTTAAGGATGTATAGTTATCTATTATATTAAAATAGAAATTTAACTGTAGCCTTGCTTGTGGTAAAAGTAGGTGCAGTTCCTCTGTCATATGTATCCCATTATGAAAACAGAAGCATTTATTGAAGGAAGGTATCATCTCAGTATCAGACCTGCCTCCTCCAAGCTTGCCTTTTCACTATACAATTAGTTCCAGCCTTTACTTGAGCAAGGAATGTGTAATAAGGGCATAGTAACCTGAATATTACTTAACACCTTCATTATTCCAACCTTTTTTATATATATATATATATATATATATATATATAATGAAGTTCACTGAGCTTTTTCTGCAGTAAAGGTCTTTGCATGTATAGAGAACAAAGTTTTGGCTGAAGTAGTAGCTTCTTGCTTCTTCAGTTCCTTCTTCAGTTTCCCTTTCTTTTGTACTTTGGAAATAGATTGGAAAGCTGAACAGTTCCCAGGTGAAAAAAAAAAAAAACATTCTTGCCAACTGAAGATGCACTGACTGTAAAATAAGTGTTTTGTTTCATAAAATCAGACATATAAATCCCTGTCTTAATATTTTAGTGTTCTCTGTAAACCTAGAACAATATGTTGGCAGGAGCTGAATTTGTATTCTCTGTGACAAAGAAGAGGAAAGGCTTTCTGAAATTATAGCGCCAACAAGACAATTTGGAATCTTCAGCCTAGGTATTGGCTAGCAACAGAGGCTACATACATAAATACATATTGCTAGAAGCTAGCACTATGCATTCCCTTGGTCAGAATAGGCAACTGATTGATTAACAAGTCAGATTTGAAATTTATTGTGTAACTGCTCATTTTTGTGCCTGAAATACTTGTCCACACTTAAGGAGAGTATCAGCAGAAGTGTACAGGAATGTCTGAGACAGTGGCAGTTCTCTTAGATCCTACCCTCTTATGTATTCAGACTCTATTTGCGTTTTTTAAAAATAGAGTTTTTGAAGTGAGTTTTCTTAGAAATAAGTGCAGAATTGGCATACCCTTTTTGCTTGTACTAGCCCTGAATCTTGGAAAGTGAAGGAAATAATTGCTCCCCACTTCAAAAGCTGTGTGTTCTCATTTTGGCTTGTGATATTGTTAAGACCATTATTAAAATTTGAAGATACAGTTGAAAATCAGACATCTAGGTAAGTTCTTAACCATAACAAAAGTACTGTTTTTTGTCTGTTTACCAGCTTATAGAAATTATGCACAACGAGAGTCCAGCATTGTTCTCACTGCACGGAACAAGTTAAATGTATAGATAGCAATTTTCCACAGTGAATATTTTATGCTTTAGAGTTTGATGTTTTTAATGTTCTACTAAGTATTGAATTTCAAGTAAAGAACAGGAAGACACAGTACTCAGATTTCTTAAGAAAGATAATTGAAAAATAATTATATCATTTTCATGCAACTTGGAACTTAAATTTTAGTAGCAGCAGAGATTTGATCAAGTGAAGAACAAAGAGAATTTATTAACTGAAATATAAGATCTATGACTGATACAGAGTTCAAATTACATATAAATGCAGATGAAAACAAAGTTTTACTATTTCCTCTTAATGTGATTTTTTTGAACAAGAGAGAATCTTGCACAACTGCTTGAATTCTATTCCTTTGCCTGTCTTTCCTGTTGTTTGCTTTCTTGAAAACTCCCTTGATCTCATCTTTCCACCTAGCAGAAAAAAATTTCCGAGAGTATTTTTGTTAGTCTAGCTATCCACAGTCTATCCACAGAGCATCCACAAAATTTCTCTGCCCCCAGAAACTGATTAATTTTATCTGTGGATTTAGGTTATAAATCAATAATTAGGAGTTAAAGTATGTTGGGTTTTTTTTAAGTTCAAAAACATTGATGTGTCATCGAATATAGTTGTATCTGAAAAAGTATACAAGCCTTTGGAAAAAGGTGGTAGAGGCTTGTAGTGTATAGAAATCAGCAGGCCACTGGAGAGAGCTTTTAAGTCAGAAAGTATTACCATGGCAACTAAATTCTGAGTATGAATAAAGCAGAAGAATTGTTGAAACTCAAATATGCATTAGCTAGGCATAGAAGACTAAGTGCTTCAGGAAGGTATCTTGTATAAAATTTATCCATTTGTCTTAGTATCACAGAATTCTTCAGGTTGGAAAGGACTTGAAGTCATCTATTCCAGCTTCTTTCTGAAAGCAGGATCAGTTATGAAATAAGACAGTCCTGCTCAGAGCTTTATGCCTCAGGTCTTGAAAACCTCCAAGGAAGGTGATTCCTGTACCAATGCTTAATTATCCTCACAATGTAATTTCTTTCTTTCTCTCTCTCTCTTTTTTTTTTTTTTTTTCCCCGCTTCATACAGTTTCTTCTTCTGTCCACCAAGACTCCCATATCCTTTTTGGTAGAGCCAGGCAGACATTAGCCTGTACTACTGCAGTGGACTGGTCTGTACTAGGTGTAAAATTTTCCTTTTGTCCTATGGTTCCTGTTTGCCCATTCCTCTAGCCTACCGAGCAGCCAGGAACCAGTTCTTCTGAATGGAAGCTGTACCCTCAGCTGTGTATCTACTGCACCCCACAGTTCACTGTTTTCCGAAAGTTTGGTGAAGGCTCACTCCCTCTCTTCCTTCAGATCTTTGACAAAGATATTAAACAGGATAGGTCCCAGGATAGACTCCAGAAGAACTCCTCTTGCAGTGTGCTTCTAAGTAGGTTATCAAACGTTAACCACTAGCAGTTAAGCTAAGCACACTGGCCAGTTTTCACCCCCTTTAGTAGTTCTCCCATCTAGGCTATAACATCCCAACTTGGATACAGTGATGCTGTGGGAGACTGTGTTGAAACCTTGTCAAATGCTTCAAGTATTTGTTTATAAATTGGGAGTTCTTGACTTCCACATCAGAACTTATTCAGAAATTCTAAAACAGATGTAATGATAGTCAATGCCCGTTAGTAGTCCTTACCAGAAAAAGCCTGGAAAACGTTTTGTTTTGTTTTAAATAATTATAACTAAATAGCATGCTCTAGGTTATAGAAATAAAAACATTTTGTAGTTTAAGAGCTTTAGTCTTTTATTAAGACTTTCACCTAGGAGATATTACAAGATAATTGGAACACTTAACAGACAGAGAAAATAAATTACTTTGCTTTAGCTAGTTTTTCCACATTGTTGCCTGCCTGGAAAGAAAATAACGTTTCTATTTTTCTTCTCTGAAAAGGCCTTTATCAATGACAGAAAAAACACTATGTTTAACTAGGAACAGAAACACAGCAATTGATGTGTTTATTACGGTAAATGTAATTTAAGTGCCTTTTATTTAACCGTTAAATGGGTAAAACGTTAGTATTGAAAAGACTGCCATATCAAAATAGCTCTCTCATTCTCTTCCAGCATTCATCTTAAATAGAAATATATTAATATTATGCTACAATCTTTGATAATTTTATAGGATTTTTTCCTGTGTTTTTCCAAAACAGAAAGGGAAAAAAAAATCCTGATAGAGTAGAACTTGTTACAGTCTTTGTGGCAGAGGGAGGGAGAATTCTTCTGTACCGTGTGGTTTTTATGTTAAAGTAAATAGAAATACTCTTCATCTCTGTTAAAACAGATAAAACATTTATCTCATTTTAATCTCTTTAAAGACTTTACTACTAATACTAATACTTGGGTGGCCAACTGTTGTGATTTTCATCTTCAGAGCAATTCTTAAATTAACAAATTGTATCAAGTAGCTTTAACATGTTTTCTGTTTGCTTATATCACCATCCTATACATCTCTTGTGCATCTTCATTTTCCATACCGTTTCTGCTTATGAACTTTCTCTTTCTTTGCTGCTCATTTGCTATTCATGTTTGTCTTGAGAATGCAGTCATAACTCAGAATGAGAGACGATGCAAGCGTGTAACAGATATGTGGATTTTGACTCCTGTGTAGGGTCCTAAGAAAGATTGGTCTGCTGCAGGATAACTACTGAAACAAGTGGCTGTAGGAAATGAAAGGGAATTATAGACAACTGCACACAAAAATACAATGAAAATTTTATTAAAACCCCTTTCTTTTCATAGCATTTTCATTTTTTTTCACTCTTCTTTAAAGAAGTGTTGTTGCTTCATGTTTTAATTTCTTGCCATCTTTTGGTTTTCCATCAGTATGCATGTAATTTATGAACATATTATTATCAAAACTTTATATTGCCTGTGGTAGGTACTATTTAAAAAGTGCTGTAGTCTCTTTTGGCGTAACAGGCAGCCAGTATGTGAAGCTCTGCAGGTTTACTTATTTTAGAAAGAGAATTTGATAATGTAACGTTAATACATCCATACACTTCCTTATTAAATAACGATTGCACCATGAAAATGGGAAGTTCTGCTTTTTGGGGCTCAGTAGAAACAAACAGCATCAGAAAGCTACTTTGCTATGAAAGGCACCCACCGTGGGCCGTTCGGGAAAGTACTGTGCCCGAGAAGCGTTCTCTGTGCTTCCCGTCGGAGCCTTTCTCACTCCTTCGGTAGCGCTTGTTAGCCTTTCCTCTCGCCCTCTGCTGCTGCCCACCTGCAGAGAGCTGGTTGAAGCAGTCCTCTGGACACACGAGTTCTCCGCTTTGCGGCTGGAGAACCCCGCGGGCCGCATCGCTCCGCTTCGGACCAGGCTTCGTCTTGTGGTCCCTTGGCGCCGGATGGCTTATTTTTGTCAAGTTTTTTTCCTTCGTAAAGGGGCATCCAAGATCTACTTCATCTGTTGTGTTGTGAGGTACTTAAAGTGGGATTTTAACAGCTAATGCCAGCAGAGAATGGACTTCCATAGTTAATATTGTATAGATCTTTATGGGAATAACAGAGATTATTATAGTGAGAGGAAACATGATCACACAAAGAGCTGTGAGGTCTGATTTTTATGCCTGAATTTATCCCTGATTTGATTTGAAACGCTGGACAGGTCACTTAATTGGTAACTCATCAGTTTTCCACCCCTATAACATGAAAACAGTTAGCTATATTTGAAAAGTACTTATTTTGTAAAATTAGTTATTTTCAACAAGTAGTATAAATAACAGTACCATAGTAAATGATTAACAGCCTTAGCCTTTAGATTCCAAAAGCATTGGCATATGAGAAATACATTCAAATCTCTTGGCATTGCAGGGAATGAGCTGGATGAAGTCTCATTCACATTTTCTTTCTCAATCTTGAGGGCAAGGTTTACTAACAAGAGTTAATTTAGCATTTTATTCTAATGTAAAATGTTCTAGGAACATGGGCAATTTTTCTATAACCAGATGTATTTTTAATGAATATAGTTCTGACTTTTTCAGCAAAATATTCTCCTTCCAGCTATTCTGTATCCATCACAGGAAAACATAGCTTCTCTGCAAAAGTTTATCCTGGTAGTTTGCCTGGAATGTGTTTGAAAGATTAGTGTACATGGCATAAAACATGGCCCTTGTGCCCAGTGTGCTCTTGTGAATATTCATATAAGCGCCTGATAGTTTTTTGCTGTTTCTCAGGAAAAGCATTTCATGCAGAATAAATTCTGAAGAGGTTGCATGGTGAGTCTACCCCTGCTCTTTTTCTCCTATGAAAGATATTGCAGGGAGTGAAGGAAAAACTTGTATTTTTTGTCTTTCACAAAAATCCGTGTTTATCATGCACATTAAGTCACTTTATGAATGATTCTGCCAACTTTAATTTAGTCATTATTTATTTGTTTTATAATAAAATCAAGCCATATGCTTTTTTCAAGCCATTTAACTTGGGCTAGGTTGTTGTGGGAAAGAGCAATTTATATATTCTTAAAAGGAGGGCACATGTCCTCTTAGCCTTTTGCTCTAAAACCAAGTCAATTGTGTTATAATTACAGTATTATTGGTTAAAATTGCAGTCTCTACTGTGCTTCTGAAATTCAAACTCTTGATCATACCTTTAAAGACCTAGATCAAGAACAGCACTGAGCCCCCAGTGGCGAAAAAGACCCTATTGAAAACCATAATTAGCTACATTTTAATAGCCTTTTCAAAAGAAAACAACTTACATATGTTTTGCCTTTCTTTATTCTTGTCATTTAGAAGACTCAGCCCAATTTTAGATGTTAAATCAATTCAATATCTGTTATTAGTAGTTACCAAATTCAGGCTTTTAATCCATAAAACTTTCAGACCTTTTTTTAACAGAAAATCTACTACGTTCCATCTCTTCAGTATTTGGAGACCTTTAGGCTGTAGAAAGGCAGAATGCAGAGGATCTCATGAAACAGAGTTCTTTTTTTCTTCTAACCAAGTTTTATATGATGCCCTGGAGAGTTCTTTTGAGTTTTATATTTTACTAAATCAGCTATGAAATTTTAATTTGCAGATAGACAGTATTAATATGGGCTAAAAGGCTTCTTTTTAAGTATTTTATTTTAGCATCTTAAAACTATTGTTGATAGTTCATTATTTTTTATAATGTTAACGAGCTAGATTGAGTTGCAAGTATCTCTATCGTATACTTTAAATCCAGTAGACCTGACTGCATTTTGAATGCTGGGATCCCAAAAGGGGAAATAAAGAGCTAAATCAGATTGTTTTGCACAGAAGTAACCGCACTGTTTTCTAGGGCAAAGATGCAGATACGCATGTCCTTGCTAAATTAATTTATCAAGCTTCTGCTTTGAACAGCATTTCTCTGTAAGAGTGCGGATTCTGTGTTTGGCCACTAGGCAGGTCATTTTTCTCTTTCTAGCACTCCTGTTTATTAATGTTAAAGGTGAGCAATAATTTTTGCAGTTATATTCCTTACAGCAGAGGTAGCAGCTGAAAGCAAGAAAGATTTCTTACCTGGGAGAAGGGAATTTGGAATATGAAACTCTGGCTTGTAAGAGATTCTTAGAGACAAACTGAAACTTTGTGCCTAGGAAAGTCTGTAGAGTGACAAAAGTTCCTTTTGTTTTCAAATATTTCTCAACTACTTTCATTGACAGTCCACAGATAAGGATCTGTGGACTATTGCACCTGTAAACAGTGTTGATCTACAGAAATTCTTCCTCACACCTGAAGAACCAAATTTGGCTGTATATATGACCGTAGTTAATCTGATTTAGGTCATCAGTGTAGTTGTAGCTTTTCTGCATGGTTAACTGTGCTTTAGTTATTTGACTAGAACAGGTTTATTGACTTCTGTGATAAATAGTTAGATTTAAGCAGTTATCTTAGCAAGTATCAGCAAACTTTGCTGATGAGAACTTGATGATCAGATGTGCATAAAAATTGGTATCAGCCAGTATCTTATATGAGTAGTGTGATGTTTATTTTCCATTAGTGTACTGAGTAAGGGTTCAGAGAATAAGAGTTTAACAGCAACCAAATCAGCAAAACATTTTTCCGCAATGAACCTAGTTCAATTAGAATATTGCAATTCAAAAACTTTGGGTAGATTGATGAGAGAGCGTTATTTCCAAGAGTGGTAAATGCAGCATGCTGGTTTGGCCTTCACTCACTTATAACTCAAATGGCAAAAACTTCTGAGATTTTGTTTTAATATCCCATTTGCTGTTGAATTTGTATGAAAAGTGTAAGAACAGCAATTAGTGTTCTAAACTGTACCCTGCTAATCTGTGGAATGAATACAGCCAAGGCATTTATGTAAAATAAAAGCAAAATCACCTCTGTTAATCAAAGAATGGAGAACACTTAATTGGTCCTAAAGAAGAAATTATAGAAGCATCTGGCAGTGGTCAGACTAGTCCTTGCCCTTTTAAGGTCTGCAGATACCCTCTGGCCTTTGTGGATGCTTCGTTGGATATGAAGGTGCTCCATATCTATATCGATTCCCAGACACACTATGAAGAATGTATTAGTCATCTTTGCTAAAGAGGGAGTTCCACACTGGATTTTTTTCTTAAATACATGTATTTCAACCCCATGTGCAGCCCGGGGTGGGGGTGTGGGGCATGTTCTTAGTCTTACTGTGGGTATCATGCTACTTTCTTTAATTCATATCCTTAGAAACAAAACAAAACCAAGGGAATGATAGTGGGTTTCAAATGTATGTTGCAACAAAGAGATAACCTCTGTTTAAGGGAAAGGGATAGAGAGGGTACAAATTATAGGAAGAATGATATATTTTCTAGGTACACCTTTTGAAATAGATGTACTTAGGTTAAATCGTAGAATCACAGAACAGCTGGTTGGAAGGGACCTCCGGAGATCATCTAGTCTAACCTCCCTACCCAGGCATTGTCACCTAGAGCATGTTAGATAGGATCTCGTCAAGGCGAGTTTTGAACATCTCCAGAGAAGGGAGATATTCACACACAACCTCTCTGGGCAGCCTGTTCCAGTGCTCTGTCACTCTCACAGTAAAGATTTTCCTCATGTTCAAATGCAATCCTGCTGCATTGTCTTCCTTTCTGTGGAACAGTGATGGAAACTTAAGGCTAATTTTTAATATATCACTTAGTGCCCTTCCTGAAGGGCAGCATATTTATGAGGATGAGTATGGACTGAATCCTTGAGACCTCTGGTATGTTTTTTGTTTGTTTGTTTTAGCAATTTGGTCAACAATTCCAATTCCTTTTTCCTTGTTTTATGATAAACCAGGGTTGGGAATTCCTGGGTTATTTTATTTGTCTTAACTTAGTATTTTTGGTATGCTTACCAAAAAGAGAGAATAAAAATAAGAAGAGTGTTTTTTTAGTCACAAGAATCTGGTGGTTTTTTTGTTTTGTGTTTTTTTTCCCCCCCTCTTACATTGACCTTTCCAACCAGATTTTTTATTCAGGTAATTCCACATGGCCAAATAAATTAATTCATTCATTGACTTTCAAATAAGTTAGAAGTAATTGGATGACTGTCATAGAATAATGCTAGTAAGATGGATTTTGGCCTTATGATAATGAGAATAGAGACATTCAAGTCTGAGATGATAGGAACAGTAAGGACCTTGTTAAGTATTAGAGGCATATTACAGAAAAAACAGCTAGATTTAAAAAGATTTAGGAAGAGGAAATAAAGGACTAGAAAACTTGAGCAGCTTGGTTCATGTTCATCGTACTCACTGCTCAACTGCTCCTTCATGCTTAGGTTGCTACTTTGGGACTGTGATGATCGGAGCTACAGCTACTACATTGAGGTTTCAACAAATCAGCAGCAGTGGACTATGGTGGCTGATCGTACGAAAATTTCCTGCAAGTAAGTATGATTTTTTTTCTGTGTATTTGTCCAAAGGAGGAACTGGAACTTCCTTTTTTTGTTCAGTAGGTACATAGCTGACTCTGACTGTAAAAAGGATTTTTACATAACCTGTAGCTTAGTACCTATTGACCTTTGTACATACAACTTTTGAGGTGCAGTTTCCCTGAGGATCTGGGAAAAAGACCAAGCCAAAACAGAGCAGCAATAGAGCTTAGTTACCTAAATTAAACTTTAGAACCTGTCAGAACCTGTTGTTCAATTATGGAAGAGTAATTCAGTATTGATAGGCCCAATAGCTTTCTTAACCCATTTGATAGTTCTCATTCCAAATAAAGAATGACCCAGATACTTGTCATGGGATTGAAAAGAGAGGCTGCAAATTTATACATATTACATATCAAAAAGCAGGCATGCCCAGCATTCACAGAATGTTGAGATGTTCTGAGTGATCCCTAAGGAAGCTCAAGCTTATAAAAACCCTATTTCCCTCCTTTTTCCCCAGTCGATTTCCCACAAGACACACTTTCTCGTGTGGGATGAAATTGAAGTCATCAACTCACGTGGAGACAGTCACCACGCATCCTGTATTTGTGTGAACCAAAACAAAACAGAGTTTACAAATTGACAGAGACATATCTCAGTTTGTCACGTGAGGCAAGAGAGCTATTTAGTCCTTTCTAGCAACACTACTGATACACATTTTCTAAAGTTTATATTCCCTTTCTTAACAGATGGTAAAAATCAAACATGCATTCTAATGTGGTCTAGACATGGTGGCAAAAGAGAACTTGACATGTGCTTTTACTGTCTGTAAAGGACAGGATATTGATGAACAGAAATCCTGACTTCTATCTCCAGCTCTGGGGAAAGACTAAAGGAGGTTTATTCATCCTCAAAGGCATCTGAGTGGAGTGGATAAGATTGATCTTTTTGTCTGCCCCCAACAGTAGGAACACTAAAAGGCTGAAATCGGAGGGGAGGCAGGGGAGCATCTTTTTGCACTTGTTCCTTGGACATATTCCTACCATATAGCAGTCCAAAAGAACAGTTGCTTAAGTATGCACAGTGCAGGTGGAATTGCTGATTGGCTGCCAAGTTCAAGTTAGTATGTACTGACCTTGTTCAAACCAGTCGGTTTTGAAAGTCTTAACCTTGGAAATGTATAGGGAAATAGAGATAGCTGCTTCTTTGTGATATACTTCACAGTCTTGATTCAAATCATATGTGCTCTAGAAATTCTGAAAGTAATGTCTGCAGGAATTATTTTCATATGAATTAGAGAATTCTATTTTCCCTAATTTAGTGCTTTGACACACAAACATCCAGATTGCAAATTGCCAGTCTTAACACTTTAAGTCTACAGATGATCACTCTGAACAGGGTTAGGTAGTGGGAAATGTGTAATATTAAGCATAGCCGTTATAGCACTGTCTGTAATCATCTGCGCTAAACAAATTCAAAGACCTAGTTCTACAACTGTCAAATACAAAAGCTCAGTGGGCACCAGAAAAAAACAGTTTATTGAGAATTAAAAAATTATAGAGAAAAATAAGCAGTTTAAAGTCTCACTTCCCTTTGAAAATTTCCTAGCCTATCCAGTTATATTTACACAATATATTACCCATAAGTGATAAAAGTTAACGTGTTGCTGCTGTTCCCACTCTGCTGCTGTTTCAGGCAGTTTCTCTGCATTTGACAGCATTTTTTATGTATTTGATTTAAATCTCTTGCCCTTGATAGTCAGTAAATCAGACTTTTTTTTGCAGACACCCAGCACAGTAAAGAAAATCTTTTAAATTTGTTTTTTAAATATGTTTCATTTTTTCAAGTAAGGTTTTCGAAAGTGCTAAAGTGACTTCAGTTCAAAAATTACTTGGATTGTAGTATCAGACTGATAAATCTAAATTTTCTTGAAGATTTACCTTCAGGACATATGTATCAAACCTATAAATTGTTTTACTTACTGAGTTTTATTACCTGAGAGCAGTCTCTTCAAAAGAGAGGCAGTGGAAGGTTCAACATCCTGAAAGATTGTTTTAGCAGAAACTGATTTTAAAAAACATAAATCTGTTTAATTCAGATTAAGCACTTTCAAAATGCCAACTGAGTAAATCAATATACAGCACAAATAATTCTGTTTAACCTGTAATGTAAAGATAGTATTTCTAGTCTTTGTAGATATTTGAGGATTAGTCAATTAAGTACTATGCTGAATGCTATTAGTATTAGGACTTTTTTGCAAAGTACAAGTGATCATAATTTCATATAGTCAGGGCTGGACCACTTCATGAGCTTGCTGCATTTTGAAAAATACTGAAAAGTGCTGCTATGCCCCCCAAAAGAGTTTTCTGTTTCAGCAGCCATGCTGTTAGTGCTCTAGAATAGTTAAACGTAGAATGTTTTTTTGGAAGAGATATCATCATTCAGTGACTCATACACTGAATGTGTATGTGAAGGAGACAAATCTTAACAAAAAGGAGAAAAATGAACCAGTCACTGTAGGACTATTTGAAAAATCAATTTTTTGATTCTGTTTTTAAACTAAAAAAAAGGCATGGATTGAACCAAATGTAATATGTTAGGATTTTTTCCCCTAACAAGAAAAACAAGTTATTTTAACTTTATGTAATTATAGCAAAAGCAAAATAGAGGCGTTGAATAACTGGATTTTAACGATGGTTAACAGAGGCAGTAAGAAGGAGGTGCTGCAATTTGGCTAGTTTAATATAACAGTGTCTTGGTAAAGATACTCCTGTTGGATGCAAGAGATTCTTTAACACAAGGAATTTAACTTTGTTTTCCAACACCTAGAGACACCTAAGCCACCTTATATGATGTATTCTGGAGTGAATTCTTGTGTTAAGTATTTATTTCATGGAGCTATGACCAGAATGCAGGCGTCTCACCTTCCCCAGGGGTATAACTTTGCAGTTATAGTTGTTCTGTCACTGTCCTTCCCCTTACCACAAATATGCAGGTATCTTACACAAACAGCATAGCTCCAACAGGAGAGAGAAATTTGCCTCAGAATATCCAAAGCTAAAAGCAGTTAAGGTGCTCCTCTAGGATAAATGATAATGCACTGGGCTGTGTTTGACTCAATAGGGTTTAGGCAGCCACTTAAAGGTTCCTGCATTTAGTAATTTGCCTTAACTGGACTACAGGATAGTAGGGTGGAAGCAACAGTATCCTCATCTCTTCATTCTCCATGTCTTTATGACTCTAGCACCCCTCTTTTCCCTGGAAGAAACAAAACAAAAGCAGTTTTTGTGGTCTAAGTTTGCAAACATTTACTATATCTCAGCCAAATCATCATCATCATCATCATCATCTTCTTCTTCTTCTTCTTCTTCTTTTTTCTTTTTTTTTTTTTTTTCCTAAATACTTTACTTGACATCCCTGCCTTAAAAGCACTAATCCTTGACATCGGTATAGTTTCTGCTTGTGTCGCTTTGTTTAAAGGAAATGACAAGTAGCTGTATCCCTGCATGGGACTATGCCTATTCAACTACTAGTACCTCTCAGAGCAATGCTAAGCTAAGAATATACAATGAGATGTCATTATAAATGTATTTCTGTGAGACTCAGATATGAATTCTTTGGAAAAAAATATACTTCAAATAATGCCCTTTTCCTTTACAAATTTTAGATGTGTGCAAAATCCAGGTAGTAAATTTATGCTTTTTGGTATTAGTTCTGTGTCTAATAATGTCATACAGTAGACTCCAGAAAAGGATCTTACTTATTTTCCTGTATAGGATATGCTGCAGTAGCAAATGAAAGTGGAGGGAGTTAAAACTCAAGAGACTTTCGTGGTGGCAAACATCTGAAGAGATATTTACATATTTACACTGAAAAAAAATTTATTTTCTTAGTAGTATTCTCACTTTCCTGTCTCCAAAGATAAATGTGGATAGGAATTGTTTCTTTTTTTGCCTGGCTTGTCTGTATACCTAATCTTTCAGTGAAGTTATGATCCTGTGTTAAAGTCAGTAGCTTGCTGTCTTGCAGGTGTTTTGTGAGGTCTCCAAACAGTTCTGCTGAATCTCTGACACAAGGGGTAGGATGCACCATAAAACCAGCAGATACAAACCTCACCAGACATCTTTGATGAGTGGCAAACAAAATAATGAGAAAGAAAATGAAATCAAATTGTACTTAAAAAGCATATATTGGTTTTGATGATCTATCAAAGTATGAAATTTCCTTATAAACTTTGAGTACGCTGCTTTTGGTTGTTTTAATGTAGCATTTTATGTAAATTAATAATTCACTGCTCAAAGTGAGAACCAGACAGGCTACTGCTATCCTCCTCTTCTCTTATAGTCTTAAAAGGCTAAACACATAAACCGGATGTCTGTTATCTTTACAGGGAAAGCCCGCTTTCTCTGCCTAACAGGGAGCCAATTAATGCATACTGGTTGTGTAATTGTCAATTTTAAAATTCTGCATGTAGGCTAATTTTCTTTTCTAGAATAAACTGTTTTTCTCTGCACAGTATGACATTAATGAAAACCAGTCATGTTCTGTTCTATTAAAAAAAAATTTTATGGAAAGTTTGCTTAAGTGTGTTACTGTTGAACAACAGAGACATGTACTAGTTAGAAAAAAAATGTTGATAAAAAGTCTGAAAGTCAAATTAAAAACAGAAGACACCAAAGGCCAGCAGTCAGACCTCAGAGTTACAGTTTCTTTTGGTAAAATGAGCACTGTAAAGGCAAATATGAAACAGGCTATCATCAAATTTATAAACTCAATGTCATTCTTTAAAGTTCTCTTGTGTTGTTACTGTGTAATGAATGTAATCCATGGTAGCCATCATGTAATGTTCATTTTCCCAGTAGGAAGAAAGAATCTAATACTCTGATAGAATTGGGGAGGCAATGCGCATGGTTTATTTATGAGCCGTTTCTAGGGAATTGGTATCAACTGTCTATGTGACTGTTTAGGCCAGTTTTACCATTTTTCTGGCAAAGGGCACGACTTTATTTTCAATGGGTTTATAACATTTTATTGCATTAGTTCATTTTTTTGCTATAAAATTATTATTCAAAGTATTCAAAGTATGCTGCTATGTTGTGGTAGATGCTTAAAAATTTCAAGTTACTTTCATGTTGCCATTGCAACATTGTAGTAGTAGCAGTAGTAGTATTGCTCTTTCAGTTCCTAAATTCTGAGCTCAGTTGCTATAAATTTTTTATAGTTCCTATATGAATGTAATTAATACTTTATGTAAGCCACTTGGAGTAGATGAGATTCATTAACATAATTTATATTTCTTTAATTTTTTTGATTTAGTTTTCAAGAGTAATTTTCAACTTTTAGTTTGCTGCTCTTTTCCAATGTTTTAAGATTTCTATTGTGATGCTCTATGTGCATTTCCATTTTTCAAATTCTATTATATTTCCTTTAATAACAAGTCATGATAACAAACACTCTGGAAAGGATCAAGACTAAAAACAGCTAATACATCTAACAGTTCTAAACCACTGTACAGAATGTACAACTGACTATTTTCCATCTTATTTAAGAGCTTAAAGTAAGAAAATACTTCCAAGTTGCACATCGTTAGTGGTTAGCTCAATTTTAGATTCTGCTCCTACCTATACATTTGTGAAACCTTGCTAGTCTCTATCATGATGTGATTATTTCTGTTACTCTAGAGATAAGTTTTGTACAATCTGGATGCCCTTGTTTGCAATTGCATCCTGCATGTGGTATAGATATTCGTATATGTAGTTTCTTATGCTTAACCACAAGAATATTGACTTTTTCCTTCTGCTCTCTCCAGTTCCTCCAGTTCACTGTAATCTCATCTCTAGAACTTGCTCACCTCCACTTTCACCCATGATTCTTCTCCTTAACTGCTTTCATGTGACTTTTCTGTCGCAGAACACTTCTCAACTCTTTTCTTTTCGGTTGTTTGTATGCTCACATCAATTTTCTGAATGCAGCATGCAGTCTTACGTAGTCCTATCATAACTAGAGTAAGAAAAGATCATTTTTGTCTAATTTGTGCACAGTCCTTTATTTGTCTGACTTGCTCTAGCAGGCATTACTAGTAATGCCTACTACTACTGCTACATTACTAGTAATGCCTGCTAGAGCAAGTCAGACAGCTATAAAGGGTCAGTTTGTGTAATTATTGAGCTTAAAAGCCCTGAACAGTAGCAGCATTGAAGTACATTATTTTTGTGTTTCTATGTTCACATTTTAAAGGATTCTAATAAATCAAAAGAAGAAAAAATATCCAGCTTTACAAGCTTGCTATCTTAAGCACAAAGATTTCACAGACAGAAAACAGAGTTGTGTCCTATTTCAGAATGTTAGAAGGGTCTTAGAAGTGTGAAAATTCTGCATCTGGTATTTGCTAGTTTTTATTTTAGCTGATCCTTGCTGTTTGAAGAATAACTAGTATCTTTTAAATTGTTTTCTGAACAGCAGTTTAGGATACCAAGAAGATTTTCAACTTACTAAGTCGTCTCATACAGTTTCTT
Source organism: Rhea americana (assembly GCF_003343005.1). Taxonomy (NCBI): domain Eukaryota; kingdom Metazoa; phylum Chordata; class Aves; order Rheiformes; family Rheidae; genus Rhea; species Rhea americana. The sequence goes on along the minus strand of NW_028185250.1, from coordinate 1,800,634 downwards.
TCGGCTTTTGCTTTCTGGTCCTCCCTGTTGCTTTTCAGCCACAAATATCCCTGGATCTTTTGAATAAGCCTGGAGGAGAGAAGCATTGAGTTGCAAATTGCAATGCATTAGTCTTCTTGGAATGCCTTTTTCCATGCACTCGTTTCACTGCAGCTCTATATATATAACAAGCACTTAAGTTTGGACTGCTTTTTTCTTTACTCTGTTTTGCCGTGTGGCTGGCATGTTCTCAGCTGCTCTTCATGTATATTAGTGCTGGGATAGTGAAGAAAGCAGCACAATAATGGATGTCACTTGGGGTGTTTGTTCAGTTCTGCTTCAGAGAAAACAGAAGTAATACCCAATAGTACCCGCAGCACCAGTAACTGTATTTACTATGGATTTTTCTCCTATGCAATCAAAGGCTTAAGCATCTCTTTAGATGCCTGTAAAAATTTTCAAGCTAATGTTAGAAGTAGATTGTGTGTATCTTTTATATTTTGGTGAAGAAAAGGGAACTAAGAATAATTCTTACCCCTGAGTGTATCATTAATGTACACAAATAGCTTTATAAAAGAAAAATCCTGTGGAGAGCCAAGCTCTGCTGATTAAACTGAATTACATTTGTTCCTTTCTGGGTTGGAGAGAATAAGCAGAGAGAGGCCTTTACCCGTAGTCCACGAAAGTGATATCCCAGGGAGTTCTCCAAAACCACAGGGTTCTCTAGGAGTGGGTAACTTGTTTCCTGTAATACTGATTTCCATTTTGCTTCAACTGTTAGGGGTTTTATATTTCAAACAATAATATAATCCTGAAGAAATGAATATGCCTTAATTCTCCAGAAGCATGTTATCCACTTATGAGTACGATATTCTGTTGATCATGCATTAGAGTAAGTCCTAGTTTTCTGCTTGGATTTTTCTTTGACAAATAACAGGAAATCTATGCTGACTTTTCATAGTAATAAATTCAATTTGAATGCATTTGTGAGCAATTTTGTTTTGAAATATTGTTTTACAAAATAAATAATAATAAAGTTTATGTAAATATCTACTGCATAGTCTTCTGTTTGCAATAAAAGTCAAAGGAAATGTTCAACTGCATTTTCTTTCGTAAATTCATGAACATTTACATTGAATTTTCAGTAGAAGTGAAACTTCCTAATGGCTTTACCTTTTTGATTCTTGTAAGGCAGCTTTCTAAAGCTTCTGTGATAAAACAGCAAGCTTTCAAGTTATTGTTATTTCATGAGATTACATGTAAGGAAGTTCTCACTCTGCAGTTAGCTGCTGCTTCTGAAGTAAGTGTAGGACACAGGAAAGATTTTCAGTGAATATATTTTCATTCTGCTTTGAATAATGAAAAGACTTAGTACTGAAGTTTGATTATTGATTATTTCATGAACGTATTCTTTTTTTTCTCTCTCTCTCTCTCTTTTCCTGACTCTCTTACTTCTTGGGTCTTTACTCATAAAGCATAGTTAGGATGCATACCAGTTAGGAATTTATTTTGTTTGCTATGGATATGAATGGAATTGGTTCTCTCTGGTTTCTGGCTACTCTACTCATTTTTGCATTTTGTGCACTAGCTATTCTTTCAATTCTATATTCATCCTTGCAACTACTTATCCCTATCGAGTTCGAGTGAGGGCAGCCACTGCCAGAGTCATTGATCCTGTGCTACCTTGCCATGGTGCACAACCTGTTGCTGCCATTTATCTGTCTGATACATGGCCTTCTTGCAAACTTCTTGCCTCCTGTTTTGGTCTCCCTGACTTTTAAAAGTGTGCCAACATACAGTCGCAGCTGATTTGTTGAATTGGTATAAATTGTCTGGCTCTAGTTTGAAACTTACCAATGCAAAGTCATGGATCAGCTAAAGAGACTCGTCCTTTCCGTCGTCGCCCTGCACAGCGCTCGTCGTTCTCTTCCATCCTGACACAGGACCTTCTGTCCCTCGCTGCCGGCTGAGCAGAATTTATGAAAGAAAATGCAGTTGAACATTTCCTTTGACTTTTATTGCAAACAGAAGACTATGCAGTAGATATTTACATAAACTTAACTATTATTATTCATTTTGTAAAACAATATTTCAAAACAAAAATTGCTCACAAATGCATTCAATAGGTGCAGTCTTCTGCACCTATTTGTCTAAAAGCTTTTGTGTGAGCACACAGTTTCTAGAGCTTTTAAATAGGGTTTTAAACAGTGAATTTACTTTTAACTATTTTACAGATTACTTTACACACACTTTTGTAAAACTGTCATTCTGAGCTGTTAACCATTTCAGAATCTTTGCTGCATTTTTCACATATACCTTGGGTAAATTCAGACACACTTCAATGTCACTATCTTTCTCAGTCCACTTGCTTTTTTTAATATATGCTCAGATAAAGCCTTGTTTAGTAGGCAGAATGTCGGAGGGGGAGAGAAATCAGCATCTGGGATGCTTTTATTTATTCTAATAATGTTTTTGTTCCTCACTCTTATGAGAGATTTGTACAAATTCAAAACAGATGCATGTTTCCCTGAGAGACAGGATTACGGAATCATTTAGGCTTCTTGGTTCTGAATTTATAAAACAAATGTAAATAAATAATGTAAATGATGAAAAGAAAACTAGATCATTAAAGTAGATTTAGCTCAGTTATCATTATCAGCCACTGTGGAGATATTAATGCTCAATTTCTACAAAGTCTGTTTTTGTTTGTATCTGTCATATTCTGTGAACACATGTTGCAGAGCTAGGATTGAGATTTTAACCAGTTTGAATATTGTCATCTCTATAGAGATAATATTCCTATGCAAAGGGTTAGTTGATCAGACTCATATGAGAAAGGTAAAGTTAGTTTTAGAAGTGAAGGATCTAAGCTCTTCTGATACTTCTTTCCCAAACCCTAATGAAAAACACTTTATAGATCTAATCCCTTGCTTTGAACCCTTCTAACCTACTAGAAATAGAAGAAGAAATTCTGAATTTAAAGATAACTTTTCTATTAAGGATTTTGAAGAGTAGTAGCCATTCAGAAGGTCAGTGAATATTCTGGTGTTTGGGGTGTTTACTCTGGAATATTCCATCAAGTGAATTTTTTGTTGTCCTAAGACATTGGAGAGTTGTGTTCAAATCCCTGCTTAGAAACAGGGAATTTAAACCCCTCTGGTTTTTACATTCAAATACAGAGGTCTTATTCTGGTCTATAATGGGAGAGAACGTACTCCCTCTATTTCATTTAAAAATTCCGTTTTCCTTAACTTCCCTTGCTTCTCTTCTGCATTTACTTGAATGTAGTGCCTTGGCTATTTTCAATGCCTATCACCAAAAGATCTGAAATTACTTGACCAGCATTAATGAATTGGGCTTTGTAGAAACAATATTATGTTAATAAATATGATTTGTATTTTGTAGGCAGGGGTCACTCCTGGATAGTGAAGCTGTAAAGCCTGATCTACATCTTTTTAATTCTGAGATTTAATTATAAAACTGTCTTTGTCCTCCCTTCTTTGTACCCTTGTTTCTGTCCTTAATATGTCATGTCTGCCTGACTTGAAAGGAAATCATATGACATGAAAGCCTGCTTATTTTTTTTTTCAGTTTGGAGACTGAAATGTTAACTGTGGAAATATCGATCTCATACCAAATCCATTTTCCATATTTAGTGGCCCTAGTTAAGCAAAAAAAATTTAGCCTTTCTGCAAGCTAATGTATAACCAACCCAGTAGTTAAAAAAAAAAAAAAAAAAATACTTGATTGCCTTTAATGCAAATCTCTCTCACCATATTAAAACTTAGTCTACAAAAGAATATTCAGCTATTTCCCCCTCATCAAGGATTTGTGTTCCGGTTTGACCTATAACATTAAGCAAGTCTGGAAAAGCCCGTAGTCCTAACAGATGTTCTTGGCCAACTATTGACATCTTTGTTAAATGTAACACAAATACTATTTTTATTATTAGAAGAGAATATTACTTCTCTCTTGCATCCTGTTAATCAAACCTTTCAGTCACCAGAGGAACAAATTGACAGCTTCTGGGTAAGGACTTGAGAGTGCTGATTACTGCTGTTACATTAGAAAAGAATCCTGTGGCAATGTATGGGTGTTGCCTTCACAGAATTATAATAATTCCTCTGTTGAAAATGTCTAGACACACATGCACGTACCCACCCACAGGCACACTCACTTCAGCTTTATATGTAAAAATTGATCCAAATAATGGATGTTTCCTGTGAAACTGGCCCACCCATCTGCTAGAGTTGGGAAAAGGTTGCCTAATACTTGAACTATTGTTTTGTGGTAAAGTTTGTTTACTTTAAAGTTGATTGTTGCGTAAGAGTCTCTAATAACGCAATGAGTAGGAGATAGCCATATGTTCATGAACTAGATGGGAAGTTACTCTTCTGTCTCTCGTTAAGCTTTCTTATCAAAGAGTCATTAAATATAGTGACTTGGTATCTTCTTGTATAGTCAGGAGCCCATTCAGAGGTTAATGCATCTTACACTAAATGTGGCACTTTGCTTTCTTTCTAAAGATTTGTCCTAATTAGATTGTTGGTATTCAGCATCTAGTTCATCAAAACCTTGAAAAGTACACTTTTTCTCATGCTGGCCTAAGCAGGTGTAGTCTGTGTCGCAAATACTCTGCATTGCAAAAACACACTTTAAGATACGTGCAGTATTAAGCTACTGATTGATTCAAAGTAACATTTTTAGCAGCACAAATCACAGAATCATAGAATGGTTCAGGTTGGAAGGAAACTCTGGGGATCGTCTAATCCAACCTCCCTGCCCAAGCAGGGTCACCTAGAGCGTGTTGCACGGGATCAAGTCTCGGCAGGTTTTGAATATCTCCAGAGAAGGAGACTCCACAACCTCTCTTGGCAAGCTTTGCCAGTGCTCTGTCACTTTCAGTAAAGTTTTTCCTTCTATTCAGAAGAATATAAGGACTGGCAATTCTTCCTGTGTTTCGGTTTGTGCCCATTGCCTCGTGTCCTATCACTTGGCACCACTTAAAAGAGTCAAGTCCCATCCTCTTGACACGCTTTCTTAAGGTATTTGTAGATGTTGCTAAGGTGCCTTCTCAGTCTTCTCTTCCTCAGGCTAAACAGGCCTAGCTCTTGCAGCCTTCCCTTGTAAGAGAGATGATCCAGTCCCCTAAACATCTTCATAGCCCTGCATTGGACTCTCTCCAGTAATTCCATGTCTCTCTTGTACTAGGGAACCCAGAACTGGACACAGTATTCCAGATGTGGCATAACCTGGGCTGAGTAAAAGGGCAGGATCACCTCCCTCCACCTGCTGGCAATACTCTTCCTAATGCACCCCAGGAGACCATTGGCCTTCCTGACCAGAAGGGCACATTGCTGGCTCATGGTTAGCTTGTCCACCAGCATTCCCAGGTCCTTCTCAGCAGAGCTGCTTTTCAGCAGGTCAACCCCAACCTGTATTGGTACCTGGGATTATTCCTCTCTAGATGCAGGACCCTACACTTGCCTTTGTTGATCTTCATGAGGTTCCTCTCTGCCCAGCTCTCCAGCCTGTCCAGGTCTCTCTGAACGGCAGCACAGCCTTCTGGTGGATTAGCCACTCCTCCCAGTTTGCTATCATCAGTAAACTTGCTGAGGAGGCACTCTGTCCCTTCATCCAGGCATTGATGAATAAGTTGAACGAGACTGGACTCAGTACTGACCCCCCGAGGGACATCACTATCTGCAGGTCTCCACCTAGACTGCACCACTGATGACGACCCTCTGACCTCTGCCTTTCAGCTAGTTCTCAATCCACCTCATTGTCCACTCATCTAACCCATACTTCTTGAGCTTCCATATACTTCCATATTTAGGAGGATGTTATGGGTGGCAGTGTCAAAAGCCTTGCTGAAGTCAAGGTACACAACCTCCACTGCTCTCCCCTCCTCTACGCAGCAAGTCATTCCATCATAGCAGGCTATCAGGTTGGTGAAGCAGGATTTCCCCTTGTTGAATCCATGCTGACTACTCCTGATCACCTTCTTTTCCTCCACATCCTTAGAGATGACATCCAGAGTGAGCTGTTGCATCACCTTTCCAGGGATGGAGGTGACACTGACTGGCCTGTAGTTGCCTGGTTCCTTCTTCTTGCCCTTTTTGAAGACTGGAGTGATACTGGCTTTCTTGACCTCAGGCACCTCTCCAGTTCTCCATGACCTTTCAAAGATGATGGAGAGTGACCTAACAATAACAGCTGCCAGCTCCCTCAGCCCTCATGCATGCATCCCATCAGGGCTCATGGATTTCTGGGTGTCAAGTTTGCCTAAATGATCCCTAACTTGATCCTCTTCAACCAAGGGAAAGTCTTCCTTTCTTCAGTTCTCCAGACTTTTTCCCTTGTCTCCAGCATCTGGGGTTCCTGAGGGCTGCCCTTAGCATTAAAGACTGAAGCAAGAAAGGCATTCAGTAACTCTGCCTTCTCTATATCCTTCATCACCAGAGCTCCCACTCCTTTCAGCAGCAGGCCCACATTTTCCCTAGTCTTCCTTTTGCTACTGATAATGCTACTGATGGATAGATTATATCCATGAATCACAAAAGAGAAGAACTATTAGATTTTTAGGTTCACCCTCTTGGGATGATTTCTGTGCTACTGTCATATGTAGTGTATTTTTTAGAATAATACTGAGTGAGTTGTTCCATGTACAAGGTGCTTCCATTCTGCTCTACACTTTTCTGTCACACTGTGTTCTCTCAGTAAGATTTTTTTTTTCTTGATCCCAGTACTGAACATCACTTTGCCTAATTTCATTCCATTAATTTGCTTGTATCTCTGTACAACTTTTTCTTACTGGTCTTTGTACACTTGAACTACATATTTATAAAGTCATTCTGTTTCTTTATCACCCTAGTTGCTAGTTTAACAAGTTTTGCCTGAATTTATTTCTTCCTCCTTCATCATGAGTCAATTTCCTCTGTTTTTAAAACAGTATCTATTAATTTTACCCAATTTTCCTATGTTGTCTGTATATAGTCTTTAGTATAAAGGTTCAAAGATTTGAATGAAATACTAAAATTTATTTTTATCAAAATCACAAAGGAAGGGAGCTCACTTATCTCAATTTTGTAACACAATACCAGAAACAGAAGTTGTGTTTGTTATTTTTTCTACCTTAATTCACTTTAGTCTCATGTCTGAATGACTGCAGTCATGGAAATGGGTTACAGTTTCTTCTAGGCAACCCACACAGATCTGAATCTGAAGTCAGCAGGCCTTGCATCTGCCCTTGAGGCTAACGGATAATTCAGTGTGGTGGTAGGGCAAAGGGTTGCAGTTTTCCTCCCTTCCTTTAGCAAACCTTCGTGTGTTTGTATGTTGGTGTGAGGAGGTCCGTACTGATTTACTTTTTTTTATCATTTTGTTGTTCTTGGATGCTGTGGTTCGATTTACTGTATTCCTTGGATGTTTGACAGGTCAATTAGATGTTATCGGTAGTAATTGAAGGGTGGTTGCTGTAAATGTGAAGTGTTTATGAGTGGGCCATGAAATCACACCCAAGGGAGTGTAAGAGAGAAGAGCGATAAATACAATGTTAGCCTACCTGCCATGAAGGAACTGATTAATAGAGAGCATGATTCTATATGGTATCTCTAAAAATACTGTTTATCTATCTGCTATTAGTAAGCTCTTTGGTTTGAATGGAGAAAAATAATAAAAATAACTTCTAAGCTGTTGTAGGATTATGGGAAGAGGAAGTCTCCTCAAAGTTAATAACAGGCCCCTAGCTGTATTAGTGCATATGTTAATATGTTAATGTGTGAGATAGCTCTTCGTTATCTTTGCTGTCTACGTGAACATCAGGAGCAATAAATGCGGGTGACAAGTAAACACAACAAAATCAATCCAGCCACACTGTGCATGTGCATCCTCTGCCTGTATGCTCTGTGTACGTGCACGCATGTGAATCAGATTGACTCACAGATCTAATTACTCAAGACTCTGAGTAATTTCACAGCCTCTCTCTGCTGCCTCCTTCTCCCCCCATGGTAGTTCCCTCCATGTAGGAACTACATGCACAACTGTTGACATAGCGTAAGAATTTGTTTTGTGGCGTTTTCCCATATTGATGGTAATTTGATTTAGGCTAATATTTTTAAATATGAACTGTTTCTAGAAGTACAAAAAGACAACCCATTGAAATTAAAAAACCAGTCTAAATACAGTTGCATGTGTATATATATGTACACATGTGCAGTTATATGTGTGTGTATGTGGGTATATTTTTATATTTTATATATATATATATATATATGTGTGTGTACAATGCTTATGCAGTAAAAAAAATGCCACTGGATGCCTATATTGGCATGTGTATGTATTTTGAAAATCTAATGTTAGTTACTATATTTAGTTTTATCGTTGCTCAGTTTGACTAAATCTTAACATTTTCTTTATGTAATATTGTTTCTAAAATAACAAAGATGTCAGCGCTGAAGCTGTGAAGGCGGAGATTACTAAAACAAGTCTTTTAACATTATCAGCTTCATAAAGATGTCAGAAAGTCAGTATAGACTTCATTCAATCTATTTTATGTCAGCGTTTGTATTCTAATAAATATGCATTATCAAGTCTGCATTTTGTTTCTATAATAAATCATACACAATAAAACATTTACAGCAGATCAGTAAAGAGCTCTTACTGCTGACAGCTACTTTGTTTGGATTTGTTTTAGTGAGGAGGGCAAACATATGGCATAAATAGCTACAAAATTTGTTCAGATGCTTACAAAATTGTGTGTTCCTAATAGGAAGTAGATTCAGAATAAAAACTTTCAGAGAGTTTTCCCAAAAGTTAGAATCACGAAAGTTTACTAGTCAATATATAAAGCAGTTATGGAACAAATACTTCAAGAAATAGTTTCTGATATTTATTATTCTTACATTTATTTCAGACTCTTGTTATATCTCTCTTCAATCACTTTTATTTCCTCTTCTATTGTTATTTCAAGTCCTATTTTTTTTCCTTAATACACTGGATAAAGTAGATTTGTTAGCTCATCCATGGAATATAACATAAGTATAACCAAGATGCATTAATAGATGAGTTTTACCTCTGTGTGAATCTAAGAAAGTAGCAGAAAGCAAGCCCTTGCTTCTTGCTTGCACCCTCTTTGTGTCTTTAGAAATATCAAGTGTGACCTTTTGTGTGAGTGCTGTCGCGATGACAGCCCAATAGCTGGAAACTCAATTGTAAACCTCAGTTTTTAGTGGAGGGAGATGAGGAGAACTGCACTGAATTTGATTTTAATTTAAAATCTAAAATGTAAATAACCTTACAGTCCTCAGAATATCTTCTTTCTCATACTTTCTTATACTTTCCCTTCCCCCCTCTGCTGACTTCAGAGGTAGGATGGAGAGAAGAAAAGGGGCTGAGCTGGATATTGAGTATAGCTGACTTCTGTGCTGTATGGGTTTCACTCTCTAAATTAGTGTGTTAAATTACAGCTTTGACAGTGGGGGCGGGTTAGTTCACTCTGTTGTTTTGTACTGTTGTGATGGAAAACAGGATCTGTTTTTTATATGTGATTTTATAGGGCATTTGTAAAGTAGCAGTAGACCTTTTTTGTATTGTATAAATGAAAAAAAATCTGTATAACAACAATAACTGTTATCATAGCATTTATAGTGCACTTCTGTGTTTATGTTGCAGGTACTCTATAGTAGAGATTGATACGGTATTCATTAACAAAACAAGTAGGTGTATTACCTGTCACGCAGAACATACTACAGTACTTAAGTCTGCGCTGGTTTGCCTCTACGCACACGGTTTCTCACTTGGCAGCTTCATACGCCAGTTAATTGTTTTTATTAGGACAGCCATCAGACTGACGTATGGAAAGACAACGTAGCTGAACTCAGTGCTTTTCCTGTCATTGCTTTTCACGGTGAATGCTGTATTTCATAAGTGATTTTGTAGCCACTGTTGGCCTAAGACTTTGAAATCCACATTCAAAAAACTTAAGCAGTATTTTGTCATTCATAGAATGAAGCCTATGCGGACAAGCATTACAAGGCAAAATGGAGGTTACTTGCTGGTAACTGATTTTTTTCGAGGTGTATTGTTCATTTACACATTTGCTTTCAACTCCATTTTGCTTCTCAAGTGAGGAACAAAAGGAAGAAAATGAGGAAAAGCAATGCACACACACAGAGCTTGCATACTTAACCTGAGGCAAACTATCTCCAGTTTTATTTACTGGAAGCGCATCTACATGTACAATGACATATGGTATGATTAGTACATCTTAATGAATGTTAGTTGCATGGAAAAGCTTCCTCTTTGGTCTTATGTCTTTGATCTGAACTTGATTTCAGGTATACTCAGTGCTGCTATGTTGCTCCTACAGTGCAGTGTGGTAATATTTTGTAGTGCCAGTGGCTCATTAGAAAACTTCAATATAAGATAAACTTCCATTTCTTTCTTAATTTGTTCTTAATTTTCTTCTCTGGAAGAGAAGGAAATAAAGAGGAAGGATTGCTATTTATATCCCATTGCGTATAATAAATCCTTAGAAAAATAGCAGCTTGTCATAGGAGTGACTAGGCAAGAATTTAAAATGCTGAGAAAAGCCATTAAATTCTCTAAGAGGTGAAATGTTATTGTAGAGCTATAGGTAGCTTAAACAATAAAAACTTATTGTTATAATTTATCTGGACATCAGTATTTCTTGCATTCTTCGTGCAATAGCCTGATAAATAAAGACAGGAAGAAACATGGAAGTGAAGGGGTTTGTAATGATTTTCTTCTTCTTCTGAATAGATTACGGTGAATAGGTTCCAGGATGCACAAGGCCATTGCATTTTCTAGTGACAGCTATTGCTGTTGGGGAGATAAAAGCACTTGGTCCAAGAACCTGTTTATATGTTTGAGCAGAGAAAGTGATTTTTGTTGCAAGGAGCTTTAAGTGAGACAGAGTCAGAGAATAAGAGAGCAAAAGATAATTATCTGAATTATGTTCAGGCTATTATAGAAGATGAATATAGTTAAAATGTAATTAAACACGACAGGCTCACAGGATGCACGCATGGCTTTGGAATGCTAATCATCAATTACTGCATCTCCTTTGGGGAGTCAGGCAGAACGAGAGACTTTGGAGTGGAGTGGCTGAGGTGAGATGTTAGAAAAAACACTGTAGGGCTGTAACATGGCTAATTTCTTTTGGAAGGTAGAGCTGTGGTATCAGGAGACTTTTGCTGGCCAAACAACTTGTAATAGTGCCTTTAGCTTGAGGAGCCTGAAATAAATCTGCGTAGGCTGATAGTTGCTGGTTGTCTTCAAGATGTACACCTCAGCTTGAGGTAGTGATTATTTCTGCTGTTGAAGTGATGACCAGGACTACTGCAGATTGAGCAGCACATCTAAAATGAATCAGCCAGCAAGACAGATGTGAAAGCAGAAAAAAGATCAACACTTCCTGAATACTTAAAAAGCCAAACCCTGAAAGATGCATTCTATACAGGGTTGCTAATAAGAAATACAGAGGAGTGCAAGGGCAACCATGTCAGTTTATGAGAGAAAGAAGTTTCTGATGGCTTCCTTAAGATCGTATTCTAGTTAGAGAATGGTGAAAGTATTGCCATTTGCTTGAAGGATTTGTGTGCTTGGTACAGGAGAGGAAAGGTGGAGAAATGGCATCTATTACACAGAAGGATCTAATCCTAGATTAAAAAAAAGATACTTTTGTTATGGTTTAGTACAGTTGTTCCTGGAATACAGTGGAATATGTATGCATCAATACCAGAACTATGTATACAGTTTGGAGAGAATTTTTATAAAGACCATCAGACGTGATTATGAGGATAGAATGATTCTAGCTCTTATGAGGAAAGAGTAAAATGAGCACATATGCAGGGCTTGGCTACACAGTTACAAAACCATTCGCAAAATAAAAATTTTACAGAAAATTTGAAATTATTTTAATGGTGCCGGAAGAGAGAACTAGTACCAAAAGGAGAAAATTAAAAAGAAATTTCAAGCTAAATGCAAGGCTTATCTGTGATGTCCTTCATTTAATTGAGGAACACCACTGAACACCATGGTTGTTATGGCTTGATACATAATCTGAAGTCTTACTGAATTTGTTATATCAGCAAAAAATGGAAAAAGAGGGCAGATACGCCATGACAATGTTCTGTGGATAATCTCTGTTCTCACATGGAAATATTTACACAGCATAAATTATCTCTCTGCTGCATAATTTCATTCAGATTGTGGAGAGGTATTACTTTGCATATATTGATATTCTCAAATATACTATTTTAACTGAAACTGGTGCAACTTTTTATTTGAGAAGCTTTGCCTTGCTTATATCAAATGTATCTTCTTTGCAAATCCATTTGGATTGTTTTCTGCTTTACTTTTTCCTTTTTGCTGAGGAAATAAACTAAGAGACCTAGTGTTCTCATTATCCCATAAAGAACTAATTCTCTAGTGGCAATATTGAATTTTAATAAGACTCCTACAAGAAGTTTGTAAGTCTGACTTCCCCCTTTTCTAAGTGAAGGGAGTAAAATAGACGCATACTAAAACATGAAATTTATTGAAAACCCAATCTCTCTTTTTCCTCAAGAAAAAGATTTATATATTATATCATGTTTTGATATTAATTAAGGGTGATTATAATCTGATCCTATAATAGCAGTATGGCAGAAAATAAGGATGTGAGAAGACAAGAACTTGGGAGTTTGCTGGAGGAGGTGATCTAGAAGTGTGTTGTCCAACAGATCTTCAGTGGACTTATCAGCCTCTCTTAATAACGCACAGCAATATGACTGGTTAGATATGTCATTTTTATCCATCTGTGGAAAATCTATGCTGAACTCTGGCAGTGTTATTTTCCTGGTGCTCAAAAGCACTATAAATAAATATATTACCATCTATATTTCATTCTGTTATCCCTAATTAACCCCTTTTTCCAGTCATAGGACACAAACTCTAGCTTAGAGGCTAGGATGGCATAGGCTGTTCTTAATAACTTTCTTAGGATTTTATGCTCTTTCATTTAGCACAGTTTTAGCATATTTTTCAAATCACTAAATGAGGAAATCTCATTTTCACAGCGTCAGTTTCCTTACATAAAGTGTACATGTTTAAGGGTAAAAGCACATGCATTAATGCAAACTGTGGCAGTAGTTTGTTATGAGAAATAGTGTTACAATTATCTGATTGTCACAGCCACTCATCTTTAGGATTCTATACTTTAAGGTAAAAAGAATATAAATAAACCATGCAGTGTGGATAACTCCTGTGCTTCTGAGTCCTGATTCAGACCTCACCTTTCCATATCACGAACAATTCTTCTTAAATCCATTAGTTCATTTAGTAATGCCACTAAGCTGCTTGAAATTGGGTCTTTAGCAAGCTCATGATCCTCTTTAAGGAAATGAAACCTGACAGCAGTGATAAAAGTAATAGTCAAGTAAGTTAGAACCCAAAATGCCATGTTTATGAAAAACAGATTATGGTAGTTTTCTATGAAGAAAAAATTCTAGTGCAAGACAAATAGTGAGCGGCAAAGCTGTTACTGCTGCCAGGCGTTGATGTATTTTGCTGATGCTAAGTGGTGCTTTGTTCTGGTTTTGCTTGTTTTGTTTGGTCCTTTGTTTCTACCATGAACATTTTTGGAAGTATTCTGAATACAAGAAAACTTTATCTAACAGTTTTCCTCCTTAGTAAGTTCATCATGATATTTAACTATATTTTACCGCTGAGGCCCTCTGTGATGGTCCAGTTTTGCTGAAAGTTAATTTTTGTATCTAGTTTTCCTGTTTTATGAATAAGAAAATGATTTTAATTCTAACATGATTCAGGTAATGCAAGACTGTCATAAAACTGAAAGATTCAGATCTTGTTATTCTTGTTTGTTTCTTCTATTTTACTGCCAGAATGTTCTATAAGGACAAGAGTACGGTGGGAATCAGAGTCCCTTGCTGCTGTTTATTAGGCTGCTTAAGACCTGTTGTATCTCACTCAAATCCAAAGGGTATGAACAAGGAAGATTATAGCGTTCCCAGCCTAGCCCTTTTATCCAAAAAGCTCTAGCTCTGGAGAGAGGTGTTGTGGAGAGGTCTACTCTTCTCGCTGCCTCTGTGTCAGGATGGGCAAATCCTCGCAATCTGAAGTGAGAGCGCCTGGACATCACACTTCATTTAGTGGAAGTACCGGGTCCTCTACAAGAGAAGCTTGTCTCCTCTGTCTCCACTACTCCAGTTCCTGGGTGGGATGCAGAAGTTCCTCTGTTGGTATTCCTAGAGCTGCAATTTTCTTTAACCAAACTTTGGTGATTTCTCACAGGTCGTTAACAGATGGCTGCATTTCCTTCTGCTTGTCTGCTAGCAACATGGTCAAGAGTGTTAGACTTTGATTCAATTTTTTTCCTGTTAGTATTTTATTAAATTTTAACAAGTTATGCAGGAAAACATGAGATACTTAAAAATAAAAAAGAACAGGGAGTGCTGGGAATTCAGATCTTTGGAAGTGTTTCTCTGTTTGTCCCATTAAGTGGTAGTCCGTGCTGTCACTTGAGTGGATTCTCTGTATATTTTACTGCAAGCTGTTGTGACTGTGATTAATAATATTTTTTGTATGGCCTTCTTGGATTTTTTGCAGATCCTGGCAAACAATCACTTTTGATAAACAGCCTGCATCTTTCATCAGAATAGTTGGCACTCACAACACAGCTAATGAGGTAAGGAACTTTCAAGAAAAGAAAACTTGTATTCTTTATGAATGTATAAAAATATACCTAGTTTTCTTATATTACTCTGAAATCAGTAATGCTCTCTGAAATGTCTAATTTTTTCACGCTGGCAATCTAGCAAAAAAAAAAAAAAAAAAAAAAGGAATGCTTTCCTTATTTAAATAACTGGGAACTGTTATCATCTTTGCAGACTCTATAGAGCTGGAGGGATGCTGCCAGGGTGGAGGGCTCCCCCCGCCCCCCTAACAAAGTACATAAAGTGCATCTGACTGTGGCTTTTGCATAGTGCCATCAAACACTCCTATTGGGTTTGGTTCATACTTAAATTACCCCTTATTTTGATGAATGATCAAAATACCATTATAATTCACTAGAGAAAAGCATATAGCCTCTGATTACTTGGTTTTATCACCTTTATATTATCTTTTTAATGAATAAAACATAAGAAAAATCTCATTCTTCCTAAGAAAATCTTATTTGCATAAGATTCTTTTATAATTAATTTTCATGCCCAGTAAATCAGTTAACCAATAGTAGCCAAACCAAGAGATTTTTTTCATTTATTTCATATGGAAAGAACATGTTTTGCAGAAACTAGTAAGTTCAGTCTCATCCTCTTTTTGTTTTCTTGTGCTTCTGTAATTCATAATTGTTGTGTATTGTCCCAAATGAAGTCCAGATTTTACACCGAACTTCAGTGAAATGATTTACAATATGTAAATTTAAGAACATTTGCAAGTCTTTGAGATTAAGATCTGGTATGGCAAGATGGCAGAGGCACTAGGGGCTGCTTGGGGGGAGGGGAGGTTGTGTACGCACTTGCACCTGTCTACACTGCACACATGTAAAACACGACAAAACATGGTACTTACATGCTTTACAGTGAACTTCGGATAATGCCATTAAATTTGTAGTGTTAGTTGAGTGAGTCTGTCAACTGTAACAATATAAGAAGTCAGGATTTCTGATCTTATTTAGCATATAGGGATCTTGGTCCTTAATAAGGCATTGGAAGAATTGTAAAATTGCATTGTTTATGTCCAGTTTTAGAGCAGTTATTGCTATCATATGCACAACCAGATGTCAATAGTAGTTCTCACCAGACAGTTGGAAAGAAGCTGATCCATAAACTGAACTGGGAATAGCAACTTAAAAAGCTTTTTCTAAGCACTGTCTCTTGTAGAGTGCAGTTTAGTCTTCGTCAATGAATTCTCAGAAATACAGAGTCAGAAGCTGCCTCCGGAAGGTTTGTTGCATGCAGAAGGCCCTTTTTATTACGATTGATGTAGACAGTCCTATTTGCTCTCATGTCAGTATTGGTAGGTTCTCATCTCTTTACTGAAAAAGATTATTTTAGTACTATATACTAAAAATGTAGTAAATAAAATGTATCTACTATAAATGAATAATTTTATATTAGAAGATCAATCATGAAGAGCATCAGTAAGTAAAGATACAAATGGAAATATGTATTATCCAGCCCCTTAAAATGCCTGCAAGTTTTTCAAAATACAGAAACAAAGTAATATTTACTTTTTGTAATTTCTTTTTATAAGCATTTCGGTGTATCTAAAAGCTTATATACTCCTATAGATATTAATAGAACAGTGAAAATTTGGGGAAATTATAAATATGATAGTCTACTGGACTTTGAGACTATAGTTGTGAAAGGAGGATGAGTTAAATCCATTTTTTCCGTAAATGCATCTGTATTGGCCTTTGTGGCAACGACATGGATGATCTACATATGCAAAACTTATTTTAAAGTTGTACATCAGCTCTGATTAAATTGCCATCTGTTATGCTGAATAACAGTAATAGAAAGATTTCATAGGTTAGTCACTGGATGTGATTAGCTATTATTCTTGCTTTTCTTTTTAATAGGTTCTCTTTCTGCCACTGAATACTTGATCCACTTATATCAAGATAAAGTGCATAGTAAAGTAATTTGGGAAATGCTGGGTGAAATCACATTAGTGTTCTGTTTAGGCAGTATTCTGTCACCGGTGGTACCCGCTATGAGGAATATTGGATAAGCTTAGCAAATCAGCCTACAAGAAACATTTTCTGCTACTTTTTAATTATTAAAGGAGGCTTTAAGCACTGAAAAGTAATCACCTTTTAGGCACAATTCTAAGTAGGAGCTGGTTATAATTTTTGAAGAATTGAATATACTATGTTGTTATTTAAGTGAAGCACTGTATAACTATGGTGAAGATTAGTGTGTGCAAATTCAGGCTACAACTATTTATATAGTAGCTTGATAGCACTATAAATATGCATTCCCTTTCTAGGTCTTTTCTCTTTCGTCTTAGACCCTATAGTAAATTTCTTTTTCAAACAATACATTTCTCTTAAAATTTGTAGGAGCAATATTATTAGTTTGCACATATTTCTAAATTACATTGCTTTGTTATGTATTAAATTGATAATCCGTAACGTTTTCGTCATAAGGTTTTGTTTGCAGAAGACTGCAACAAGGCATTGCTAATACTTTGTGTTTTTATAACAACACTGCAACCAAAGTTTCAGGTTGGTCTAGAGGCGATCATCTCACTAATCTCTTGACTAAGAGCACAAGCAGTTTCCTCTGATTCTGAACTACTTGATGACCCATTTTACTTCTTCTAAAGCCTCCTACTCTCAGGCCTCCATAAAAATAGATATTTTCCCTAGTCCTTCTACTGTATTTTGTGAGGGTTTTTTTCCTTCTCCCTTCCTTCCTTCTTTTTTTTTTGAGTTTTTTTTTTTTTGAGTTTTACAACATAAACTTCTCTCTCTGAATTACAACTGTCTGACTTTCCATAATCCACTGCTGTTTAGCTGGATATTGAATGCTTTGAATTCAGAGTAACTCCTCCTCTGTTAATGTCGTCATCTTTGTCTTTTTTCAAGTCATAGATACAGCCAGTACAGTGCGCAATATCGGTTCTGTATCTCGATAATCTCCCAATTTGCAATGTTTCTGCTTCCACATACCTTCATTCCCGTGGACAGTAAGGTTCATTTATATCAATAGAAAATAGAAACTGGTCACAGAGACAGTATAAATTACACTTACTTTACTTTACTACTTCTCTTAAAGAAAAGAAAATAAGATCTCTGCTTAGTTACTGAGAATCTAATAACTGTACCTGTCACTCTGTTTTCCAAAAGGTTTGAAATATGCCTGCAGAATGCTAAAATTTGTCATTTTCAATGGAGTTTTGGGATTGATCTCACGCTATTCTGAAGTATATATTTACCTTTTTTTTTAATCACCTATTATGATTTTTTTTTCAATATTTTTTGTGTTTCTTCTGGGAAAAGTGTATTTACTTTTGTTACCTGGCTCTCATCTTCCGTTGTGAATTCTGAGGCAATGATTCATTAATGTTTTGGCAGCATTTCCTACTTAGGTCAAAATGTCCGAGCACCATCTCTTGGAAAGCCTGCTGCCTTCTTTGGCAACCTCAGTTCGTTATGTTCCGTTTGTCCTAACTTCTGAAATATCTCTTAAAGTTTCCACATCCACTATTCCTCTCTTCTACTCCATTCTGTAATCTTCTTGTGAACTTGATAGTCTGGTTCTTATTTATTATGTCTCTCTTTATTCTGATTGTGTTTTGCCTCACTATATCACTATATTCAGTCAAAACTGCTTTCTTCCCCCCTTCCTTGTGCTCATCACTTGGCAGCAGACAGATTAATGTATTTCTGAGTAGTTCTCATTGTTCATCATTCTTTATTTGATTCTATTTGATTTTGCTTTTGTTTTCCCATTTCCATTCTTCCAATTTTTTAATGGAGTTCTTTTATGACTCAGGCATCACTAACTGTTATTCCTTGAAAGGAGACGGGGGCGGGGGGGTTAAGTCTAAATCTGATGACCAAGCCCCTGCTGATTTTAGTGAGAACAGAACTGGATCTGTAGTCTCCCCTTTCCATGACACTTATGTCTAGAGTTCTCATCACTATGTCTACAAATATTTCACTCAATTCATTATTGCTGCATAATGTGTCTTAGTGTATGTCTATATGAGTAAGATTGTGTAAGTATTTGACTGTGACTATTATGTTGTTTTCAAGAATCTTCACTGAAATCTTGTGTAATTTCCTCATCATCATGTGCATGTTGAGATGAGCATTAAAGAACTTAGTATGAAAGAAACAATATAAATGAAAATTAGAAGTTAAGAATCTGGTACTTCAGTTTTAATAGACTAGCATTAGCTAAATTTTAGTGGTATGCATACTATATTAAAAAAAAACACATACACCACTGGTTAAAGGGAAAATTTAAATGAGAAACAGTATTGACATAGGATGCAGTAGAAATACAGAATTTTCCGACTTGTAGAACTTCATTCTATTCACTACACTGTACTACCTTTCAAGAAAAGCAGCATATAACAGAGAAGAATTGATGAGATATTGTTCTTTTCTGAAATTCCTGATGCTGATAAGCTTGCCTGGGAAAATGATGATAGCTGTCACTTCAAAAACGTAAGAGCATGATAAGTATGAAAGGGACTTCTCAAGAAATATGACCGAATTCAAAAATTGACTTCTCAAGAACTGTAACAAATAGAGAGAATTCATGCCACTCTATAAATTAGACTTTAGAAAACTCACTACAATGCATCTAGAGAAAAGCCATTGTGTGTGTGTGTATATTTGTTGGTATATGTATGTATTTATATAGAAATATAAATATGCATCATTATGTATCTGTATAAAAAATTGCAAGAATTTTTACATTGAGAGGCACGAGAAAGTATAACAAAGCTACAAAAAAACCACAGTGACTGTGAATAATTTTTTACTGGTTTCATACACACTATCAGAATCTGAATTAACTAGCTACCTTCCCAGAAAAGACCCAGGGACTGTTGCAGACACGTCATTGCAGATGTCTGCTCAATGTGCACTTGTGTAAGGATGGTCAAAAAGAATAATAGAATTTTCAACTGTTTGAAAGAGAGGGTAAAAAATATAAGTATGAATCTGTGGTATAGCATTGTCTTGTTTATGGTATCCAGTTTTGTCCATGTTAACTTGAAAGGGTATGGGAATGGGCAGTTAAGATTATAAAAGATTACTCTTGTTTGTGAGGAGAGATTTAAAGACATGAACTTACAAACTTATAAAAAGAATAGAAGAGGTCATAAAAGTGTATAAAATTAACTCAGTGAAAGTTTTGAAACAGTAACTTTAAAGTTCAGTTTTTAATGTTCATCAAGCTTTAGCTATAAAAGTACAATACATGAGAAAATAGCAAATTTCAAATTAGTGTAAGAAAAGATTTATTTGTGTGGTGTTAGGCAAAACTGCAATTATAGTTGTGAGAAATCAGGTGGAAAAAAATTTAGTGACATTTTTAAAGAGTTCCTCCCATTATCCTCCCAAACACTACAAGAGCAAGTATTGTGTAAGAGTAAGTAAACTAGAAAATAAATTGAAAAAAGGGCCTAAAGAAATGGTTCTCATGCTCTAAGTACAATGGTCCAAGTATCTGTTGAAACAACAGAAATTGATCACTGTTTGAAGTTGAATATTTCATTCGATGAAGGAGCATTCTCCCTGGACCCTCTGAAGACATTTCTGCATACTCCAGGATATGTCCGCAGAGGTATTGTTGATAGAGAGTGTAAGGTATCTTTAAGACAATATTATTGTTGTCCTTATCCAACTGCATGCTGTCTAACAGTAGGTATTTATGTTACTTTGCAAAGAAAATATCATTTATATTTACAAATACGTCTATTTGCTTTGGCACAGTCTGATTTTCAGTGCCTTACATAAAGGTTTGTAAAATTCGAAAACCTTCTTATACTTTGCTGTTATTAGTTGTATCACTTTATAATGTTCATAGTACATGGGCAGATGCTTTGGACCTCATGATGAATATTCAAATTTTACTTTGGCAGTGTTTTGGCACTGATTCTGCCAGCATGCTTCTGTATAGATTTAATTTTATTTTGATCATGCTTTTGCTGGCATTTAATTGTTTGAGCGTTTAGCATTTAAACATTAAGTATTTAATTGTTTTGCTTTATCTTTGTATTTTTGTTTTTCTCTCTAGGTGTTTCATTGCGTGCATTTTGAGTGCCCAGCACAGAACAGTACTCACAAGGATGATGGCAGTAAGGAAGTGGCAACAACAGATTTAGGGAATGGTGGACAACAACTTGTTTCTCGCCCTGTTCGAGCTGGAAGCACCGGTTCCCTGCATTCCCCTCCTGGATCCACCTCACGTTCACATCCTCACCAACCGTAAAAGGAATCAAAAGAGAGCTTTTGAAGATCCATCGACATTATATGAAAGTATTCACAACCTTCTTGTGCTGGCACTTTTTTGTTTTTTCTTTTTTGTTTTTTCCTTTCATTGAACGAAGGGGACCATGTCTGGAAGCTGGAAATGCTGAAATGGAAAAGGCTTCTCAAGGACATGAAGAGACTGCTTCACTTTTCTCATTTTGCTCAAATCAGGCTGGTCTCCAGGGGTTAGAAAATAGGTTTTAATCTTCATCAAGTACCCTATTAACACCCTACCTCTCTAATCCAACCAAGGCAAGGAGGGTGGAAGGAAATAAAAGGCAGAGCTACAGTGGAAATGTAAAATGACTTGTGAACATCAAAATGGAAGGAATATGAAATAAGTATTTGCTCCCTCAAGGCTTCCATTAGCAAAAAAATGTTTGTCTTTATGGAACACAACAGTAAAAAATATATGTTTTAAGCTTATTCTTAATTCATATTCCTTTGTAACTAGTAAGGTGTCTTCTAAATCATTTTGACGCTGTATCCCACTTTGTTTCTTATTTTTGGCTATAACAAATGCAGTGCAGTAGATTAAGGAAGTATCAAGCATGTTTACCTGCTGAGATACAAATTCCCTCATTCATCAGTGGGATGACAAGAAAAGCCTTCATGATATCAACAAACTAATTAATGTATGCTGTATTAATCTTGACCTTAGTTGACTTTTCAAAGTACAAAATTGTCATTTCTTATACTCGAAGGGAAGACTCATAAATCAGGCTTCCACCTCGAGAAAAACATTTTTTCTGCTCTTGAAGGTGATTACATACGTTTTACCTGTATTTCCAAAAAAAAATTCAACAGATTTTTTGTTTAGCAAAGTGGAACTGCACCTGGCCACTAACAAGCAGTTTTTCAGAATACAAAAACAAGAATTTGCAGATAATTATTTTTATCCAAGAAAAGAATGTTTTACATTGTGGAGCCTAAAAATAGAATGCTTTAATGCTATATTGTAAAAAAATTAGTTCTTACTGTGCATAACAGAATTAGTTATCCATCTGTGTCTGTTTGGATTGATTATCTGCTTTGCTTGCTGTAACTGTTTGCACACTAATGATAATGCAGTCTCTTACTCTCCAGATCCACACATGGCTTCCTGGAAGAGCTACACATTGGTCTTTCAGTATGTGATGGAGTGTTTTCATATTAAGGCAAACATTGATGTAATTGGCAAAACTGTTTAGGAGGGTTGATTTTCCTCATGAGGTACATCATCTTGGAAGTGTTGGCTATGATCTTGGTATTTCCTTGGTGACAGATAGCCTTGTCAGAAGAAAACAAAGGTAGTGTAGGTTAAATATGGTTTTACTTTGTATAACTGTAGTGATAAAATGAGTTATATTGGCATAGCAAATAAGATGTTAGTTTGTCGCACTGCTTAGTTTGAAAGAATTTCCATGTTGGATATCAGTTGATCTGAAAAAGGAAGAAACATAACAGATGATAGCAATGAATCAGTAGACATGTTAAAGGAGATATGCTTCCTCTTTCTTATTTCCAGTAAAATTGATTTGGTTTTATTGATAATACTGTAGTATTTTTCATGACCAGGTCCCAGTTCCATTCTTCTGACATTTGCATGCAGCCTCTTTCCTTCTCACTGCTGTTTGCTGGTTTATGATGTCTCAGTGAAGATACATGCATGTCGCATTATACGTAGCTTTCAATTTATGCCATGGCTCCCTCATACAATCTTGAGTTCTGAGGCAGGATATTGCTCATAAGCCTGTAGCTAGTCTTGGCTGCGAATTACCATGAAATAACTGAGCCTAACTAAGGGGGACACAACTCTTTTATTTAAGCAAACTCTTTTATTTAAGGTCCAAAAATTCAGAACTCTTTTTTTGTTATCTTTGAAGAGAGAGAGAGAGAAAAAAAATGAATACTCCTCTGTTCCGGTTGTAATCCATGCTGGAACTATTGAGATGCATGGAGCATGTCCTGTCTTGGGTAGAGAAGTCCTTCAGTGCCAGTGTAGTTATTTTTTTGCAGTTTCAACAAGTTTCTCAAACTGTGGATAAACAAAGACCATAACTTCCTAGCTGTGTTATTCTTGTCACTGTTGTAGAGAATGTGTTAGGATAAGAATGAAAAAACTTCATGCCAGCTGTTCCAAGTTTAGTCTGTCAGAGAAAGAACAGGATTTTCAGTTCGTAATCTCTGACATGGACAGTTAATTTTTAGGATACAAATCAATCTGGAAAAAAAAGGCTATAAACTATTGTAAGTCTGTTTGTTCTTATCTTATGACTCACTTTTGAGTGAAAATGCCTATCTATTTCCCATGACATTAGCTCTTTGCTGAGGGCTATACTGGTCAGTTTTCAGGTATGAAGAACCTGAATGAACAGGTATGAGAGATTCCCAAAGCAAAAAGAATTAGATCCTAAGGAACTTCCAATATTCCTTAAAAAAAAATGGTTAGAAAAAAAACCATGTTAGCATTATACCTTCATACAGATAAATAGAATTTTTGAGTATTAGGCTGGTTCTCAGTCACATCTGGCCTTTCTCACAGATGACTTCTTGTGTTAGTTATTCTTAGACCCTGTCACTGAAGTAAGTCAAATGCAATCACAGAGCTTTCAAACCTTTAAGACAGGCATCACCATATCCTAACATTTTTCAGTGTGAATACTTTTTTGTTCAAAGAGATATTGTCAAAATGTTCATGAGACCTCAACTCTACTTTGTCCCATCCCCCCCCTGCCAACCTCTGCAATATCTTTATTGCCTGACATAGTCCTCTGCCTTAAATATTCTGTCAGCAACATAATACGCTAGTGACAAAGGAAGCTATCACACAGAATTGATTTATGTTTAGTGTGAATATTCCGATTATTTATAGTGGTGTATGTATATAGTGTATTTATGGACTCCCAGTTTCAGATAGGATTCTTGCATAGTCTTCTGAAATCTTTTTTTTTATTATTTCTTTCAGTGGAAAGAAGTTGTGCTGTTTTGCTAAACAAGAGGTGATTTTTAACATCAGGGCTTCTCTGCAGAGTGCTGAGATATTATTCAGAATTGCATATCACTTATGCATCTTTTATTTGCAATAGAATTAGAACAAAATTGACCAGATGTTCTTTGCCTTCTCCTTAGAAACTATAAAATAGTTCTTCTGCTAGGTTTCTAGGTAGCAGAATTGGCTATATTGTCATTACTGAGACATTGTTTCTATTTAGTAGTTCAGTTATAATAATCACTATCTTTAAATTCCTCATGCCTCGTTTTCTCTGCTGTTCTTCCATAGATTGAGTTCAGACTTGTCTAACTCATATGGAGCTCAACAGAAATCTTTCTAAAGTCTCTTCATTTAATTAACTTATTCCAACTAAATTTAAACGCTTTTTATTCACAGAAATGTCACAGAAATGTCACAGAAATGTATCGCCAAAAATCAATCATTTCAGGAAAAATAAATTCAGTATTTGTAAAACTGATTTATCTGGGAAAATGAGTTTCTGAGCTGAGCAAAAATTGCACAGCTGTTTTCAAACCACTGTCAGACAGCTCTAAGACAAGTTCCTAAAATAGGTCTTTATAAAGAAAAGTATTAAAAAGCAAAGAATATTCTTCTAAGAATTACTTTCTCTAGTGTGTTCTTTTTATTTTAATCTTAGCTTCTGAAAAAGTGACATTTTAATTGGAGTTACAGTGAGAGAAGTTAATCCAAGACTGATGTAAAGGACTTAGCACAGAGAAGAAATCACAGTTTTTGTTAGGGGAGGAACTGTTCCTTGTTGCAGTTTGCTTCCTTTACAGCTCCATTTATTTCTCTTTCCACAAAAATCAGTTTTAGTGCTTCTCAGCACTGCTGAAAAATTGAAATGAACTTAATGCATCTTCATCTTTACTAATTATGAAATCAAATTAACAAATTTTCAGTTTAGCGTCTGACTTGATAATATAGTTGCTTTCTGTGGGAGGAAGAAAGCAAAAGAAGTATTGTGAATGATTTTTCCACTCTCAACTTTTCCAAACAAATGTGTGTATGAATATCCATTCATTATTCAACAATGTTATCTTAATCTGGAGTCAGTGCAAAGATTAGAAGACAAAGTTAATGCTTTTTTTATCTGACTGTTATTTATGAGTTCCATTCATATAGAGATACCCACTCAAAGATACTAATATGGAATCAGAGTTTAGACGTGCTTTCACAGAAAGTAGAAATGATAATCTCATTATTCTTCTCAAATATTTGTTGACTTAAATTTTGAGAGGTGCTCACATAACATCAAAGTGGGCAAGATTTGGTTGCTGTGATTGGAGCAGTCAGTAAATATCTGAGCCAGTAAGTGTTAACTGATTTGAAAGTAAACATTTTTAAGCTCATATGATATTCTATCAGTTACCAGAGGACTAAACTATGTTTCAGGAATATTAATCTGTAGATCCCAGAGGACTCCTGGGGCCCGGTCCTTTCCCCTGTCTCCCAGTTGACAACATCCTTGCTTTGCTGTGACCAAACTGACTGTTAATGTTGTCAGCTGTACTAGTTAAAGCAAAGTGACTTAGAAGCTCCACAAAGCTTGGTTCAGGATAGAGGAAATAAAGTCCTGGGCCTAATTTTTACTGGAGTACCTAAATATTCATATATGTGTTCGATTGAGCTAATAGCTGATTATTTAGCCTGAATTTACARCAAGTTCTAAAGCTGCTAAACTAAACAAATTTTGTGCAGGCAGGTGCGAAATGGTTACCGCTGTGGTATGGCAGCGTGCTGAATCTTTTTTATGGTTGCTTAAAATGTGGAAGTGACTAAACAAGGGTGATAGGTCCAAAGCTGTTGTTGCTCAGTTGTTAAGGACTGGCAATTTGACTGTAGTGAGATGCATAAAATAGAGTATATTAAATGTTCATCCTGAAGATAGTGGTGCCATCCAAAATTGTGTATATTCCTCTTCTCTACTTTGTAAGCAATGCCATACAGTCTTTACACAGTGAGCCTTCATATGAGCATTAACTGCTTTAAAAAATAGCAGACTGTTCGTTGGCCCTACACAAGTTTTCATTACAAAGCTTTGACTGAAGTACTGTATAAATCATGGCCGTATTCCATGATAGAATCTGGATCTGTGCTTGATTTTGAAGATGCTTACTAGAAAATTACAGTTTTAAGATCACCCTGCAACTTTTCTTATATAAAGAAAGTCCAAATTAATAGCTATAATATATGGAAAACTACATATGAGAAAACTGCAGATATCTGTCATTTGCCGATAGTGTGACTACCAGTGCAATTATATGCTGGTTTTGTAGTAGTATATGCATTTGTTTACTGTCATAAAAACAAATGGCAGTAGTAAGTTGAGTAATAACATATTCTTGGCTTTAAACGTTATCACCCAATCAGACATCAGGTAATTATTTCTTTTCTGTTTGCCTCCAACCTAATAGAATAATAGAGCTCAATGTTCTGAAAAGATATGATTATTTTATTACATATATGTTATGAGAATTGAAGTTCAGATTATTTTTGCTAAAAATCTCAATATGAGTGATGACCTAAGTCTGCACAGAGGTGTAAATATGCCTCTCCTTTTCCTCCTGCTACTTTAGGCCCTAGGTTTTTGTAGAGGAAGGAGAGCTGCACTGTTGGTGTGATACAGGTACATTTTTTCATCAGCAATTTACTGAGCTATTTATGTGTTTATCATCTTGGCACATCCTCTCTCTTTATACAGTTCCTCAGCCCACAGTTGAAAGAAAGTAACTTAGTTTCTTATGATTTTCAGAGTTATCCAGTGACTTCTGAAAAGTGGCAGATATGTCAACACCACAGTCTATGTTCAGGAGTTTCAGGCATTTACAAGACTGACCTGTATGCCCTTTTACAACAAATGTTACGTATCTCAAAAAGACCGGGTGACTTCTGAAACATCCAGTAAGTAGGGCTGTCATTATCGTTCGGATCAGGATTTGCACCTCTAAAACTGTATGCCATGTAATACTAATGGATAGTAACTATTACAGCTTCTTTCTCTGGGAAAAGCTACAAAACTTGCACACATACCAGAAATCATCATTTTCTTGTTATCATTTTTGGTCTACACGTATATTTGTTGTCTCTTTATTTCTGAGCTATGATCGTTAGGTGACTTGTGGTTAATACCTATAATCCTATAAATGTGTTTATTGATGGATATTAAGAAATTTTCTTCTTTAATTGAAAATTTTAGACTATGCTTTTGAAGCATGGTAAGTCCCCAGAATTTTTTTTTTTTTTTTTTTTCATTTTTTCATCTTCTATAGATGTTGTTTTAATAGGTATTTTCAACTGCTAAAAGATCACAAAATTTTTCACAGGAATTTCTCAGAAATTTGTCACACTGAGAAAGTGCATTTTGAAATCATCACAGAGGTTCATTTCTGATGAGCAGAAGCAGGTTTCTTCTCCTATCTATTGGCCTGGATTCCATTTGGAGTATTCTGTGAGTTTGTTTATGCCAATTTAATAAGAAAGATATTGAAATTTTCTGATTTGGACCTATTACTGGAATGATATTTATTAGTTTGGAGAGATAAACATTTTGAATTAATGTTTTAAAGCAATAATGCTACGTTCACAGGGTTTAAATGCTTAGATTAGAAACGTGAATCTGGTAGCAGGGGCTAGTGTTGCAAGAAACAATCTAGGAAGAGACTATAATATAGTTAAATGTACGTCAGTGCGTATGTAGCTTAGAAAGTGATCTGTGTATTTTGTAGTGATTATTTGCAAGGATGTGTTTCTACATGGTCCTTTTGGTAATTTATGGAATTTTGTTATGGAATCTGTCATTCATGTGAATCTGAGTGCTTGGCAAAAAAGAAGAAAATGGAGCACAACTTCAGCCATTTCAGAGGAAAAGCAACATGAAGATCTGAGTCCTGTGATCCCAGATAATTGTATTTATCCCAGTCCTCATAGGGGTTACTTTCTCCTACCTCACTTCGCCAGTCTGCTTGTTACTCCTTTTCTTTTTTCCCCTAACTAGCATCATGTTGCATTTGCTGTAGTGTTCCCTGGAACTTTCCTCCAAATTGTGATGTATTACCGATTTCTTTTTACCTCTTTGCCATATGCTGAATAAAATATCTCAGTCCCAGTTTATAAGCATCAAACCTTAAAGGTAGATTGATTTGACCAGTAGACTGTCAAGTGCTAATGAGCAAAATTTCAATTTGGCTGTCTATGGATATTGGAAATACTGGCCCTTTTGGACCTTGTACTTCCATAATCTACTTGCACTGTGTCTGTTATCCTGAAGAGAGAAATCAGTGAGCGGTTTCCTGTTGACCTGAGTAAATATAGGGGCAGGTTGTGTGCAGGCTTATCTAATTTAACTCTTACACAATTGTAAGTATTTCTCTTTCACTGTACTGCACATGTATGCTTAATTTGTGCTTAATTTGTTTATTGTACAAGTGTTGTTTTCTCAATAAATTGCATCAAAAGTGAACCTTCAAAGAATTCCCAAGCTTCCAGAGGAACCTGTGTGAAGAAGGTATGTCAGCTATTGCAGGTACAGACATCCCACTGAGCACTTGGACTCATCTGAGAACTTCACAGTTAGTGCCCAATGTCCGTTAACTTTATCCAATATCTTGTAAAATTTTGCTGAATTTCATTATTATTATTTGGTTTTCTTTCTGGAGTGAATGGTAACATTGTTCCTTCAAAGATCATGAATTAAATATTAGGAGCCAGGCTGAATAGAAGTTCAGCTTTTAATGAACTTTTTCACTCATTTCTGTCAGTGCTCCTCCTTCTTGACAGACAGTAGTTTAAAACTTTATGGTTACGTTCCCCTTCTCTGTAGCAATTATCAGTTGTATCTTGAGAGTTCTGTGGATTAAATCCCTTTCCCTCTTTCTCGTGTTTCCTTACCGTAGCTTGGTTCTAAACTACCTCAGACCTTGTTGTGAACAGATACGAGTTTCAGCTAAAGTGAATACTTTATCGTAGTCATTGAATACTCTTTAAATGCATGTGTATGTAGCTAAATCAGCCTGCCGTACAGTGATCGCCTTTTCAGGAATACTGCATCTGGAGTAAGACACTTAACTGGGATGAATTCACCACCACATCCATTCACGCGCGTGTTCATCTCTCTCTAAAGAAAAACTTCTGGGGAGCACAGCTTCTCCTATGGGAAGTGCTTGGCCTTTCAGCTCTTTGAAGGAACATGATATTGCCTGCACTGGACTACTATTACCTATCTTTCATGTGACAACCATCATAAAAACTGCTGCGTCAGACCTCCATTCCTGGCTGTTCGCAGGAGCTGCGCTATTGTACTGGACTGTGCTTGTTGTATGAGAATAATCCCTCTCACCGCATGTTCTGATCACTTTGGAAACGTTTTATACCGCAATGTATGTGCGTTGCTGACCATTTGGCTAGTTAGGTTTCAGGTAGGGTGCTGGTTGCAGGTTTTGCTGCGGTTATGCCATCAACAACTTTGAGAATTGTCTGGTTTTGTAGGTTATCTATTGAACAACCTGGCAAACTTTGCTAGTACTGATTTCCTTGCAGCTTCTTACCAGCAGACATGCACGTCATCAAATAAGCATTTTGTAATATGGAATTTTGTATGAACATCTAGTAAAAAAGCACCACTGCAGTTAAAACCTTCTTAGTAAAAATGTGTATATTTGTAATGAAAGATTATAGAATTATTAAACTAATACAAGCTATACTGTGCATGCTCTAGCATTGTATTAAGAACTTGTATTAAAAGCTTATAAGCAGAGGACTCTGGAGAACAAGGGAGGTTAGCCTGGATTTCTTTTTAAGAGCTTCAAAGAGGGGCAGAACTCTCCAGGGTGAATGCAGGACCAGACAATGCTCAAAGCAAATTATAAAGTGAAACTGTTGTGCATTGTATTTATTTCTTTGGGGATTTTTCTTTAAAGTATTTAACTTCACAGGAAAAATACAGAATATATTTAAGATGGTGACAATTAGCAATGAACCTTTTCAAGAATGAGAGGGTTGTGATTTGAGAAATAAAGTGATCTTTTGTGTTTAACTGCTTGTCTGCAGTTTTGTTAAACTAATGATAAAGTGTGTCTGCTGCTGTTATATGTAGTATGTGACAATAGAAGAGTTTTGGTGGAATTGGATTTCTTTCCTAACCTGGCAAGGCCTTTATTGGTGCAGAACCCAACAACTCTAATATCAGAATAGATACTAGGAATTGGTGATTTTTACAATGACATTTGGGCAAGTGTGAATCCCAGAAGCTACTAAGATTGCTGAGAACAGCAGGTACAGCCGCTACTACCAGAAAATACCACTGTAGTCTCTGGAAGAAGAAATGTATGGGCTAGTATTTCATTATACAAAAAGGGCAAGTATTTTCAAACTTAGGGCTGGATTTTCAGATGTGCTTAACACTTGATTTCCCACCATGAAGGGTGGGAGTGCTGAGCATCTGATTGATGACTAGGCCTTCACCTGCTTAGTTTATCAACCTCATTTATTTAACAGAATTTTTATATACCATGCCTGGGTTTCAGAGCTTTGTGCCCCAAAGCAGCTACTGTTCTCTAGTAACACCAATCAATTCCTCCATCGTGTAATGTTTTAAATAGTTATGGGTGTGCCTTGCTACTCCATTCATAAATGTCTAATCCTTGTTACCTAGAAAGTAGAGAGGTCAAACTCAAAAGTCAGAAGTATGATATCAAATTGTAACATCAAACAGAGGCATGATAGCAAACCATACAAAGTCATAATATAATTAGATTAATTTTTTTTGCGTGTTGATTAGCCATGCAATAGTTAAGAAGTTTGATTGTAACCATTAAATTTCAGAGTAAGTGCTCAATGATTTTAAGTGTCAGATTGCTTTCACGATCCTTCTGTTCCTTTAGATAATGGATATGTAGATTTTGGAGCATAAGCTGCCTGTCACCTCACTTACTGAACTGTTACACATTTAACATATGGGAATGCTGATGTTCGGAGGCCTTACTTTTCAAATGGTGCTTGCCCAATACAGTATGAACTGAATGTAGGCCACAAAATTGTACAATCCAGTCAAGGAAGAGTAGAGCATGCCGAAGCCATCTGCGTTCCTAGGTGTCCCTCCCAAGTTAAAAAGAAGGTGCATGCTTTTTGCCCTTTCTTGACAAACCAGAAGCTTCTTGAAAGCTGTTGGAAGTTTCCATTGCAGCTCTCTGGCAAAATTTTGGTCATGCTGTGGATAACGCAATTTGTAATGCTAAAGATAACGCAACTCATAGCAAGTGCTGGATGCATTATACTAGTAGAAAAAAAAACTTACAAAACAGAGAGAGGAGGGGAAAAAAAGCTGGATAAGAAAAAAGCTAAGAAGAAATGTTGAGTGTTGCTCTGGTAAATGTCCAGCTTATCTTTGTGCTTAGACTTGCAAAATCACCATCTGCTGGTAAGGATCACACAGGAGCATGGGCTGAAGTGGAGCTAGACGCCATTCCAGAGAGTAGCAAAGTACACAGTCAGTTTGGACACTACACCGTGGGGTCTTTTTTCAGTTGTTTGTAATGCTAAAGGATGGGCTTGCCTATTAATGAACAGTGACAATTTAAGCTAGAAACACTATGATGCATTGTTTGGATCTGAGCTGGAAAAAACAGGTACATGTTAAGTCATAACCATCATTTTGCTTTAATAATATGAAGCAAAATGCACATTTTCCATTTGCAACATAACGTTTTTGTTACTTAATTGTTTTGTAATTTACCCTCTTTTAACTGCCACTTAAATATTCTGAGTCCGTGCTAAGAAAATTAAATCTCATGGAAAGTACACAGCCAATGGCTGCCTTGTAGATCAAGGTGAAAAAGAAATGCTCATGTAAGATCTTATTTGAGCCTCCATCTTTCTGTGCCTTTCCATTTTTCTTCTCTATCTTCTCTGCTAATAATATACCAAGTGATTATAACAGAAAATGTTTATTTTTTTTCTAAAAATCAACAGAAGAATATAGGTATAGAAAAAAGTGCATCCCATTTAATAACAGTGAATGGATCATAAAAATATCCCTTGATGCAGCAGTCATTGGGAAGTTGCAAGTGTCTAGTCTAGTGCCAGCTTTAGTGCCCTTTATGAATGTTCTTTACTGTCTGATTTTTAAGGTGTTAAATTTTAAGTTTTCAGTTTCATTTCAGTCCTTTTAAGGACTGGATGACTCAGGGAGAAACTGAAATGTTTAGAGAATCATTGCTCCATCAGCAACAAACTGTCTGACTGCTGCACACGTTCCCTTCTGGCTTGCACAGAGGACAAGGACCAGTTGTTAGCAATGTACGGAAATGTTAATGTCTATACTACTGTTTAATCAAACATCTCAATGTTTTTTGAATGTTAAGATTCGTAGCACATGCATAAGGGAGGTAACAGTATTGTTTAACACTGAAGTACCACCATCTCTAGGATAAAATCTAATTGGGAAGAGAAAGTATTAGAACACAGAACTATAAATGATATATTTGCTTTCCAGTCTTCTGAACAGTTGTTCATTTATGAGAGTACCTTCTGTATCCTTACAGCTTAGTCTCTTTGAGCCTAAGTTAGAGATACAGTCTCCCCAGTATTGTATCTCTGACAGTAGCCCACAGCGGAGTGGGATTCTTTGAAGGATCTTATCAAAAGCTTTTTAGATCTAAATCTAAAAACTAACTGGATCACTCCTATCATTGTGCTCAATGACTTCTTCAGAGAACCTCATGTATTTGTGAGGTAGTTGTTTCCTCTATAGAAACCATCTTGACTCTTCCCATTGTATCATACTTATCATGGAGAAACTTAGATGCGAACCACACTTGTCTGCACTGTGGAGTGGTTTTTACATTTTCAGACCTGTCAGATCTTATGCTTTTGCATAAGTCTTGGTTGTCTCTCCCCTGTTTCGTTCATAGTCCTTCGCTGCTGCATGTACAACTTAATGATTTTAGAAGGCAGGAGCCTTTGCTCAGGGACTGCATGTGCTGTGTACAATTAATTAACCTGCCACCAAGCCCAAGGGGTACAGCTACGGAATAGGCAAGGAATTCAGTCACCCCGGTGGAGTACTAACTGCTTTCCTGTGGCTTCACTTCCTAGTCTACCTTCTTACTGTCCTGTGCCTTGGCTACTCTGAAATTATGTGACCGGCTGCAAGGAGCTCGTGCACAGGGCAACAGAGGGTTGAGCTGAAAGACAACTGTGCTTGTTGTAGTAGAGAGACTTTCTTTGCCTGCAAGTCATGCATACATGCACATACTTCTGCAAACACGGTGTATGCAGACAGCTGCAAGTATATCAGCTGTGCATACACATGGCTAATGAGAAATTCTTAATTTGGCCATATACATGACTAACAGGAAATTCTTAACTCAATTTGTAAAATTTGCAAGCTTTGAAAATATGGACTGCTGTTGATTCATTAGTAAGCTTAATTGAGGATTCCAGCATTCATGGTTGAAAACTATGTAGAAGTAGAAGTGATTTTAACACCACCTACTACATATTGCTTTTACATTGGAGGCTATACATGAGATAAAGTCTGAGCTCTTTTCTAAACTATCAATTTTTAACTGATAGCCATTGTACAGCCCAATTTTTTGGTTTCAATAGGCACAACATGTATGAAGAGATCATATACAAACAAATGCACTGAACACTTCTGTGAGAGGCATGGTAAAAGACATTTTGAAAGTTACTTAGGGCAAGCCTGAGGGTGCTTAGTGCAGTTTTATATGTCCATTCTGTTTAACAAGGCAATTTACTATTAGTCCATCACTGCAATATATTAAACTGATGCTGTTGTAAGGATGTCAGAAGGTCTTGCTTTCTAACAGTCTAATAAAATGAACATGTAGGACATGTATTTTTAAGAAATGTGAATGTGGTACAAATAGATATGTTTCTGATAGGTGTTTTTTTTCCATGCTGAGAGCACTTTGCTAGACCACTGTGTGAACATCCTTGTCATTTTAATTCAGATATGACACAATCACATTCTGTTATTCTGTTATGGATG
Source organism: Rhea americana (assembly GCF_003343005.1). Taxonomy (NCBI): domain Eukaryota; kingdom Metazoa; phylum Chordata; class Aves; order Rheiformes; family Rheidae; genus Rhea; species Rhea americana. The sequence goes on along the minus strand of NW_028185250.1, from coordinate 1,766,626 downwards.
AAAAGGGATTTTACTAAGGTGCTGACACAGTGTGGTTTTATAGCTACTTGCGCCACCCAGATTTCAGCATTACATAATGGAAGTGCCACTGTTTCTTTTACAAAAATATTTTTAAGTTAATATTTTTGCTATTAATAAACAGATAAACAGGCTTTTATTGATATAAAGGGAAAATATGTCATAATGATCTCTTGACCATGTTTGAATTTGTATAGCATCAAAAGTTGCAAATATATAAGCTTACATTAGAGTTATATTTTAATATGTCTGCTTGCTAAGGATAATATCAAACAGAAACAACTTACCTTGGAAGTGAATGGAATCAGAACTGTACTTTTGTTGCTGCTATAGTGCTGTCTAGGTAAAATCTACTAGGAGGATCATACGGAAAAGAAGTACTACATCTGCGATTGAGGCAATTAGAAGAAACACATTTTTTATCAAAAATTGCAGAAGGAGACAACAACAAGGATATACAGATATCTCCAGGCAACAGCTTTTCAGTCAATACATGTGCTTAGCTCTTTCCCATAAATAAGTTCACTGTTGTTCTAGTGATCCAACTAAAGACAACAATCTTTGCTGGGTGCTGTGATCCTCAGAAGCCATACCCTATGTTCAGGGTCGAAATCTGGCTTGTGTTTCAGGAAGGAAGGCTTGGAAGGATTTTTGACCTAAGTATTGGATGGTCCATTTTATAGCAAAGAAGCTACTAATGTATTCTCTTCCCCAGAAAACATGGTAGAAACTATTAGGTAACAGCCGTCATGAGAGTTTTAATTCTGAGAATGAGAAATAGCAAGTGGCATTGTCATTTTATTTTTTTCCATGCAAATAGAATTGCCCATTATTTTTAAGTGATTTTAATTTTAAAGTTGATGGGCAGATCACATAATCTTACTTTTCTCAACATCAGTGGTTTTTCTTTACCTGTCTTTCTCCCCACCCTGTTTTTTCTCCCCCTCTCGCTGCCCTCAGAGCCAAATTACTGAAATATAGCATATGCTGACAAACAAAAAGAACCCTTTGTACATTTTTTGTCATACAGTACTAAGATTTTAGCTTTTTAGTTCACTTAATCATTTTGACAAGATGACAATATGAACTATCATCACCAGACAGATGACACTAGACAGATGACAATACTAAGCCTACAGGAGTTTCTCAAGGGAGATTTTTTTTTTTTTAAATGACATACATTGTATCAGGGTGAGCTAATACATTTAGGAAAACAGCAATTTGCTACATTGCGCAGTTCAGTATCTCTTTAGGTCTTCATCACCGTTGAGTGAGAATTTCTGCTAGTCTCAGTTGCCTCAGCATTGGGCCTCTGGTAAAGCTGGCAGGTCCTTCGTGACACCCCCACATCTGGAGGTGCTGAGATGCTGATAGATAGGAACTACACATATGTTTACTTAATGGTTATTTCCCCAGGGGCTTCTGTCAAAGCTGTTACTTGCATAGGTGAATAGGGGAAACCTTGAAAATTGCCAGCTCATTTTCACTGAATGATAGACTGCTGCATCACAAAACAAATTTGCCCAGTTTGTGAATGTATGAACTGCCTCCAGAAGAAGCCGTAACTATTCCTAGCATAGATGCTGTCACCTAACTGTTGCTCTATCAAGCCACTTATATTTTTGTTGGCAGGGACTGACGCGTGATGCTTCAGTTGAGGAGAAGAGATCTCTAAAATGTACCTGACCTGTTGAGCAATCCTGGACAGAAGAAGGTAAAGAATTAGGAAGCAATTCCTAAGCAGTAGAGGGAGAAAAAATAGTGTTTTATTTTTGTACTTAAGCACATTTTCAGATGCCATTGTGGTTAGCACAGTATGAAATTCAGGCAAAGAGAAATTCTCCTTATCCCTTCATGTTGTCAGTGACTGTCCTGAAATATGAAATATAATTATTCTTTTTTTATGGTGCAAATAGTGGTGGTCAGAAAAACAGGCTGCAGTTTGGGGAAACTGAGATGACTGAACCCCTGTGGTTGCAATCAGGTGTTAGAAGCATCAGTCTGCAATATATTATGTTGCTCATTTTGCTCTATGGGTTACCTGCTGTGCCCACATGTTGAGTTGCTTTTAACTCATGTGCAAACTTTGATCTTTCATGCATTTCTTTTTTCCTAGCATTAGCATTTATTCTGTGACCTGTGTAAGAAGCACACAGCCCAAGCTGAGAATCTCTAAACCCTGCTGCTGCCTGCCATATGTTGACTTAATCCTGATATATATTTTTCTTGATTTTTCTGATATATTCAGCATCACAATCCCCGTATGGTTACTGCTTCTTTGTGTATTCCAGCGGGAGTTTATCTTTTGCTTTTCAAAGGTTCGTCACAGAGACTCTCCTTAGTGGAACACCGTTGTGTGCCTGGTTCATCTAATTATCCTCCCTAATTAAAGATGCATCAGGGGTTCTGTGTTAAATTGAGGAAGGCTTTTAATATTGAATATCTGAATACCAAAACTGTAGGAACACCAAAGTGTGAACAGGAGGTATATCGCATATTGGAGCATTCTGAGATGGGAGCTATCACAAGCAGGCAGCTTTGATTTCCTACTAGTTGCTGCTGACTATGCCTTGATTTCCACTGCAAAACTTGGGGAATCACGGTAGAAAGACCTCTCCTCCTCCTAAACTTTCTTTCATCACAGCAGATTTACAGCATGGCACAGGCTCAAAGGTCTCTACTGAGGTATTACAGTAATGGATACCACAGACAGTAGTACTGCATCCCACTTCTACCCTCTCAACATGAAAATAGGAGAGTTTCTCACTGACACTGTCAAAACAAATCTAGGTACTCAGAAGATGTTTAATTAAAAAAAATATTGCTCATAGTAGAGGAATAAAAAGCCCTCTTCACAAGCCTGGACATTTGTCCTGCTGTCTTACTTACTCTGTCCTAAAGACCATGGCTTTTTGCAGGGTCATCGAGGGAGAACATCCGTGGTAGCAATCCTGGTGGGAGAGAGCAAGCACATTGGCCTGCCTGTGGCTGATCTGGTGGAGCGTGGCAGGCGCTTGTGAAACCAGCAACCACTGACAACAAACCCCAAGACAGAGCCCAAGGAGCTGCAGACTAGGTGAGGTTTTTCAGGCATGGCACACAGTGCAATGCAAAAAACATTTCTGCTATTTTGGGCTAGTAGTTGACATGTCACAGCACAGCATAACATAGTTTACTGCGTTAAATGTTTGTAATTGAGATATCTACTGGATTTCTCTGTTCTTAGCCATAGTCGTAAAGGAGATGCATATAATACCTTATTACACTGTCATTAGATTTCAAAAAGCAACACTGTGAAAAATGTCATCTTCATTTTGTGAGGCAACAGTGTAGGCATTTAATGAAAAAAGATGAATTAATGCCAACAAACAACAACAGTGTGAAAAGTTTGTTACCTTAAATGTTTTTACATTATCTTCCACACTGTTTCTAAACAGAAAACAAGCAAACAACTGTGATGTTCTGCCTCTCAATCCCCAAATCCACTTTTCCTCCATTTTTTCTCTCCCTTTTAGGCAAAATCAGGCAGATTGGTGGGTACCAAAGGCTGTAAGTTAGGAAAAGGTATATTCTAAGATCTCCAGCACGTGTAACATTTATTATTAGTAGTTTTTACTAGTATTTATTAGTAGTACTTCACATCTCCAAAGCATCAGATATACAGTAGCACTTACATCACAAAAACAATATTTTTAAAAATAAAAAACAAATTTTCTCTGATAAGTCAGAGAGTTCCTTCTGAGAATAATCTTGATTATAGATATTGGTCTTACAGCTATTACTGCATAAGCCCATGTAATTGTAACTCTTCACCCCCTTTTCTGGATCAATAGGCTTTAGATGTATGACTGTATACACACGTACATATGAAAAAGGGCACACACATGAGATCTTTCTGCAATCCAGGTCCCCAAGGCTCCTAGCTATCTGGCAAATACACACCGAAGATCTAACAAAGCAGCTCAAACCAGCAGAGACCATTTATTACATTCACCCACAGTTTCTACCCTTCCACTTCTACCTCCCATAAATCACAGTGTTTGGCAATGTTCTTGCACCATGTGAACTGCTGTAAATCCTGGAATTCTGTATTAAAGTTGCACAGTAAGGGCCTCTGTATTATACACTAAATGATGGAGTCTTACCAAAGAAGTTGCAATATCAGCTGCTTTCTTGCATTGTTTGTATTTATGGGGAGTGTTCATCAGTGATAGATAAGGTCAGTTTGTGCTGCTGTTGCTGCTGCCCAGAAACTGAGGATGCAGTGATTTCTCAGAATTTCTTTCCACTTCTTGCTGTTCCAGGTCGCTCAGAAAATGAACTCTGGCAAAAGCAATCAGAAGTGCAGAACAGCCAGTGCAGATTGTAGGCACATCCAAGAGAGCCTTCTGATCAATTTGTAACTGCACCGTTGTTGGGCTTCTGGACTATTTACTCTTAATGAAAGCTGGTGTGGAAATTTTGGCCACAGAAATGAACACTGCATGTGTCTAACTAGATGTGGTAGGCAGAGTAAGCTAAGAGTGTAATTTTAAAGTCTGTGACTGAATCAACATTAGTTTTTATAATATAGAATTACAAAAAATGCTTGAAATAAAACCCATTTTAAAATCAGAATGAAAGATCAGCTTCCCGGCAATGGCAAAGCTAGGTGTTTGAGAGTGACAGAAACAGCGGAGCATGCATGACTTAGAGGCCATCTCCTTTCCAAAGAGCTGGTATTTGCACAAGAGCCAAAGGGATCCTTAAAGACTCAGGAAACACTATAAAAATTCTGCTGAGCAACTGGCTTTAGTGCTCAAGTGTCTGTGGTGGAAACAGTCTCTTCTGATCAGTTAGCTGGCAGAGAGATTTGTCTTTACTTACACGGATGACAGGCTACTAGTCGATCCACATAAAATAACCGATGCATAATGAAACTAAAATGTAGTGAAAATGTTATGCTTCTAGTCTTTGCTCATAGTTCACTCTCCTGCAATCTCTTAACTTCAAGTTTAACCCAGAATCCTTTTACCACAAGCAAAACATGCTGGAGGCCTTAATGAGGGCCTGTGAAGTTCAGAATCATTGCCACGCTATTTTTTTCTTCTCTTCTATGTGTTTTTTTAAGTCACCCTGACGCATCCTAAACACCTCTAGCACGAAAATCAGGTTTTGGGGTCCTCGTGGCAAGGAACTTAAAATCTAATGTCAAACATAAGGTAAAGGTAAGGTAGAAAAAAAGAAAGAAGGTCTGTGGCAAAGTAGTAAGCTTGTATAAGTAAATGAAAAAAAATGGGAGTTTTATATACTAGAGGCTGGATTATGGATGCAAAATGACTTGCGCAAATGTCCATTAAAAGAAAATGGAAACCACAGAACCACAGTGCCTCTCAGTAGAAAGCATAACAGGCTGTTTTCATTTCAGTTTTAAATCTACAGAAAGCAGCCAGTATATTCTATCCTGGGATGGTCTTTCCTAAATATTTGCTGCAACTAGCTGACAACATAAGAAACTTAGCTTGGGCTGTTGCAGGTTCTTTTCATTCATACTGAGGGACAAAAGGGGCTGTCTTTCAAATATTATATCTGTGTTTCAATTACTGTTTTATCTAAATTTCCCTTTAACAGGTTTGGATACTAAACAAGATTAATGGCTCCTTTAAGGAAAAAAAAGTTAAGATTTTTACAGAAGTGTATTTACAGTGAAGTTCAGTCTGGCATGCTTCCATAAACTGCACAACTGTATTCGGCCTGGGAGGTGAGAATCTAAAATTTACAGAGGTTGAAAGGAGTATCTATCGTAAAGGAAAGATCTGCTGAGACATGCAGGAGAAACCAACAAGCAAAGCAGGACATCTTAGCTAAATAAATTCTAAGCGCTACACATTTTTGCCTTCTGCTCCCTCCTGCTCCTTGCAATTACTCTTTTGGACAATTTATTGCATGCATTTGGTGCAAGTGTCCCTTTGGGAGACACTAGTCTCCCTCAGGAAAGAGTCTATCCTAGAATTTAACCAACAGAAATCAATCTGGTGTCTCAGCTTGGTGACAGACATTTTTTCCATGAATGGATTTGCAAAAAGGTGCTCAATAAACTTAGTTAAAAGGCTATCAGGGCTGACAGGCACTAAATTCGGAACAGCCTTGGACTTTGTGAAAATCTTTTTGTTTGACAAATGCACTAATTCATGATTAAAGAAATGAGTAGGCCCAATACATGAAGCAGAGTGGGAGGAAGCTACTGACATGATTAATAACTGGTAAAAAGATGGACTTGAAATAATTGCAGTTCTACATGTTCATTGCCTCTTTTTATTTATTTTATACTTTTTCAATGAGAGAAAGAGAGGAAGAGGCTAACTAACCAGCCAGCTAGGCTGAGATCTATAGGAATTAATTTTTTGGACTTTAATCAAGAGAAACCATTCTCTAATGGTTGTAGTGAGGAAATAGCAGACAAAAATCCCCCAATAAAATTGTCAAGTTAAGGATTTATAGTCCATAGTTGTAGGATTGTTTAACGTCTCTGTAGGATACAAGCTCAAAAGTGGTAAGCCTAGGCCTCATCTGAAAGATTTAAAAGTGAAATTCAAACTACTTGCATTTCTGACTACCAGGCCCTGGTCCCTGCAATAAGATAGATGTTCATGTATAATTTATGACTGTAACTTGACTGCAGATGCAAAAATACAGATTCACATTTTACTGATGTAAATCTTATTTGCTAAAACATGGCTTTTCCTTTGAGCATCCACTCCTGAATGTCCCCTTTGCTGAAACTGAACCTGCACACATATCTCAGCATTCAAATAGGGTCAGATGCTGCTGACAGGAGTAATTTGGCCAGCCAAATTTTTAGGAGATTATTCATTTTCCTATTATTATTATTAGTCAGCTAATAATCACCTCAAAAGTTCCAGCAATCCCCAGCATCCCATGAAGTTGACTTCACCTTTAGAGTAGGAGCTAAACATCCCCAAAAGCTCAGTTTTGTGGAAACTGAAGTGGTGTAGCAAAAAACTGCATACAAATTGTGCTCTCTGCAATGAAATCAAGGAAGTCATGCACATAAATGGGGCAAAAAAGACAGCCATGGACTCAGGAGTGAAGCTAAAATTTGATAAATAGTGAGGCACAACCAGTTACTTTAAAAAATATCTACTGATATTTCCCTCCAAATTATTATATTTTCCCTGAACATAAAAGTCACTGAGAAAGGGCTCAAAATATGCCAAATATATTATGAACACAGTTAGTTTATTTAGCTTCCCTACTAGGAAACCCAGTCCATTTTTCTCTGTGTCAGGTGGCATCTCCAGTAGCTTCCTTAGCCTGTCATTCCCTGGGAATGTAAGATAGGCTCTACTCTAGAGTGAATCCATCTATCTTTTCTCTGCGTAAATAAATACAGCACCAGAGAAAACAACTGAGCTAAGAACAAAGTTGCATTTGATAAAGCCCTATCTGTAAGTTTTGTGCTGCTTCCTCAGTGGAGGTTGTAGAGCCATTTTTTCATCTTTAAAATCTCCTGGTATAAAACACATTCAACTGAAAATGAAAATGTGCATGCTGAGTAGCTATAGTTATACTCTTCTGGCAACTTTATATATCTCAGCTGCCATGTTTGGTCTTCTCTCCACCTGTATAAATCCTGTAGCCTAGAAGATGAGAGAGAGCCTATAGTCAGCTCTCCATTATCAAAGGTAAGAGGTGAGATGAGATGAGGTGAGGTGAGGTGAGGTGAGGTGAGGTGAGGTGAGGTGAGGTGAGGTGAGATGAGATGAGATGGCATGACATGACGTGACATGACATGATGTGACATGAGGGGACTAGTTATTGCAGGGTGCACCTGAACGTGTACTGTAATATATCCAATGTTCAGTTGAGCTTATTACCTCTGCCCATATGAGAGCCAGGTTGGCTCTTGTAGAGTCACACTGGGTTCTCTAGTCTTCCAGAGAGAGGATTTATTCATCCAGTGCAGTGCTAGCCCTGAGCTAAGTCTGCAGCTGCATTGTGGCCTGAACTAACAAGCTCTGGAACAGAGAGATTTGAGCTGCAGGTGCAGATGGTTCTGCATGAGGTTAGCTCAGATCCAGCTTGTGCAGAGCTACTGTGCATGGCTGTGCTCAGCATTACTCCTTGTGGCTCTGGAAATTGTCCCTGCATACTGTGTCTGCCAGCCCATCTGGTCCCTGCAATGCAGTGCAGGCCCAGAGATGCTTCGAGACTGCCAGAGTTTATAGTTGGGGTTCCATGCAACACAAAACAGCCCTATGGTTTCCAAGCCTGCAAGTGGTATGTCCATGTTCCCCGTAACTGTACCTGATCTATAATATAAAGTGTATCAGTGTTGAGCTATATCTGTATCCATAGCATAAATAAACCACAGTTTAGATAATCTAGTTCCAGAAAATAGGTGATTGTGCAGTAATGTGCAAGAGACAGATTTCTGTAAATCACTGTTCTGCAAGGCTAGGGTGACTAGATGAATTGAGGGTGCAGGAGAGGAAGATAGATTGCAAAGCTGTCTTGAGATGAGTGTGGAAAAATGTTAGTCTTCTACAGCATCATGCTATAGTTACAGCATCAGCTCTTTGACCTTGTTGGAGCTGGCTGCAAAAAGATACTTAAGTGGTAGTATTTCCTGCATAAATCTGCCTGTTTGTCGGCATTTTCAGCAGAAAAATAAGATGTATTTCTTAGATCACCCACTGAAATGCATATGCAGAAATAGAGGGAGCTAAACGAAAAATCACTGAAGGAAAGCCCAAGTACTCAAATATTTAGAGAAAAATAAATAGGCAGGTTTCATTTGCCTCCTGGATACATTCATCTCCCTGAGACAACATGGGAAACTGCAGGGCACAGCGGCACTCTGAAATGTTCCACTTCTTGGCTAACACTGACACTAATGGAGGAGGAACAAAAATCCATTAAAATGAATACGTAACCAACTACTAAAAGCAGCTGCTTTGCCATTCTGAAGACTGTGATGGAGAGCTGTATTTTCGCTACAACTGCACTAATATACTTTCGTGGTTCTCTAATGCATAAGAGAGAATTGAGCATGGACAATAACCCCGTCCACCAGAATTACTTAATTTCTCTGTGGAACTAAAGAAGGTTTTAGTGTATGGTACATTAAGAATTGGCTCTCAGACAAAGCAAATAAACCAAAATTATATGGACTTCAAGAGCTAGATGTTTCTGGAGAAACATAGAGGCTGAAGTTAAAAGCATGCCTTTTTTCCCCAGTAGAGGACTAATGACCCTCTTTTACAGAGCAGGAATGTTGTACAGTATTTTCCTTTAGACCCAGGGTGGGCTAGTGTGAAAGAAGGATTTTAGGTCTCTACAATGAATTTAGATGCACTTTAGGCACTTTTATCCAGAATTACGGTTGGGGAAAATAAAAGCAAAAATAGCCTCTTCCTCTAATGCTTGTCCTCAAGATACTGAAGTTGACTAGAAGATTGCAATATGCCCTTTAAAGAATATCTGGAATTGATTAAACAGAAACTAGTCAAGATAGTTGAAGGGTCTCATCTAGAAGACATGAAGGATACCTAAGTCTCCTCTACCTAAACAGCTCTGAGTTCAGCACAGAGCACTGCAGTCACAGGCACCTTATTAAAATGTGGTTGTGGCAGTGCCTCTAACTTTTATAAAATAAACAGTTACAGCATTTATCTAAGAATCTGGATAGCTGAGCTTTATCTTCTCCATCTGAATGACCCTCATAGTCCACATCTCCCAGGAGAGTGCCATAATACAACACAGAGACAGCTGCAGGGAGAAGGTAGCTTCTGTTAAAGCTTGGCTGCTGTACAGCTAATAATGTAAGACACATGGAGCCAGAAAGCAAGTGGGAGACTGGCTTTTTAGAAGGGTAGTCAATGTACGTCCTGGAAGGAGTGTATGCCCTGGGATTTTTTACCTTCCTCAATGTGTGATCAACATGTTTAAGATAAGCAAGGGTGTTGCTTCAGTCCATTGCATACAGTCTTCCTGGACCAGTCTACTGTGCTGCAGGAAATCCACATTTCAAAGGTCTCTTCCTGAGGCAATATGTGTGAATCTGTGACGTGCCAATAGAGGAGCATCCACATTCTTTTGGATTCCAGGATTAGTTGCACTGACTCAAAAGACCATAATTTGTCAAGTATGAGAATTTATTAAACATAGGAATTACAGCAAAGCTGAAAGCATAGTAAAGCTAGAAATAGAACTGAAAATATGTATACATGTCAGAGCTTTACAGTTAAATCATGAGTGCACAGTACAACGACTGCTCTTGTTCTTTATGGGCCACCCCTCTGGTATAGTTTCCTTATGCTGTTGATATTGCAGTTGATATCGGGATGTCCCTGCTGATGGGTGGATCCTCAGGTCCACAGGCCAGATGATGATGTGTCTGAGTCCACACCAACTTATGTGGCTTGCTCTCTTTTATGGCCAGTCAAAATTACGCCAGCTCACAGTTACACAAAAGCTGCAGGGCTCTAATCAGTAGCAGAGTGCCTACCAACAGATAACCAAGTGCTCAGCCCACAACACTGCTCCCTTGGTAACAATACGCCCATTGACAGGTGGTCTGTGGAGAATTATGGTGTGGGTCTGTGGTGTCACTTCTTCTGTGTCTGGATTTGTCCATCATGGGGTTGTTGGAGGGTGTGTCCCCAGGCTACAGCAACCCACAGTGTGGAGACTCCGGCCTTGGTGCACCCAAGATTCATTCTGGGGAGCACCCTGGAGCAAACCCCTCTTCTATGGGTTACACCATCTGGAGTCCAATGCTTGCCTATGTGGCACTTTTCAGAGTCATAGCCTTCCAATGTGCCTCAGTTTCTTCACATTTAAAAATTGAAATAATGGCTTTAGCCTCTCACTGGTGTTTCTGAGACTGAATTAACTTTTATGAACTGTTTCAAGATTTCTGGAGAGCTGGCAGAGCAAAGCATTATAATCAGTTTTCTGCTGTCTTAAATACTGGATTTGGTTAACAGCTTACATGTGTTCTGTTGTCTGGAGAACAGCAAGTGAGATACAGTATCAGAAATCCTGCTTTATTACTATACAATGAATGAGGTAAACATACATTGTTTCTTTTGGCATGGTTTTCTGGTATGTGCATCCTAACACAATTGTGGGTTAGAAGCTAGGATTTTGATCGGTATCTCTGTGCCAATGCTTGTATTCCAAGAAGAATGAATTGTTTTATGTACGTGAAGCAATTAAGAAGAGCTCTATCTCCCCTTGACATTTCACCCTTGTGGATAAGGATTCAGAAAGAATATTAATAGAAAAGTCCTGGTTAACTGTCCCAAGCTTCAGCGAATAACCATCTGCTCTATGACAATAAAACAGATGATTCAGGAGCCAGTGGTCAAGTATGAGCCTTTCAGACAGGACTGGACCAGGCATATGAGTGCCAAGTTTCTGATCAGTATCTTCCTTTTGCTCTTAACGCTGGTGGAGGTTTCTGGTTTTCTGCAGACTTCTGATAAGGAAGTTACCCTCTTCCTCTTCTGGGTGGGCATGATCGAGGGGAATCACTAATCATCCCTGCTGGGTTGTTGGCTGCCTCTACAGCAATGCTCTGTGCACTGGGATCAAAGTCAGGCATCCTCAGCATGAAACAGGCTTCAAATCACCAAGCTTAGGAAGTGCAGTAAGCAGTAGAGTAATCATGCTTCCTTAATCAGGAGAGAGCTATGTCATACCCAGTCCTGCTGTAGTCCTCTCTGCAGCCTGCCTGAAGGCTTCAAAGCGCTCCTTATAACAGCTCCAGAAGAGTAAAGCTTACCTTGGCCAGCATATAATTAATGGTAACATTGACATAGACCTGATCTAGGCCATCTGCACCTTCTAGGATTAATACACATTCCTCCTTTTCCCCACATCCTCCTCAACCCCTTCTTTAGAGTGAAACAAATCTTACTCCATCCTGCTTGAACACACAGTGATAAGCTGGCCAGCAAAGAGGCCATTCTTTCATGTCAGTCCTTGATATTCATATTATCGTGTCTTAGAGTAAATATTTTGCATTCCCAAGTCATCCTGTGTTTTAATGAGCCATGTTTAAAGAATTTCACCAGCATCAGAATGCCTGTTATTTCAGATGTGCCTTTGAGATAAGGCAGGTGGTAAACAGATCTAGCTGGACAGCAGATTTGCCTGGAATACGTGTGCTTGTTCTTTTGAAAATTTTAGAGAGTGCTTGCTTGACTTGCCCTTTAGAAAGGCTTTGTTCTATTAGAGCTTCCTATTTCCTGCCCACAGCTTCATGTCATGTACTGGAAGCAGCCGACAAAAGCATCACATTCGCTTTTTCCATACAGAAGACGCTTGATGTTCTGCTTCTGCTTTATGTTGATCTGTAGCACATCCCTTATGAGTGTTTTTCTGTGGGTACAGAGGAGAACATTGACAGTATGCCCAGCCTGCCAAAGTAGGTCTGTCCAAACTATCTGCAGCAAACTATTTACCGAGTTTGAATTTTGTTTCTGAACACGCAGCAGTTTCTATGAGTGGATCTCATACCCAGAGCTACTCATTGTATTTTGAGTGAAGAAATTTCAGCACAGGGACTGCAAATATACTCATCACTGTTTGGCACTTTAATATCTGCAATCAAAAATCTAGTTGATGTAGCTTGTTCCATGAAGTCATATAGCTGTTGGAGGATGATAGCTAATATCTGATACGATCAGCTTTTGTAAACTAATCTTCAGCAAATAGTATAAGCATGATTTAACTCTCCATCCTGCATGCAGAAAGCTCTTTGCTCCTCAGATGTGTAAATTAGGTCAAAAAAACACATTTCCTGTCAGCTGCCATCTGTCAGATAGTTTTGCAACATGGAATTTTGTACACTTTTAGTTTGAAAAAGCCATTCTACAGGGAGAGACAAGAGACATGGATCTAATTCATTATTAGTAGGCCTTGCATTGCAGAAACACCTTTGTGAGTAGTTACACTCTGATGTCACTCAGCAGAGATTAAGACATTCCTCTTCTGCAAGCTTCTTTGCTAATGCCACTCCTGATGTGGTGGAAGGCTCCAAATGGTGCTGCTACACAGCTTGCAAAGCTTCTTGTCCTAGCATGAAAGCAATGCCTTAGAAAATACACTTTGTTGTTATGCTTGTGATGATCTTTCTTGTTGGGGGAGCTGCTGAAAGCAGCAGGAGAATTTGTTTTCTAAATCAGTCTCCAACTAAAATGAATTCCTGGTAAAGAAATGCTTCCAATGTTAATATTTGGACTGAGATTTCTGAAAGATGGGACAGGTTGTAAGTAAACAACGGTTCAAATTTTTCTCACATTATGATATATTTTGAATGTTTTTGGTGCATTTCATTTTCTGTTCTTTCTCTGTATTTAGCACTAACATATTCATCCAATAACTGCAGTGTTTTTAAATATGGAGGAGTAATTCACTACTAATAATTCACAAACAGTTCTGTTCTTAATCACTGTTATTATTTGATTGTATATTAGTTGTGTATTTCCACTGGTTTATGTGTACAAAACATAAGAAAAATATGTATCAATCATCATGGCCTTAATGCACTAAAAATTGAGGCTATCAGACTTCTACCACTCACTACAAGATAGAATATTTCTCTGTAGTTTAAGTCCAAGATAAACAACTATTGTGCCAAAAGACAAGCCATGCACAGAGCTCACAAGCAGTAACAAGCAGGAATAGGCAGCAAGTTCCATAGCTTGGGAAGCTGAATTCAAGCACAGGAGTTTCCCAGTGGCTGTGCACCTTGCCTTCCTGATGTTGATTTGTGCAACTGGACAGTATAGCAAGAGTATATAGGTCACTTTGGTAGTCTGATATCAGACTACAGAAATTGTCAGAGATTAATCTACGGTTGCAAATTGCCCCTAGGAAATAATAGTTCAAGTTGTTTAACAGCTGCCCAAGAAACAGCATACAATTGTCATTCCTCTGGGGATAACAAAGACATGAATAGTCATGATAAGGTTTAGTCTCCTGTGTTATCTTGGTAGATTGGAATCCAGGAATAATACCAGTTCCAGAAGGTTTGAGAACAAATTCATAAGGGTATCACCATATGGATTTATTTTCCTTTACGGAATAGTTTATTGTATTTCACCAGTTTATTTTACTACAGATGTCTTGATGGGGAGGTCCTTTCTTCTCCCTCACCCTGCTGTTCACCTGATCCTGCTGTTGTGAGAAGTGTTGACATTAGGGGCTCATCAGCTGGAGTTTCCACTGAGCCAGTAAGAACACATCCACAACAAATGTTCAGGAGCCAGCAGTAGCCTGTTTCTCAGAAACATCTATATTTAAAAAATGAGTAAGTTAGATAAGAAGGAGGATGTAACCTCTTCCAGGGTTCTAAGTAAATTATTTAACTTGCAACCTGTTTGTGTCTTCACCATATGAAATATTAATGTGCAACAGGCTCTGTTGCATTTTAATGGTAAAATAAATCCATCTATAGGTTTTCCCCAATAAGAAACAGAGAAAAGGGCTTTCCATAGCCAGTGTTTTAGAAATTTTAACTATCAGTCCTCCTGTTTCTTCCGCCTCACAAAAAGGGACAGTTAATAAGCGTGTAAGTATTAATATAACAGAGAAGACCCATTAACCACCAGAGGACCATGCACTACTGACAAAGCAAGCTGACACAAAATTGCTGCACTTAACATCAGTGAAGAAAGAAATGAGGATTTTCTACGTGTCCCACGTGGAATTTGTACTTGGCCTCAAGCTGACACTCAATAAAGATCTTCATCAAAATCTTTAACCTGGGTATATAAACTAGACTTTTGTTTTCAGTTAAGCTACTTGAGCAAAAATACTCTAATTTTCAGCAGGCTGAGTAAACACCCCTCCCATTCATTTCACTGGCAGTTAAGAAATCTCAGCATCTCTAAAAATCAACTGGTACTTAGATTTACAGCACCTCTCTTTGAAAATATCTCACCCAGTTTCCATCTGTTTAAATGGCAAAATGCAAAGCAAAGGGCACACAGTGATCTGGGAAGTTAATTATGTTTTTAGTGATGAAACAAATTAGTGAAATGCTGATATGAGTGAAATGAGAATAATGGCATCAATTCAGATCATATAACAGTATCACGACAGTGTCACTTTCCAACAAATGGATGTTGGGATTTTTCCTCCTGTATTTCCTCACGTGTCAGTTGTGGCAGATCACAGATACCCTGCTCTTCATTTATTTCTTAAAAACAAGCAAGCCGCCTGGGCACATTATTTACTGCCCATTCTGCAAAGGTTTAAAAACGCTACCTAGCATCTCAGACTTGTTGGGCACGTGGGCTTAGAAAAGGTAAGTGTTGTCCTTCTCATCTTGGGGAAAGGAGGAAGAGCGGGCAGTTCCAGATTTGCTTGGATTGGCCTTAGCCATTACTGAGCAATGCCATATAATTTTAGTGAACTGAAACTGCGGACTATCTAATCCCTCTAGGGCAGTCATACAGTACTAATCGCTGCAAGCAGGAACTGATTCTCTTCTCCTATGTGACCTCCAATTAGTATCTGCCTGGCTATTTCCATGTAAAACATTAATATTTCTAGCTCTGGAAAGGACTGTGCCTGTGTTCAGAGCCTTACTGCTCCGAGAAGGGGCAGCTTTGTCTTCTGTGGTCTCTGTGCTGGGTGGCTGTCTTGGAGCAAAGCTCTTGTATGAGATTGCCCTCTTGGGCATTCCCACATCTTTATGAGCATGTCTTTCAGGGCCTTCTGCTTCCTCTCGTTACTTATTTATTGCATTTATCTGCTTACTTGGCTGACAGTGCACTTTCTGTCCTTGTACACCTTGTCCCCTCCAATGTGCCTCATACATTTTAAAGACAACTTTATTAAAAAATAAAAGCAGGTGAGTTAAATAACACTTTGTCTGGCCAAGACCACAAAGGAAGATTTAACTGAGCTACAGTGAAAGCTTCACATCGCTACGGAAGGTGAGCTGGGAAATACTTGATTTTGCTGTTTTCACATACTTTTTTGCAGCGTGTCAGGAGTAAATGCAGTCTGACTGCAGGGCAAGCAAAGAGTGAAGGGAAAACAACCTACAAATTATTTAATGCTTTCTGATCTTTACACATCCAGCCAGATGAGTAAGTGACATATTAAGGCTGACACTATGAGCTTAATGCAATCACACATTTAAGGGCTGCTATTTTATTCTATGATCCTCAGTAAAATACAGTTGAAAGAACCAGCTGGGACTTTGTAAGGCCCAGGCGAAGTTTTCTGTAAAACCTGCTGTGGAAAGGTCCTTTTTCCTCTGGGGATGGCTACTGTACCAAGTCGTCATTTTTTTTTCCACAGTATTAATAATGTCAAGTGTATACTGAGTACTGCTTTATGAGAAATCATATTTTATTTTTAATATATTCCTTTGCTATAGCTTTCCCTAAAGCAATAAACCTAGTGTGGTTTGTACAGAGAGAATAAAGGATTAAAAACAATTACTCTGATAAAAGAAATCATTCAAATTTAAAAGGAGATTACTTTTACCAAAAAGGTGGTTTATCTGTCCTAGGGAGAGGTATCTCCCTTTCATCAGATACTGCTGTGAAAGACACAGCAGAGAAACATCTGCTAGGAGAACTTCGCAAAGCCGCTGCCGGCCAAGCCCAAGGACGCTCCCTGGAGAGCGGCGCTCTCCCAACCCCTAGCACTCTGCTCAGAGTTCAGTCCCCCCCCAGCGCCTCCCCGCGGCCGTTTAACGGTCGCCCCAACGGCTCGAGCGCCGCCGCGCGGCGCCCGCGGCCGCGCCCCTCGCGGCGGCCCGGGGCCGCCTCAGCCGCGGAACTGGCGGGACGGCGGCGGCAACGGCAACGCTTTCGGCGGAGGGAGGGCAGTGGCCGCCGGCGGAGCCCCGCCAGGGGGAGCCGGAGACCGGCGGCCCCGCGGGCGCCTCGGCGGAGGTAAGGGGGAGGAGGGGGGCAGCCGGGGTGGAAGCTTGCGGGGCTCCTCTCTGCGTCGCCTCTTTGCCAAAGGAGTGACTTCTCCGCCCCCGCAGCTCGAGCGCTGTAGCGGTAGGCACGCTTAGCGAGGTGAGCGCCTTCCGCTGCTGCTGCGACAGGGTGCTCTTTCGCAGGGTAACATGCGGTCTTCGTAAGTGCTTTCCCAACAGGGTAATCACATCCATACCCAAGGGCTGTGCCGTGCTTGTGGGTAAACAAGACCAAAAAGTCATATATGTACTGTTAACAGCATTATTCTGCTGCTTCTGGGTGCAGTTTGTCCCAGGCTTGTTCCTTGGGTGGTTGCTTTTGGCAGCCCTCGGTTTTCAGGGCACAGGCTGTGCATCAGGCCTGGCCTGGCCTGACAGGCTGCTGGAGTGAGGCTGTGCAGCTGCTAGATGAGGAGCTGCTTAACATGCTGGAGGTGTCCTCCTCCCGCCTCTCATTTTGTTCTGAGTAGTCAATCAGGCTGCTTTGGAGCTACTGTTTACGATGTGTAATTTGTATAATTTGATTTGACAGTAATTCTGTTGTCGTTAGGTTTATTTACAAGAGATGCCGTGTGATTTGTTCAGCTTTTGTCTGTTGTTTTCCTTGCTTTTCCAATCATGGTTTCATAACAGTTGATCTCCCCTTCCCGTATCTTTTTTAGGGACTGCCATGTATCATGGTAAGGAGGTGGTGTTCGCCTGTTTGTGCTACATCCTAGGAAAGAGCATGGGTTTGTACAGGACCCACTCACCCTTGCATAGGAAAGACTACTGCAGCCTTACCTGAAGTCTCTTCTTATAATATAATATTACAGATGTTTCCTGTTTTCCATCAATTCAGTTTTGTACCTTTTTTCCCCTCCTTTTTTAAAACAACCCTCAGTCTTTGTCTGTAAGGTGTTTGTTAATTTTGGAGAAAGCAAGTAAGTACGGCTACATTATGTCAGCCTCTAGGAGGCAGATAGTGAAAATGATTCAACATTATAAGCATGGCTTTTTAAATGTCATAATGCTTTATTTTTAATCCCCTGTCCCCAGAGTTGAATCTAAAACTTTCAACAAATGCTGCCTGCGCTCCTTGAATGAGATATAGGAAGACCTAGATATATCAGAATGATTCACAGAAAAGATGGTGTGTTGAACAGGATGGAGCTAGCCAGCAGGAAATTCTGAGTAGAAGAGTACATCACTCATCATGCCTTTCTGTAGAGTTCAAATGTTTGATTCAGAAAGGTGCCTCCACATAACTGGGATGTAGTCTGGAGTTTCTTACTGAGTAGAAGTGCCTACAGAGAGGAGAACGTTTTTTTCCTTAATATGTCCTCAATGAAGGAAAGCAAATGGGGTGTCACCTTGGTATATAACACCTTGTTGGAGAAACTGTACAGAAAATGAGAGATTGTTTTCTTTGCAACCTCATGGCTTTCAAAGTGACGTCTGTCCCTACCCTCAGAAATACTAGTCTGTGGGTTATTTGGAAAGAGGTGGAGTACTTGTTACCTGCCTTGTTGAAGCTGTGTCATCATATAAAAAGTAATACTCAGGAAAATGAAATTTGGCTCCCACAGAAGTAGTTAGGTCACACGGAAGTCTGTATTTCCAGTCTCTGCCTCAGGGACTCTTTAATCATATTACATTTTACCAGTTAATAATAGTCCATGGAGTAATACTCAATACCTCATTCTGCCCTCTCTCAGGTGCATCTTTTAACTCCTCAGCTGGTCTATAAAAGGAGACCCTTGCCATCAACAGGCAACACAACAGCTGGATGGAGGTATTTAATTTGTAATTTGGAATCTGGATCTTTTAATTCTGCCTAAGACCTAACTCAGTGACTGTTTCTGTTTTCTCTTAAAAAAAATCAAAGACATTTTAATATGATGCTGTTTTTCAATATTTCCTATAAATACAAATACTTCTGCATACATCTAAATGGCAAGATGACTTTTTTTTGGCAGTGATGTAAATGGCTGCTTTTTCAGTAAACAATATCACACAAGAATGTGTTTTAATGTCTAAAACACACCAGTATATGTAGGCATAGTGAAAACTTCAGAAGATTTTGAAACAAAGGGGAAAAAAACTGTGTAATCATGCACGTCTGTAGGTGCTAGTTATGCAGATAAAGGTACAGAAAGCACTTCTAAAGTGGGATTTACATATATTAACTGTGTAATTGTATGCACAACAGATAATTACACAAGTGTTAATAAAATAATAGTAATAATGATTTGTACTAAGTAATTGCAATTTATGAAGTAGTTCTGGTGCCTTTACCTCTGCTTAAGACTTCAATTTTATTAATGGGTAGCATAGAAGTGACACAGTTAATATTGCATTTGTCAAAGATAGTAAAATATTTTTTAAGTGTCTGAATATTAGTATCTTCATTGTACAGATAAGAAGCTGAGGTTGGAATGTAAGTCACATTTCAGGTTGCTTTATAATGTAATACAGAAGTCAGAAATAGACTACTGCAGTTTTTCATTTAAATGCCTTGTTCTGCTCAGTAAAACTCTGTTTACAAATACTGTGTAAAATGATTAAAAATGACTGTGCTGGGTCTGCTTGTGTGTTTCAGCATTCCTTCCATGCATATGGTAGGCTCCTCAAAGCACAGTTGTGCTTAGCAATTTTGAACTCTTTTTATTCACTTTTGTGCTATTTTAATTGTAACCTTTGTTACTGTTGAGTTCAGGTGTCTCTCTGTTACTCTGAAAACATGAGCTGATTGCTCCCAGATCACAGTATTTCAATTTTTTGCCTTTGAGGTGTGCAAAGAAAGAAGTGAGATTACTAACTTCTCTGGATGTGAATATGCTTGTGTTCAAGTGTGGCTTACTGTTTTAAGCACTATTTTTATGCTTAGGATTTACAATAAGGTTGATTTCTTTATCTGAAAGTTTTAATTCTGTGTTCTTTCTTTTCTTTCATGCCATGGGATGTATTGCCAAGATGATAGCAAGTGCTTTTTCTCACCAGAGCATTCAGTGTAATTTTCAAATGAGCTAATTACCAGTCCTGTTAGCCTGGTTCTTGCTTTCTGTTTTGTGAGTGTTTCAGCTGGACAGAGCATTAACACCTTTGTGTTGGGGAAGACTTACTTTTCTTTATATTCTTGTTTTATTGTGATGTCAGTCTTTTAAAGAAAGCATATTTACTGTAGGAGAGGATGCAGCAGTATAGGATAGATTTTTTTTCAGTTCTCTCACTGATCAGATGCCTTTCTCTTGCTCCAGAGCAGTCCTGGATCATAAGGGTATGGATATTGCTAGCCAGAATTGTTAGTGAGCAGTGATTTGGAGGGATGTAATTTGGAGGGACAGGGGAGAACTCAAGGAACAAGATAGTAGAAGTAGCAAGCAAGTCAGATGAATTGAGATGCAACATTAATAGTCTGGAGCTATACTGTCAGAGATGAATAAGGACTGCAGGGGGACATAGAGGTTCTAAGTCTTGGATTGACATGTACTGCCAGAAATATATATCAGTATTTTGAGAACTAAGATTTGGTTTATGCCTTAGGTTCTCTGTTCTCCTCTCTCACTCCATCCTTGTCTCCAACAGAGTTCCTAATGGGAAGGTTGGGAGGTGGAGGGAGCTGGAGGGGAAGCAGCAGGAGGATGTTGCTGCTTGGTAGGGATGTAAATTACATAATTAATGATGTGCGTCAAAAAAAGGGGGTTTTGTTTGCTATCTTACTGCAGATTGCTACAGACTGCCTGCATCTGCCCTTTGCTCATGCATAAAAATGCTTAATTTTGACCTGTTTCTAGGAAAGTCTTGCCAAGCTGATGACTCTTATTTTTGAGTATCTTCCCCCTCCTTCAAGAACCAGAAGGTTTTTGAATCAAAAGTGACATGTGGCAGATCTCCACCAACACTTGTCACCTTTAGGGTACTATGCTATGTAACTCAATATGAGAAAGATGGGTCTGGTTGCCAAAACTCTGGCACCACTCCTTTTTTAAAATAAAAGCATGGAATTTGAAACCCTGTGAGAGCTCAGAGCAGGTGGAATAGTGGTGCCCCTCCACTATCCTGCTTATCTCTTGTTTAATTCTAACATTTCTTTGGGTGCAGAGCTGGCTTAGGTTCATCCACTCCAAATGGGGTCTTCACACAGGCAATAACTTACTTTAAAGGTGACAGAAGCTTCATATTTGCATCTTTTCTTTGAGTTGTATTCATGGAGGTAGTTCAAGCTGTTACGAGGACATCAAATTGGGACTGTTCCACACCTGATTTTAGTAGCAGAAAGTAAAAGAAGGTATTTATGTGCTGTATTTCGAAATGACAGAAAAGGGGAACAAAGAATCTGTGGACTCACGTGACATCAATTCTGATCTAGACACTGGTGCCAAGGAACTAAGAGAATAATTGGATTCACACAAACAGTAGAAGTGAGTGAAGCTACACTTCACGCCAATTGCCCTCCCTCCCAAAAGGTAACCTAAACCACAGTACAAATCACGTTCTTCTTTATAGCTTTGTAGCCATACCAACATCTGGATTTACAAATGAGCCCTGTAATGCCCGGATGCCCATGAGAAGTTAGCCAGTTCAACCTTCTGTTATTCAGATCAGTCCTCATCCCTCCCTTCACCCTGCTGGGCTGTCATGCTTGTTGAGAAACCCCATTACCTGCCAGTTGATACTTCATCGATGCGTCAGTCCCTGCCATCTCATCAAGTCTAGCTGGCAGATGCTTCCAGGAAAGGATCAGATCTCTCCTCTGTTTCAGGAAACACTTATGAGGCAGCTTGCTGTTGTTACACTTTGTCAAGGAGCAGGGAAGCAGTGCTTCAGTCTTTGGTGAAAACTGGAGGAGGTGTTGGAGGCTGCCTTAGTAGCATGAGAAATATCTCTCATTGGTCTGCATTATAAGTGCACACAAGGCCTCCTTCAGCTTCTGGTTTGATACGTGGAGTGTAGTCTCATGACTGAGTTATCTCACTGGGCCTCTTAGACTAGGCTCATAGCTTTCTGGGTTGGTATCTGTTGTATGTTCACTCTTTTCTTATCATATAGGACTTAGTTTTCTCTTGCTGAATAATCTAACCTGTTACCTCACTAAATCACCAGCCTAGTTCAATGCTTCCTTTGTTCATGCACATAGGAAACGGGCAGTAGCTTAAGACTGGGAGCAATGTCTGCTGAAGACTGTTGACTTCACTCAGTACAAAGGGAAGCAAAATAAGCCTTGTCTCTAGCCTGTAATTTCTCTCTCTGGCAGATAATAAAAGGGACAGGTGACTGTTTCACAGCAGTGTTGCAAAAACATTTTTTGTTTGTTTTTAATCCCTTCCCTCCATTTCCTTGTTTTACCACTCTCTGGACTTGTTTTCCCAGCCATGAGAACTGCCCCTGTGTTCAGGCTGTCCCAGAGAGTTAGGGTTTGTCCGCCAGAGTGATAAATTCAGCTTCTTCCCAAATTGCTGTCGTGAACCTCACAGTCGCTGGGAGAATCACTCAGGCAATAAGGACTGAAGAGAAATGCTGGTGAGAAGGTAAAGAAGAGAGAAAAGACTTGCAATAACAAAGATGCTTTGGCTTTATAACAAACAGCTCTAATCTCTTGCTGCCTGTTTCATTTCTTCATAAATATTCTGATCCCTGAACTGTATATTCTCTGGACGGCATGTCACTTAATTATTTTTCACTGGATGGAAAAACTGTAATTCCGCTAAATTAAAAATAGAGCTGCAAATGGGCTTTGTGTGATCTCTGTGGCATATATAGCAGAGGAACAAGATTAATTCCTGCAATTAGGTGTTAATTGATGTCTGGGCATGTCTATTCCTAGAAACAGCAGGACTACATATAACATAACTAGCACCATTAAAACAGCATCATCTCCCCTGTGTGCTCAGCAAGTGCAGAACTGGGGGGGGGAGTTACTGGGAACCTTTGTCTAAATAGAGCAGTGGGGGATGCTGTGAGAATGAACAGAAGCTTGTGATGGGGAGGAGGGAGTGCAGCTTCTTTGGATGGTGAGGATCTGGTGGTTAAATGGATGGAGTATTGCAGAACAATTGTGATCTTGTTTAAGAGTGCATCCGCTTTATTTTCATTTCATTGCTGGTCAGGTCTGCCTGGGATTCACATCATAAACTACAAAGGTTTATTTAAAACTGATAAAATGCTTGATGAAGAGAGGGGAAAAAAACCAAATTTTCTTTGGCCTTTGGAAACCAGATATGAACAATTTTGACTAAATGGAATATGAGGTCACTGAATCTGGTCTCTTACCTGCTGTGTAGCTTCAGCTACATCCATTTCAATAACAGATTCTGTTTCTGTGCTGCTTGCGCCTTATATATAAAGCACTATGCACTGTATATGGTCTGTTTTGTTTCCATTTTACAATACAATAAAAATCTTTTTCAACTAGAAGAGATGCTAGCCTTGGATTCTGAAGTAGTGAATAGAATAATAAATCCTGTGCATCACTAGCTTGACTTACATCTGAGAGTTTCAAAGAGCTTTATAAACATCAAGTAATCTTTTCAGCGTACCTGTCACAACTGGGGAGTGTTACTTCCATTTGCAGCTATTATTATTATTTTGTATCATTGTGCCTAAGAGCCTGAATCAAATTCAAGACTGCTGTTCATAATGAAAAGCTAAGCCCAAAGACCTTTAAGCAATTATACAAATAAAGAAATAAGAGAGGGGATATAATAGACACAGAGGAGCATGGGACAGCAGTAAAAGGAAAAATGCAACTTGGAAAGTAACCAGTGTTGGAACAACATAGCCTGTTCAACTGTTGTCATGTGTTCTGTGGACAGTATGGTGAAGATGAGATCTGAGGAGCTGAACAATTCAGTGGTTCTTTGGGTGTTACTGTGTGACTGCTTCCATGTCTAAAGAGAGGCACAGGAGGTGTATCTCTGAGGCATGCTTGGACTGATGAGTGATAAACTTTGGCTCAAAATTAGGAGGAAAAAAATGCAGGGCAAAGGGAACTGGACTGTAAAGTGTTTCCTGAGTGATGAGACCTTAACTCTGTGTGGGTGGGGGGGGGGGGGAGAGAATAGTGGTAATAATACAGTGGAACCAGTTTGCTGAGGAAAACTGTGTGGCTAGCCTTGTATCCTGAGAGAATTTCAACCAACTGAATGTGGATAGCAGGTGTTATGACAGAGTTGGCTTTCCCTGTGCCCTGTGTATTCCTTACTGAATGCCTGTTTAAACCTGCCTTCAGTGTTCTGTTCCCAGACAAGTTCAGTGAGGAATTTTTTAGCAAAAATGGGAAAGTACTGAGACTATGCCACCTTATGTGGAGTATTGTATACAGCTCAGTCACCTGCAGTTAAATAAATTAAATTACAACAGGTGTGAGGAGAGCTGTTCTGGTGATTCAACAGGTGATGAAGTTATTGAGTAAAGCTACTTTAGGAGGCAGTGTCTGGCACATTTAGGCTGTGCAGTGATTCTTAAGTCTTCTTGTTGGTCAGGCAACAAGAAGATTCATTCTTTGCTTAGTCTAGTGAATGGGGGGAGGAGAGAACTTGCTTCTAGGATTTCTACCAAGCAAGACTGCTGTGTAGCAGTAGCACCTAGTATAGCAGGGAGAGGGCTTAGCTTGGAGTACTCCTGCTGCTGACAGTTAAGGAACTGACTTAAGGCTCTGACCTTTACATACAAAGGGAACAAAGTCTGTGTGAGCCATCTGTGTCCTGTATGAGTTCTCTACTTGTTGAGCTAATAAATAAAGGGAAATTCTCACTTAATTCCTCTACAGAGTCAGACCATAGGGCTAGATATAGCAATACTTCTCAGCTTGGATCTTTCAAGAAAATCAGAGGCTGAGGAACATCTACTACAGAGCTATTCAGTTTACCCTGCGGTCTTTTCTCTCATTTCTGAGATGTGCATGTGCTCCCAGTTCTGCTCGTTCCCAGCTCCAGCTTTATGAAGGCAGTGACTTCACATCCAATTGCTCCCAACTCTTGAGTATAGAAATAAGTTGGAAGAACAGAGTGTTTCTGACTCCTGCGTGCAGCTCCTATTTGGTTGGACACCTTATTCTCCAG
Organism: Rhea americana; assembly: GCF_003343005.1. Lineage (NCBI taxonomy): Eukaryota > Metazoa > Chordata > Aves > Rheiformes > Rheidae > Rhea > Rhea americana. Next base: position 1,741,609 of record NW_028185250.1, on the reverse strand, counting down.
TCTCACTTTGTGACTCCACTTCTGGTTGTCTGATTTTTTTTGCCCTGATTTCTTGGCTCTTCTTGATGAAGCTGAAGCAAAATTTGGTTCATAGTCCAAGTTGAGACAGGAGTCTGCCTTTTGAATAGATTGGCTAAAATGTGTAACTCCTTTCAGCAATGTGGGCAGATCCAAGATGTCACTGGGGCTCAGGCTTCAGCTCAAAGGCAGTCATCTAAGGCTGGAGAAAAAACACTCTGACTGCACAGATTAGAGCAATATTTTACTTTGCTTGCCAGCAGACTGCCATAGGCTGCAATCCTGCCAGCTCTTGTGAGTTAGGCAGCTTCAAGCTTGGTCAATGCTTGGGTGGGAGAATGCCAAGAGTCAGGTACTGCAAGGGGTCTTGTTTTTTTGATGGAGGAGCTGGCACTCCTCTCTCTTCAAGTGCTGATTCAGTGCCCTAGTGCTTTAACAAGGGATGTTACACTTTTGAAAGTGCTGTCATTCCTACGAAGCATGAAAATTGCATCTAATCCATGTTACAGCATAAAACATCCCAAGCCATGGGATATTTTCTTAATTTGCGTGGACTGTTCAAATTCCCATGTGAACAACTTCAGTGCTGCCTCCCTAAAAATCTATGTTCACACCATAGCAAGTGTTTGAGCTACTGTGCATGAAGCACTTTGTTTGCAAGACTAGTAGAAAGCATGTGAAATGTTACTGGAGCTCTATTGATACATGGTAACCCAGAGTAGATTTTAACTTAAACCGGGATGAAAGTGGTTTTACTTTGCACTTGCAATGGGTTAAGGGCATAGGTGGCCTTGGCTACTGTTGCTCAATTGACAAGCTGTAATTTTCTGTACACCATGGTAACTCAATCACTTGTAACCATATCCTGGATGAAGACAAGAATCTCATTTGGACGTGGTCTGTTCTTTTCTTTGTCAAAGGAATGTGTAGTGTTGCTGATGTGCTTTGGGGGCTTAATGATTAACCTATGTTTAATCCACGTGCTGATGGATTTTTTTGCGTGAAAAGGGTTGAGTTTTGTTTACTTCAATGCAGGAAGCTCAGTCCTGTGTAAAGCAGAAGGAAAGGCAAGTTGTGTAAAGCGGAAGGAAAGGCAGGTAACTGAGTTGCTAATTACTGCCAAAGCCCCCTCTAGATGATACTATTAAGAATAAATACTATAATACTTGTTACACTTTGTTCTCCATATTCAAGGCTTTCTTTCAGTAAGAGCAATTCTTCATGGTTGGGCTATGTAGCCAAATGGCAAATGAGGCTAGGTCTAGCAGTAAAATTTCAGTAATAGTGTAAACATTTGCATTTTTTTACTATAAAAGATAATGAGAAGAATCGATATCTAGTAACATCTCTGAAGAGGCTATCTCATGCTTTGAGGCATTCCAAATGCCATGTAAGGCGTTCCAGTTCTCTAGCCCGGGCACCTGGCCTTTGCATTTCACTGGATTTCAGGGTTTTTAATACCTCTTTGTTGCATCTAGACCTGATATGACTGTAGAGACTGATATCAAATACTTCTGATAGTATTTTAGCATTTTTGCTGGTTTTTTACAATCTAAGATGAAAAGAATGTAATGAACTGCATGATCTGCATAGTACTTACTGTTCCTCTTTTATATACAAGCAGTACTTACCACTTCCCTGTGCCTCTGTCATTGTATCATTTTTCAAATGAGGACTTACAAATAAGCATATTGATAAATACTTGAACGGTACGTTTAGGGGTAAGGAGGTTTCTGCTAGTGTCAGCTTCATGGAGCTTTACAGTCAACACTTCCTCTATATGACAGAGCAGTTGCATTTCTATTGATGCTGAATCTCTTTTACTTTCTTATCACTAATTGACTCGATTTTTCCCTTCATACTGCTGAGGGTAAGATGCTACCATGCACTTCGAACAAGAAGGAGAAATTGCACATGCAGTGTAGGACAGTTCAGGTACTGAGAAATATGTGTTAATTGCACTAATATTCACCTATATATAGAATGACAAAATTACTTGGACACTGTGAATGCTCAACTTTTAAGTACCTTGCCACTTAAAAGTAGACTCCTATCAATTGAACAGGGATTTTGAGGATCTTCTGGTGCCTAACAGTGGGATTTAGATGCCCTGCCAAACTGCTTGTTTACCATACCTGAGAGCTGCGTGTTAGCAGAATGCAAGTTAGAGTTACCAGTGTTGTCTGCGTGTGCTTCTGTCCTTGCACATCTTGAATAATGAATCTGTTGGATCTTAAACTGGCTTCCTGTGTGCCTCTCCTTTAGTGTAAACAATACTGAAAGGAAGTCTGAATCTGCATCTTTATGGACATTCTGAACCAAACCACCTATATGACTTTCCTCTCTTGAAATACATGATGATTGTGAAAATAACGCAGCCTTATTAATGATTCTTGCACTCCTAATAGGCAATTCTGTTTCCTTTGAAGGAGGCTGACTGCTTGTTGCTGGAGCAGATTTTTAGATCTTTGTGCCCTAGAGATTTCAGTAGGCATGTGGTCCAGCAGAGCTTTTCAGTGCTGGATAGTTTTGCCTCATTAGTGCTTTAATGTTTTCAAGCTCGTGTAGTTGTCTAACTTGAGAGCTGCATGTATGGGTTTGTTCAGCATTTTATAATCATAGTTTTTATGCAGCTATTGAAGTAAATTAGTGGAAATCAATTAATTTCTAAGTGCCCAAGACATTTGCACATCCCATAATCAGAGGCTGTTAGCTCCTTTTTGCAAACACAGGATTGAAATGCCTGTGGTGATCTGAAATGTTGAAATGTACAAAAGTTTAAGAGACATAGGATGGAAGCCCATGAGCAACTGCTGTGGGTTGCAGTCCCTCCAGGAGTGCCCTGCTCGAGCGTGGGTCCCCCACTGGCCTCAGCCCCTTTGGGGGTGTACCTCCTGTGTCTCCTTTTCTTGTCTCTTTGCATCTCTCTTCTTGTGTGTCTGCACACCTCTCTGTACTGCCTCATCTTCATCTCCTTCTATGTCTCCTACCCCTAGTGGCTATCACCCTTTCTTAAATAAGTTTGAACAGCAGTGATATATGCTTCTCTGACTAGTTGCAGTTTTGGCACATGGTGGTTCCTTTAACCATCTGCTGTAGAGCTGGCCGGAACAGCTGTTAACAGCACAGGGCAGTTCATGACCTCCTCCCACACTGGGCATCCCTGCAGCCCCTGCTGCTGAAGTCCTGCTGGCTCTGCCCAATGTAATTCCAAAGGAGAGAAAAGCAGCCTAGCCAAAACACACTTTCTCAGATGTCCTATTTGGATGGTGAGGAAGATGAGGAAGAGAGAGGAGTGCAGTAAAACTATAATTAACAAAAAATCTATTTCCGTAGTTCAAAAGGTCCTTCTGCTGGATTCAGCATCTGACATTCATTGGCTTGTGTAGTTTGAATCTGTTTGTAGTATTCTGATCTCAGTGGAAATGTATTGGAGGAAACAGAAATGGAACAAATTAGGCACCAAACTCATCCCAACTAATTAGAGATACCTGTGAGCATTGAACAACCACACAACTGCTGTTAAAACTATTACATCAAAAAGCCAGGAAAAGTCTCAATGCTTATGGATATAAAACATGTCAGCAGCTGGCAAAGGAATCCATAAAAAGGGAGAGCTTTTAAAAAAACATTTTGATTACAGGTTCACACATTTAATTTAAAAACAAAAAACCTAAAGCTGTTGCGCAAACCATCCTCCTGTGACTCCTGCAAAGCTTAGTAAACGTGCAGCGTCTACGTACTGCTGCAAAGATAAGCCATTCGGAAGGAGCAGAGCCATAGCACAGGTTTTAAGGCCATCTGGCACACAGTGCTCAACTATCCATCACCTGAGACCTTGTGCTACGTCTGGGCTTATGGAGACTGACTGTTATCTCAGTTTCTCTATTACTGCCATTTGTTGACATCAAGAAATGGAGGTTATAGAAAATGTTATTTACGTGACTAAAACAAATGCTACCTTATTGGCAGCTGCCTTCTGTTTAGTTTCTTGTTTGTACAGTGAAGAATATTGTTTTTACAGCTCTTTGTGCCTTATTTTTATGTTTTGTGTCAAATCTGACAAAAAAAATCAAGGTTTAATGCTCTGGATTAAATTTAGCTAGGTTATTGTTCCTAGCTCTTCTGTTCATACTAAATGACTTCTTAGTTACCCTTGGTCTGCAGGAAATTCGTCATCTGGGGTTTACTGTGACAATGCAGATTTCAGGCATGTCCCTTTAGCTGTGCTAGGACAGTTCTTGTCTTTGTGTTGTTATTAGATGCAAGGGCACCAGGTGGAGGGCATATGTGACAAATGGGAAAGCTGCTCAGTTTGCTTGTTCAGTTTGTTTTAGTGTAATATGTTGTAGTTGAGTAGCAGTGAAGAAAGCTTCCTGTTTATCTTGTAGCTGCTGCAGTTAGGTGAAGTGCTGTTGAAGGAGGAGAACCTTGCACCTTCTCCAAGAGAAAAGAGACATTCTTAACTGGGAAAATTTTTTGGAGGGAAAGAAGAGCAGAGACATGGGAGTAGGAAGTCTCCAGCAGAAGAGACTGAGTCTCCCTCTCTCCTTCTAAAAGGACAAAGTGATGAGGGAGGGAGAGATGATTTGCTTTGAAAGTGTGTGTGTGTGTGTGGTTTTTTTTTTTTTGTTTGTTTGTTTTTTTCCTATTTGACTGCCATACCAAACACATCTCAATTTTTCCTCTATTTAAGGAGAGGGCTTATTTTAGAGCCCAATGAACAAAAACATATTCTAATTCAGAGATTGGGAGCTTCTTGGTGTACTTTGTGCTCATTTGAAAGAAAAGGTGAGTAGTAGTTTCAAATAAATACTCTAGCTGATTCAGGGTCCTGTCACAGCAAATTTTTCTTCTCTCCTTTTACATTAATTAGATAAATGGAAAATAATGAAGAGGGGACATAAAATAGGCTACCTAGATCAATAAAAATGTCAGTTTTTCTGCATCAATGTAGTAGGCAGAACTAATGGTATTTGGCTAAATAAATGGGAGTGTTTTTGCAGCACTGTGGTTGTCTAGAGTGATTTAAAAGCAAAGGCAATGACAAAGCTTTGTGGTCACAGGCTAGCATGACCTGGTGATTTTAGAACAGAGCTTGCCTGGTTTCCACCCCAGCAGGAAATGGTCTTTATGTCAATATATCAACTGTGCTGAAGTTAGAGGAGGCCACAGGTTTGGTTCAGCAAAGCTGGGCACAGTTTAGCTGCCAAAATGACAATTCTCCCAAATATAAGAGCTCCAAGAAATGGAGGACAGCTATGAACATATTTGAGGTATAATTTCCTTTTCCTAAGTGTTGTACCTACTGCTTCTACCAGTTGCTCATTAACACAAGTGTTCCTGAAGAGAGCAGGAAGTTCTGCTTTAGGAGTAACTTTCATGATGCCTGTTCACAAAATATCATTTCAAACTGTCACCTGTCAACTTGCCTTAGAACATAAAATTTTCATTTAGAGATCCCAGTTGAATGGGCCCAGTAATCTTCCTAAAATGGAATTAAAATGGAATGTTCCTATCTGATCTTATGTAGGAAACACTCCTAGAAAGCTCTATGTGCTGTATTGGGTTCCTTTGCTAACTTATGGCCTGATCTTGTAGAAGTTCATTTTCTAATAAAACCAGAAAGTGCTTAGTACTCACAGAAAATCACCATATCACTCAGCCTTCCTAATGGGACACTGAAATACTAACCTTTATAGATAGAGCCATGCAAATAGCCTAGACTTCTTGGAAATCTAATTTAGTCTAGAAATTTGCTGATGCTACAGCGCTTTTAGTTTTGTTACCTTTCTGATCACTGTTGTTCACAACAGTGGACTGCTTTGCATAATCTTGGATCGCTGCTCTGTCTCACTGTGAGCCAGACTGGTAGGAATAGGCATATCCTTTTTGAAACAAAGCTTGGATCTCTACTACCTAGCCATTCATGTTCCTGAGACTAATCCACAGGCCTCAAATAGCCCATACATTAGCTGTTATTTTTATTTATTGTACGATTAAATGAATAATTCAATCTTTATGTACTTAATTGATCAAGAGGCTATTGCTTCAGTGCATGGTAAGCCCTGTGAGATGTAAAGTCAAGCATGACAGCAGGGAAGTTGATCTCTTTTTGATTACTACCATTACCCTGTGGTAAGGTCTCAGTGTCCTGGCTCATTGGTTCTGCTGTTCACAAAACAAGCTTCATCTGTACAACCAGGCAAAGCAACAGCTTATGGAAACAAATACATCATTACATATTGGTACACTGTTGTACTGGGAGTCACCAGTGTTGTTTGCGTTGTAAGTGGCCAGTGACACCTGGTCAGTGTCGCTGCTGCTGGCCTCGTTGGGTGGTGTTGGTGTGTTAGGCTGAGCTCGTGAGCACTGTATTGCTAGCAAATTCACAGTCAGGATATTTTGCATTGGACTTGTCCAGCACCCAGGCTCAGATTAGTGTTGAGGATTCAGGCAGATTCATTGGGTACAAGTACAGCCCTAATGCTGTTAGCTGGAGTTGCCAGCTAGTTTGATCAACACCTTTGCAAGACAAGCAATATACATTGATTAACACTTCAGTGAGGTACATGACTGGCTGTGCATCTGAGCGGAGTTGAAGAATGCTCAGTGCACACCCGCCCACACTGTACATTATGCCCTTGGGATTGCTGCTTCTCTGCTGGCATCAGCTCTTCTTGTTGCTATAGAGAAAGAAGTTTATTGCTCAGTTTATTTCCCATGGTACTCTAAACAGAAATCGTTCTGCTGAAATATTGTGACTTAGTTGCATAATGCTATGATGTATTTCGTTTCTGTCTGCAGAATTATTAGCAGTATAAGACTAAGACTTTTTTTTGAAGAGCCTTTGCTGCCTAAAGAAGCATTGGAAAACTCAGTGTTTTGCCATTTACTGACAGCCCAGAAATTTGCAAAAATCCTTGTGCAATTTCTCTGACATTGCAACATTGCTAGAGATTTCTTTTTCCTTTTTAAATACCAATGACAAGGGAAGGAATTTTAGAGATGAAATTGAAGGAGCTGCTAGATTTTCTAGGAACAAATTTTAATTCAGCCATGTACCAGAAGTCTTCATACCTATTTGATAAATCTCTTTCTTACTTCTCAACTTTACTTCTCAGACCTAAATGCTGCAGTTCAATAAATTTTGTCCACTAGATAAATATAAATGTGAAATTGGAATGCTACCAAGGAGCTGGACTAAGGAGATGTAGCCATGGGAGATGGGAGAGAATTTCTACTTTAAAGGCTCTCAGAACTTTTAAATGAAAGGAAAGTCCTTTAAGGCCTGACTTTCAGCTCTTCAGTTTATTTTGTTCACATTCTTCTCCAGGAGGCACATACTGGCTTTATAGATACTTATTAAAATAAATAAATGGTGACCCTTTCTTGTACACACAGGCAGCTTATTTCTGGTAGAAAGGGTTCTTATGCTGTTCTGAAATCAATACTGGTGGACAGCCTGTTAATAGACTGTATGTAACACTTTTTACAAGTATTTCAGTGCTTTACACATACTATTGCATGCTTTGAATCCTTTCCCAAAGGGCTGCCTCTGGCAGGAAACATAGCCGGATTTGCAGTATCTGAAGCAGAATCAAACAGGATGAGAAAGAGAAGACTAGTACTCCAGCTAGCCTTAGGAAACTTGACCAACTTGCCAGAAGTCAATCTAGCATAGGTCTGAGTCATCCTGGCCAATGCCTTGTCCTTTCAGTAGTCTTCCAAGGGTGTTTTTGTTTTCCTTTTCCTTCTCTTCTGAAAAATCAACTAGTGAGCCAAAGCATTGGTTCAGTATGGAGTCAGTGATGTTTTATCTGGCATCGTGCACTCACTAGCTCGGGGCTTGTCCTATGCTATGGTGTAGCCTGTGAAATAATATGGGGCAAGGTGCTCATCTTGTGTAAACAGAGAGTGAAGCTGTGGTAGACAGACCTACTGCTTGTGTTCCTCAGTGCTGTAAGCTGCTGGAGGGTAGTTGCTTTGTTCACTTGCTAAGATGCCATCAGACTGTAAGGCTAGTGCTTTGACATGCAGCAAAGAAAATTCTAGATCCTGGTGATGGTTATGTATTGTGGCAAGCATGTCTTTCTTTATTCCAGTTAGTGACTGCTTAATACTGGCTCATACTGAGGAACTTTTTTTTTTAATTATTATTTTTTTTCATTTTTTTCTCCACCCATAGGGTGGGTCAGTACCTAAAGCTGGTTGCTGCAGGCTTGTGCTCTGTGCTCAAGATGGTGAAATGGGCACTGTTGGTTTGCTAAATGAATGCCTAAAAACCAGCCACAACCTGGCTGCCATGAGGGGCTGATTTGGGCCGACTCTGAAACCCAGCCAAGCAACCCGCCTGTCTGCCAGGAGGACAGCTTGTTCTACCCGAAAGTCTTGCATCTTCTCCCACCCAGCAAGAAAGTATTCTACTACTGTCAAATAGCAAACCACCACTGGAACCTAGGACAGTGGGGTATAGGAAGGAAGCTTGTGTTGATTATGTATGGCCCTTTGCTGAGCTTTGCTTCCCAGTTATTCAGGGCCTCAAACAAATTCTGGAGTGGGAGAGGGAGGAGTAGGCAGTCCAGGGTGGCACAGGGAGAGCTTCCACTCTTTTTCCTTCTCTCCTAGAGCTTTTGATCCAACATTTGCAACAGTCCTGATCTGGAACTTATCTGAGGAGAGAACCTGGGTTGATGACATTACAGAGGAGGTAGAAGCTGATCTTAAGCCCTTTTTTTATTGCTAGGGAACAGGGGCTATGGAGTAAAGACAGATTGTGGCCAGGTGGTATATAGAGAGAGATACTTCACTAGCTCCAGTGCTGCATGAAGACTGTTCTCAGTATATTGTACATCTTCAGCCTTTTGTCATGGATGTCTGGCAGAGAAGGAGCAGGAAGTCTCACAGAGACTCACTGGAGAGAAGCAGAGGTCTCTAATCTTTTCTTTGGAGAGAGGTTGTCATGCTGGTGTCAGCATAACTTGGGGCCTCTGAGCTCCTTGGTATGGCCTGCAAGCCTGGAGCAATGAGGATTAATTTGGGTGCATACTTGTATGCCAGTCACATTGTGGATGATTGTTTGTGTGGATGGGTGGGGGAGGTGTGTGTGTGTGTGTGTGTGTGTGTGTGTGTGTGTGTGTGTGTGTGTGTGTGTGTTTTTTTTTTTTCCCCTTTTTTTTTCTTAATTGATTTGCTGTATTCAGCATATATGAATATACAAATGGACTCTTGTCCTTGCCCAAATGAGACATGGGCACTGTATTCAAATAAATGGGGAATAAGTGGATACTTCAGAGCTATTACTTCGCTATCCTCACCAAATTACACAAATGAACTGGTGAACTGCCTGCAGGTAGGTATTGCGTAGTCTGTCACCTCCAATTCAAATAATATGCTTGTGTGTAACTATACTGCGAGTGTCCTAGCCTATTTGCAATTCTAGGACTGTGACCAAGCTCCATATCTCTAAGAAGGAAAGATGCTTTTTTCTTCCAGTGTTGGACCAAATCTTAGTTTCTTGGGCTCTTCACAAACACAAAAGAAGTTGTGATGCTTTTTTCATAAAGCCTACATACCACCAGAGAGAGTGAGGTGATAAGACAGACTGGTTACATTAGCATCATATAAGCCCTTCATCTGTTGCAAACCTCTGAAGTTCTGCCACTTTCAGAGACTCTAAGAGTTGGCTTGCAAGGCTTGCACTGGTCTGACTGGCACAGTCCTGGATGGCCGATCAAATTATGTGCAATTGGAGCATGGCATGAAGAATACATTTATGGCTGAAGAGTCATTATAGCTTCTTCCCCCTCCCCCCACCCCAAACCTTGCAGGTCTGAATTAGCTTTAGGAAAAGTTTACAGAGGTTCCTTGGAAGAATTTGCTACTTTTGACTTCTGTGTCTATCTTCTGTATTTAAGAGCTCAATTCCTTGTGCATATGTTTTAAAAATAAAGGATAAAAATCAGCCATTACAAGCTTATAATGCTTTTATCTTCCTCTTATCCTCTAGAAGAGCCGTTATCTAGTGTTGGTATTGCACAGTATGCACATATTGTAGTTCACCATTCTAAAACAGAAAATTACACCAGAAAACCTGTAAACAATATGGAACAGCAAGGATCAGACTATTCTGCCATGCAGAATTTCATGGCATAGGACATGTGTCACATTTCTTTTCCCTTTTGTTCCTAATGCCCCAATCACGGCTCCTGTGATGCTATTGGGAAATCGGAAAGAGCATGTTGCTTTCAAAACACACTTCAATATTAGAAATATGTTTTGGTACATTTTGCACAAAACTCTGTAATCCTTACAGCAGATATGTAGTTCAGTCAAGTATGTTGTCTTCAGACTACTCTCAAAATAATTGATCCTCCTTGCCTTTACTCTCGAAAGGCATTGAATGTTGGCTAAGGAAAGCTGATGTGTGGATGTTAAATGACTGAAATAGGGCCAGCATGAAATAAATGGATAAAGACTGCATTAGTCATTCTATGCTGCTGGATGTGTGCGATTTACACAGGCCTAATGCTGCTTAAGTTCACCTGACCTGAGGTAAGTTTCCTCCCTAACTTTCTGCCATTAGCCAAAAGGCTGTTAAAGGACAGCCACTCCAGAAAGCACGATTCAATCACAGATCAGCACTGTCTTGTTTAATACATTGTATCTCTTTATAAACAATTTATTGTTTCACACAACAAACGTGGTTAGAAACAGTAGGTACAATATACAAGTTGATTGCCTTCAGGGACTCATGGATGACAGGTTCTGTGAATCCTGAGACCTTTCAGGGCTTGGAGTACACAGGGCCGAGCACCAGCACAGCTGCCAAGCCAGTGAACAACTCACACGTGCATACAGCTGAGGCACTATATAATTGGCTTTACCTTTATAGTCCAAACTGAAAACAGCAAAGGCAAGGAACTGGTTCTGATTTACATATCATAGAATCAGTAAGGTTGGAAGGGACCTCTGGAGATCATCTAGTCCAACCTCCCTGCTCAGCAGGGGCACCTAGAGCATGTTAGACAGGGTTGCATCCGGGCAGGCCTTGAAGATCTCCAGAGAAGGAGACTCCACAACCTTGACCCATGAAATAAATAGATCATTTCAGTTGAAATTAAGCCTAATTCAGTAGTTATGACAGTTATGAATTGTATTCCTGAAGGCTGATGGAGGAAAAAAAAAAAAAAACCCAAACCACCCACGGTATCAACCATGTGCCAATAATTTTAAATAAGTGTGATAAACATTTTATATTACTTGGCAAATGAGTGTCTGATTAATAGCTTTTTAGTATATCGACAGAATAACAATACTAGGATAACAATAGAAGAAAATTAAATGCAGAACAAAGACAAAAAATTAATTCTGGATCCTTTGTCTGGATCAGTATTAAGCATCGGTAGAGGTACTATTAAACACTGCTTGCATATCTCTAGTGGCTGCTACCCTTTAAGGTTCCTTGTATAGACAAAGGCTACAGAGAAAGTTAAGAGCACTGAGGGAAAGGCTTGAACTGGAAGCGCAACTCAGCCTTAATGTTATTTGCTACAATGTATTAAGACACAGCTCTAGGAATTTCATATACTAAATAGCAGCAAAGTCATTTAACACTTAAAAAGTAACATCTTTATTACAGACAAAAACAGCTAGTTGCAATACAAGCCTAACTTATGATACCTTTAGACCTGACCATCTCTATGAGTGACCTCATCATTTTCACATAGACTCTTTGAACATGGCCATTTAGAAAGGGAGGGCTTTGAAGTTGATGAGGGAGATTCTGCAAAAGAGAGGATGGAGGAAGGCTGCCATGGAGTGGAGAAATGGAGGGCCTGTGTAGGTGCTACAACAGATGCTGACAGAAGTATCAGGAAAAAAAATTGAATAGCATATATACTGAATTTAACAGGAGTCACTGCCTTACACAGAGGCAAAATACTGCTAATAAGGTAACTGCTGGAGAAAGCTCAGCAGCATCTATCTGATCATATTGCATTTCTACTAATTCACTTACTTATGTAATTTGGAAAGAAAAATACAATTTGGTATGTCTTACTCTGAAAGATTGGCTAAACCTGTAATGCATTTTTAAAAAAAAAACAACAAAAACACCCCCCCACACACACTCTTACAGAGTTCTGTTCCCCTCGTGCCAGGAATAGTACAAGATATACACTGTTGAAAATATCTGTAAGCAAGCCAGCCATGCTAGGACTTCTACAGTTGTTAGTGTCACTCAAACATCTCAGCTGTGTTTGGGAAGAAAAGGAAGTATTTTTAATGGACTTACAAACCAGTATAAAGGTGATTCCAGGACTGTCCTGCTAATAGTAGCTGATGATGAAACTACAGCTACTAGCAAACAGGCAAATTCAACCATTGGGGTGTGCTACATTTCTCCAAAAGACAAGCCAGAAAAGAACTGATTAAATGTATGTATGTTGGGGGCGGGTGCAGAAACTGGAGATTCGTTTTACATCCCAGTGACATAATTCCATTTTAGCCCTTTGCTTTGCTGGGGGAATTCTTTTTCACCCTGGCTATGTGGAAAAGCCCATTTGGAACTTTTTTAAAAAACCCCCAAAGCCCTAGGATCTGAGAATGAAAAGCCTAAAGCAGAAAGGGAAAAACAACAGGTGGGCAGTGCAAGACAACTGTAGAATGATTTGTAAAACTAAGTGATGCCTAACTGATTAGTATTTTAATCTAGACAAACAGAATAAAGGGAAAAGTCTGCATGCACACAGACTGAAGAAACACCCTGCCTGTCAGTATACATGTGACAGCCTATTCGAAGGAGCTCAATTCTTGCAAAGGTGGCATGGGCGGCCCAGTTGTTGAAACGTTTTTAGCTAGCTATCATTTAAGAACTCCAGTGTAGACAAGAGCAGTTGAGCAAACAAGCAATGGTTAACTTAAAATTTAGCTTATTCCTGGAGCTCATTGCATACCTCGTGCTGCTGCCAAATGTAACATATTAACTAAAATGTAACCTATCCAGCTAAAGCATTCAGGAATCAAAAGCAAATGTTTAACAGCTGCTGAAGGGGGGGGGGAATTAAAAGACAAATCATTGCTAGAATTCAGAATGAACTCTGAATTTAGCCTTTCTAACAGAGGGTTCAATTTCTCTTCTCCCTCATCTAAGGGAGTGAGTCTTGCGTTTGCTCCTTTGAAAAATATAGTGATTAGCTAAGCATTTGAGGAATTAAAAAATGAATCTTTCATTTAGCTTTGTTAACGCACAAGTGCTGATCATGCAGGCCTACCTTTCAAAATATGATACAGTGTTTTCTTTCTTTAAAAAAAAGGATTGCCACTTTACTTCAAAGAGAGTCTGAACAATTTAAGAGGAGAGAAAAGCAACAATCATCTCAAGTGTTCTGAGAACCTGGATGAGATCTCCTTGTAATGTTGCATCTCAGTTACAGAGGATGACTTCACTTCAGCACTTTGCTTTCAGAGATATCAACTGCTTTTTGAAAATCTGGAAGTGTTTCGAACGTTACAAGAATGTGGCCTCCCATCTTCCTGAGCACACTTGCTATGGGCTGTGTAACTCAGGAAAGAATTGAAGGGACTAAACCCCAGGAAATAATGGGTGCCATTTTTTTTGTTCTTTCAAGTGAAGGGAAAGCCAACAGAAATAAGTAGGTCTCTATATTATTCTCAACACTTACTTACACAGTCACCACACTGTGATATATGCCATTAGCTCACAGCATCTTACTGTATGTTACTCCCTTTGCACAAACCTAGCAGAAAAGGAACCTTCTGCTTATAGTTAAATCATTGCCTTCAACACTTGCTACTCTTTGAAGGAAAAAAAAAAAACAAAAAAAAACAACAACAAAAAAACTTGCATTAGAGAATGCAGTCGTCATCTTAAAAAGCTACATATTTCAGTAATCTTTCCCTAATGCTTCTGCCACATCTATTGAATTTGAAATTGTTAGCACTAGTCCTATAAAGTTCTGCTTATTTTTCTTCCGAAGAATATAGCAGCATATGGCAAAATAAAAAGGTCCTATAGCAAAATACATAGTTATTAAATAATCTATCAAAAATGTTTTCTAATTAAAGATGGCAATGCTGTTTTTTTTTTTTTTTTTAATAATGTATTGCAGAATTGACTCAAACTCTGTATAAGTGTTTTCAAAAAGATAAGGCAAAAGTTTTCTGTAGTACCGAGTCAAGAAAGTTGGTGTTGTTTGGCAAGTAATCATTTGCCTCTTTACCTTTTTATGACCTGAGCTGACTTGAAGAAGGTGCATGTGAGCAGTATACCTGTCAGTCTGCATTCTTTGCCTGTTGCTTTTACCTCTTCGCTCCTTCTGACTCAACTTCATATTGGAAGATGAGGTATGTAGAAGTTTATGGGAAGGTGTATGTGAGCAATCTCAAGGAACTCAAGTTTGAAAAACCCACAGCCTAACATCTAGAACAAATAAATCATGTCTCCATTAAGTTTCAGTCACTTGAAAAAATAGCCCATCACTGTAGAAAAATACACAAGGACTTCATCACTTTTACAGACCAACATCTATATTTCAACTTGCTTGAACTACTGTGCAGGGGTTTGCAAAGGGAGGAAAGTCATTATTCTTTTGTGTGACAAGTACTGAAAATCCACAAAGAACAACAGCTGAGCAAAACTGCTTTCAAATGCCCAGCTGCACATGCTGACCATCTCTACAAAAAGGAACAATGAATAAAAAGCAGAAAGAGACAGAAAAATAAATCCTTGCAAGTGATGTATGTCTACTCATTCAAGGCTTTTACCACATACAGGCCAGACAGACCCATGGTCTTACAAGTGGTCTGTACTTCAAGTTTGTTGAAGAGATTTCTTCAGGCTGCCTCTTGGAAGAGGAGAACTAGAATTAAAGAGTAGGGTTGTTTCCCACCCCCAGTAGCATTAAGTTAAGGTTTGTTTTCCTGGAAAAGCAGTTGGTGAGTGAGATGCTAATTTAAAGCCTATTGTTGCACAACTTCACCATGTAAAACCCACACTATGAATATTTTTAATCAGTTTGGTCTTATGCACTGTTTTTTCCAGAGTGGTTCTTTCAATAGCAAGTGCATACAGACACACCGTCCACTAGGCACAATTTTAAGAACTGGCTTAGCTAGAACTGTATTCTTAAACAGCAGCTCTTGCCACTTCAGCTTTTGGGTTGAACCACAACTTGCTTATTTTTTTCTTAGGGTATTTTTGTTTCGTAAGCAGAATTATAATCACATATTTGAGACACAAACATATGGTGCCACTTTAAAACAAAATTTTAAAGTTCACTTTTAAGTAGTGTTTCTTAAATGTTTGTTTTCTAGGTGTAAAACTGCCAAGGTGCATACAAAATTATCTCCATCATCCATTGTCTGCAATCTCTTTGTGACAATAAGGAAGTACTTCAGTTAGACCCTCTCTCTGCTGTTCTGCTGATGGACAATTTCATTATCTACACTATGACAACAGCACGTTAATTCGTTTGTCTCAGCACTTAACTGTGTACCCATCAGTGTGAGAACTGGCATTGTCAGTTATTCCATTGATGCATTTCTTAGAATCCACTACAAAAAAACTGTGTTTTTATGATAGTATTGATATTGATACAGTTTTCTTCTTTAGGGAGTCTCTGTACTGAAATAATCATTGTAAGTTTTTTTTTTTTTTTTTTTTTAAGTGCTTTTATCCCTTAAAGATTTATACAGAAATTGTAGCATAGTCACAGAAGGAACTGTAATGATAAGTAGCATGAACTGAATGACACAATGGAAACAAAACTAAACATAAACAGAACATTATATTCAAGAGGTCAGGAGATTACAATTTGTCCCAAAAAAAAGAAAGTTCAAGTTTTGAACCTAATTAACCTTCCATGGAATAGATTAAAACAGTTAATATTACTTTTACTGCTACAATAGCACCAGAATTCCTTAAGGGTACTGCCTGTGCACTTCTGACGAGTAGCCGATGTTCTCAATATCTTGTTTCACAGTTATAATTCTTCTCATTCAACATACTAAACTGCCTTTGAAACAGAAAACAATCGCAATTTAAAAAAGGCTCTGGGATGCCAACCTTGATGGGCAATTCTTATTTTTCCTAGAAGTCTTGGCTCACACCTAGTTAGGTATATTTGAAACAATAAAAAGGCAGAGCTGTTTTATGTTACTTACCTTTGCTATAACACAACTGTCTTGTTCAAGAATCGCACATGGTCCTAATGATTGGAAGTACCATATTCATTTGAGGGGGAAAATTGGGGTACATGTCCCATGAATTGGACTCAATTTCAATTCCAAAGTGGATTTTAAGTATTGATTTTGAGAATCATCTTGATATTCGTGATCTGTTTTAATACATTCCATTGTTTTTTAATTAGTTGTGTGTTTCTAGCATCTAAATGATTAAGAAACAATATAGTTATTCTTTTAATTATCCATTACAAATACAGCCCATTATGGTTTGGAATAGAACTACTGCAGGTGTAGAAGTTATCAAAAAGCATGAAAGAACATTTAGGACATTTTAAAGCTTACTTTCATGCCAGTGATACAATCCAAAATATGCATTTGACTTAAGAGCAAGAACAACTTGTTCATTTGATTACTGATTACCTCAAAAATAAATTTATCAGTGTTTAGGCTACAGCAGATTTGCTTAGAAAAGAAATCACTAAACTGAAATACAGCAGAAATACTATCTTCCCCTTCCACAGTCACAGAGAATATTTTCCACCTTCCACCATTGTAAATTCAGCTTGAAGTTACTGGCTTAATGTAGGTATTTTCCCCATATGTATTTCTTATTACAAACTTGCAACAGAAACGGTGCAAAATAGCAAAACCTGTTGGAATAGGCAGAAAGGAATTCAAACTTTAATCTGATTGGTTTAATTTCTTTTTTAGCAGGAGGAAAAAGAATAAAGTTACAAGATTCTTTTAATATTTTCACAATGTTAAACTAAAACTGAGCTCTAGGCTACATGTGTAAGTAAATCTAGAACACAAAAGGGTTAAATAAGATTTTCTTTAAAGATACAAGAACTTAAGCTTTCTTTACGTTTAACAAACTTCACAGAACAGATACTGCAAAGGAACAACCCCCTCCCCAACCTTTTTTTTTTGTTTAAAGTGAACATTGTCCATAATTCACATGAACTTTAAGTAGTGTTCTCTCAAGAGCCGCCTTGAAACCATCTGTGCACTTGTAACCAGATTAGAGGGAATATCAAGGAGGAACAAAATAGCATCTTCAGTATTATTGTGGAAAAGTCTTGTGTATCAATCAGAATGCCCATCAAATGCTATGATAGGATTTTGGAGGAAAAAAAAAAGTGCGTATCACAGCAGCAGTTGAAATCCATATTTTTAAAAATGTTTCATAGCAAATGTAAATAATATCCTTGGACAGTTCCTCTCACCAGGACTATTTCCTGAAAATGCAGTACATTGCAGAAGATTTTGCTGCTGATTTCATAGTCTTGAATAACAATAAAAAAACAGCTTGCCTTTTACAGAGCTTGCATTTTATAATGATGGGACATTTCTGATTTTCTTCATGGTTAATTTATGCTAATACAGTCAGACGCCGAGTGTGTGTGTGTATATGTGTGTGTGTGTGTGTGTGTGTGTATATATATATATTTAAATTAGTTGTCCCCTTGTTAAATGCTTATAGCTGGCTACTAAAGTAACAATATAGTTTGGCCTATAAGGAATTATTTACCTGTAACAAATAGAATGGAGGATGACTCATACAAGCTTACTCCCAAACAATAAGGTTTCCTCAAGTGACATAATATTGCACCCCTCTGATGTTTTATATCTGCCCAATATCTGACAGTGAGATTAAATCTTTCCCTCTCTCAGATTTCCTACTAGTTTACCTGATTTTTAAAACCTTACTAATGGGCTGAGAAGCTAAATTCACTCAGGACGGTGCTTGGCCATTTCAGTACAAATCATCTTGACTTGCATAAATCCTGTGTGCAGCAGGAGACATGCCAATTATTATTTTTGCTTGTTTGTTTATAAACTGGCAAGATCAGTGCAATTCAGTTCAGCTCAGCTCAGCGTGACATACCATAATACAGAACCATAGGTCTAAACAGATCCAAAACAACCTACTCCATGTAATGCTTTTCACATTCACTTGCTGTACTTGCTTTGCAATAGATGCGGGCAGAGATTTTCGTGAGGGCGTTCAGCTGCATAGAAACAGGGCTGATATTGCCCATTTGATTATCTCATTGACACTCTGGAAGTGAGGAATACAAACTCAATCTGATGAAGGGTGTTTTCCTGGTTGTTCCCCAATACTGTTACTGAATTCCGTTTGCTACAAAATGTCCTTTTTTTTCCCCAATATATAAGTCTAGCTACAGAAAGTCAGTCTGTAGAATCCAGCCATGGCTACTGTGCTGTGAATTAGCCTTATTTGATCAATTATCAGATACCTGCACTTAGCAAAAGGCAAACAAGAGCCAATCAGGTTTCGGCCGGTGGGAATGGCTGCACTGGTCAGTGTATACAATGTACGTGGAATCTGTTCACACAACTCTTAGAAACTCTACGGATGCCATGTAAAAAGTACGCACCACTAACTGCTCTGGGATGAAGTTGGTTTTAAAGTGAGATCATAATTTAACTGAAAAAAACCCAGATAGGTTCTTTATAGCAAGATAGATATAAAAATTTTTCATAAGAATCTCTGTCCCCCTTTCTTTCTGGCTTCCTGGGAAGAACCAGAAAGATGTTCCTACCCCAACAGAATCCCTGATGCTGGTGACACTGCCTAACCTCAAAAGCCACACGCGATGAAGGCACGAGTGACCAGCAGGTCTTCTGGGCTTAAGCAGCTGCGGTTGCTGCCCTTAGTAGTGTTTCACCTCCTCAGGATTAACTAGAGATGAAGAGGTGAAAGGCTGCACATTAAACAGTTTGTCTGAAAGCCATGTGCATAGCAAACTTTTACACCAGCTTCTATACAACTATTTGTTTTAACTCTGCAGCTGGAATGTTTCCAGCATAAGGCTTTTAGAGTGACTCCAGCAGTAACAGAAGCCTTTGGATTTTTCTTGTTTTGTTAAATCCACTAGCCATGCTCAAAAACAATATTTCTTCATGTTTTAATTTCATACAGTGGCTAGCAGGCACCTTAGTAACCAGCCAGAAATCAATTTCAACCACCATCGATCCCTAAACTACAGTACCAGGACGGTTGGCTAAAGAAAGGAAACTGATTGGCTGTAGTCTGAAACTTGCCTAGTACAAGGTGTCTGGCTGACTTTGTCCTAAATAAGGCTAACATTAGTGAACTAAGAGAACAGCATTTGGTTGCAGAGTCTTGCACTCAGGAACATCCTTCGCCAATGCGCTGGCAAGATCTCCCTACTTTCCGATCCAGTTTCACCATTTTCATAATGGCTTCCTCACGCCCACGTCCCATGTGGTCGAATGTGCAGTCGTGTTGTTCAGGCAGGCGATGTAACATACAGAACACATAACCTACCAGAGAGAGGGAGAGAAAAAAAAGCAACTGTAAGGACTCAATTAAAATGGCAGAATCTTACCTGACTCAAAAGTGGAATACCACTTACTGAGGCTTTACTCAGTTCTCAGTAATCAACACTAGCTTTAAGTTTTTACTTATTTTCCCTATGTCGTTATTAATAAATATTTTTTCTGCATTTTTTCTGAATACTTGGCAGCACACTATCAAAGTTAAAGTCATACCAATAATTATTTTTTGCCATCCTCTTACCTTACAAGGGAGGGCCAGCATTTTCCAAAACAGCCTCTATTAGGCATGCCCAGATGGTAACATCAAAGTTGATTTTTTAAAAAAAGCACTGGCCATATTTACTGAACCCCCTTCCAACTTTATATGCAGTATGTTGTCTTTGCTGAAATTCATGCTTCGTACCTCAGGTTTAGCTCCTGAACAGGCATTTGAAACAGAACTATTAAATTTAAGTGCGTTGCTTTTTTCTTACTACCAACATCCCAAGTTGCCTGTGACTGAGGGAGACCTCACTGCTTCTCTACTATTCCAGTTTTCAGAAGCTTGACCTTATGGACTGTTTGGACACTTTGAGCATGGAGAAGGAACAGGCATTTGATGCAGGGTCATGTCACCTGTTGTCATCTTGCTCTGTGGCTGAAGAGACACAGGCCATCATCTCTTTGTCTAAAGCTAGTTATGTTACTCAGTTATCTTCAGGGAACAAGTGATTCAGAAACAGAGCAATACTTTTTTGTACTGGTGAGGAGGGCTTCTTTAGGAGCTATCTCTTTCCATTTTATGAAGAAAAACAGCTTTTTGACATATTTGCCTCTGACACTTTATAACAATAAAGAAATTGCCTCAAATTTCCTCCCTCAAAAATGAGTGTTACATAGTGCTAAGTAGTATTAGGATGATATAATAGGGAATAGAGTTGTGCAGTGTTCATGTAGTCCCCCATATTTGAAAAGGAGTATGATACTGCCTACGCTGCAATAGCTTTCCTCTATGATGATGCAAAGAACATCACGCTCCCCTCCCCTCCCTAAACTTTATTATTGCTGCTTCTTGAATGCTTAAGAGATTACAACCACGAAGTGATGACATTTGAGAAATAGTAAAGGATAAAAGTGAGTATGCATGTGTGTATGAAGTATTTTCAAGCACCTGAAATAGAAAATATCAGTTGTAAGACAGAACAACAGACTACCTTTACATTACTGCAATTGTTAAGGAAATAGGTTTAAAAAAATCACATGAAGAACTATGTAAAAATAATTTGAAAAAAAATTTGATTAAGTCTTACTCTTCATTTCAGTGGCATCTGCTATGAACATAAATGTCTGTATGACTGCCTGACTTCATACCCAGTTCTAAGAAGGCAAAAAAGACAAACTTTTCTTTACTAATGTATGTGATTAAAAAAATGGATGGAATGATTCAAATTGAACCGAGATATAAAACCTCTCTAATCACCGAACTAATGTGCACTGTAGGTACATGAACATAGAAAAATCCAACAAGATCAGCTCAAGAAAAAAAAAATCGAGTCCATCATCTTATCTGCAATGGATGTATCAAGCAGATACAAGAAATCCTGCAGATATGGACTGGGCTGAAGTTCTCATCTCAGTCCCTGGTAGGTAAAGACTGGTTTTACAGATCCTGTCTACATGGTTAACAAGCATACCTAGGAATGCTAATTAAGGTTATCTAAGAGAAATACTGGACGTGTGCACAATCAGGCACATCTTCAACAA
This sequence comes from Rhea americana, assembly GCF_003343005.1. Classification (NCBI taxonomy): domain Eukaryota; kingdom Metazoa; phylum Chordata; class Aves; order Rheiformes; family Rheidae; genus Rhea; species Rhea americana. Next base: position 1,720,315 of record NW_028185250.1, on the reverse strand, counting down.
TGCCTTTTTACAAGTGCTACAAATCTAATATGGAAATACATTTACAAAAACATTTTGAACATAAGCTTTCAATTGCACCATCTCCTTATCTTCTACAAAGTCTGCTGTCTTCTGCAGACAGTGTACCTTTATGACGTTCCTTTTTACTTTGTCCCTCAAAGAAAAAAACAATCTATCCTCTATTTTTTTAATACTGTTCTTTTCTTTTCTTTTTTGAACTTACAGTTTGCTTTAGACCATCTGTTTTCATATAGGATAGGCAATACTGTTTATTGTATTTATTCTAGATGAAGCAGTATTTTACTTTTTCTATTCTCAAATTATTTTCTGGAATAGAATTAAGGTTCTACAATTAAGTTATTACTGCCATGTTCATTCCTTGCTTCAGTAGTCTGGAAATCAGAACAGGCACTCTATGGTTTGCCTAGGAACAGGTGCCTGATCTAGTCTCAGGGGCACCAGCTTTTACAACAATTACATTATTAACTTATATGCTCTGGGACTGATGGCCAATATATTTACTTCTATTTTGATTCTTAAAACCAATTCAGATTTAGAGATGAAACTTTGTCTCCTGAGAATTCTGCTTTCATGGTTATAAAACAGAGTTAGATTAAAGAGCACTTGTCATATATTACTGTTAAACTCATTAAGAGAAGATTTCTAATACAGATTGCTTCTCCTAAAGAATTTTACTCCAGAAATGTTTCTTTTAGTACAGAATAACTAAAAGGCAAAATAAATAACTTTCTGCTAGGGGGAAGGGAATCCTCCTTTCAACTAAAGTTAGTTTACATAGTCATCAAACAAAAATAAGCAAAAGCAAGAATTCCACTCCATGCATAGAAGATTTCAGTCTAGTAAATGTAATAATACATCTCACAGCATTGCAATTATCATTTTCTGATGTTAGAAGTAAAATACAAACAACCTACTCCTCAGGACTCTAATACAAACATTTTGGAAAAATACACTGTAGTGCACCCCAGAAACTACTTTGCAATGTATCAAAAATTCACTTCTGTTTCATCACAACAGCACAAATAGCTAAAACCATGAGCAGTGTACTATCTCTGCCTTACTGGTACTCTCCTAGGTGAATCTTTACATGCAAAAAACCTAACATTCAACAGAAATCTAAAACCACATACAAACAACTGTGAAATTGCTCTTTCCCTTTCATTAGTCCTGAGGAATCTTCTGGGGAAAGAGAATTTGAGAGGAGAGACAACAAAATAACCTTACATATCCAAGACCAGAGCATATGGCTTACTGTATGAAAGTGATGATAAAAAATAACTGCATCTTACTCATTGTTACACTCAAGAGCATTGACTAGATGGGAAAATGGAATCATGGTGAGCAAATATTTACACTAATATCTGCACTTCAATTAATTAATTAATTAATTCATTAATTCTTAACATTCTGTCTTCAAGTTCTGAAAACAGTAAGCTGCTAAATAAAAAAAAGGGCAAGACGATACGTTAAGTATCAAATAATTCAACTAAGTGGCATAATAATCCACAACACAAAAGCCAAATTGAAATTTTGAAGCTTTCTCTTTTTGATAACTGAATGGAAAGCAGTCAGATCCTGGAACAGGACAAAAATGCCCAGTAAGTCCCCAAAAATTAGGCATTCAAAAGCTGTAAAGGAAGAAAACTCTTTTTGGGGTTATGAACATGTTTTGAAAAATGACATAAGTGAAAAACAAAATCATTAAATATTTATGCAGCTTATACATTTATAAAGTGGCTTAAAAACATTTAAGAGTTCCCCTATTTAAAAGATCTTGTTGTATAGTCCCTAAAAGGTAACTGCATACTGCCACAATTATACTTTAATAACTCCTGATATTCAGTATATTAATGCTTTATTTTGTAAGAACCGAGAGCACATTTGGACTTTACAGCAAATATGCCATATGGTTAATATAGTAGATCCATCTAAAGAAAACTGAGCTCCACTTATGTAGAGATACATTTTTTGCATTTCTAAAGCTTTGAAGCAATGTAACTACAAAAATTTCATTGCTGGCATGAAAGGACAAAGTACCTGATTAAAGCTCAATCTTCTTAATTTTCAAGCTAGACATTTATGTTTTGATTGCATCCAGTAATGGCTCTGAAAATTTACCCCTACATTACACTGACTTCTGCATCTGTTAAAGCAGCTCTCCTTTATTCCCGAGTCAAAAGGTAAAAGTTCTAAACTGCCAGAATTTGCATCTCATGGCATTTTCAGATTTCATTTAATAAATAATTTGCATCTATAGAGATCCCCTATACAAAGCATCGTCAAAAGCAGCCTTAATAAAGGCAGCCTTATTCCTGTACAGAATTGCATGCTGTGGGCTTTGGCTTCTTCACCTGTTCTGCAAGAAACATTGCATTTCTTACTGATTTGAGATTCTAACTGACAGAGGTCCAGAGAAAACTTAAAAACATCTTGTGGCCTTAAGAGATGAAGGTGCCGCAAAAATTGTCTACCAACAGTGTATTTTTTAACAAGGCACATACGAGTGTCTATACAGATTTCTACATAAAGTCTGTGTACCACACAAAATGCAAGAACAGATTTTAATGCGTCTTCAAAGGGTAAATGCATTTGTCCTTTAGAGCATAAAGCTACACTACTATATACACAAATAGTGACTCTACCGATATGCAGCTTACAAGGATGAATTCTTGTGGGGTTTTTCCCACTTCTCACTAGAGGAAAATTGATGACATTTTCCTTCTCCTCCTAAACTGTTTTTCTCGTAAGGAATTTTCTCTTGTCCTCATCCCAGTGTCAAATATCCCTCTCCTGACCTCCTTTTATCACCCTCACTCCCTCCCCTCTGACTCTTCTGCTTCTCAGTAAAGCAACATTAGTTTCATCTCAAAAACAAAGCAAAACACTCAGCCTTACATAGCTTTACAAGCTTTTCAAACTACCACTCTACTGCACTTTGCATTTCAAAAATTTGTAAGCACTAAGCACTCCATCAGCAGCCTAGTATCCTTCCCTAGGACTGATCTTAGCAGTGACAGACAACATTCACAGCAGTAGAAACTGAGGGCCGAGTGTCAGCACCTTGTTCAGACAGCACAGCCCATGAATTCCTGCCTTCCCATTCAAGTTTGCATTTGCTCCTCTGTATATTGAGCCACTGAGGCAACACAGACCAAAATTACACCTATAATGTTTCGGCATCTCCCCAGCCCTTCCAACTGGAAGGATGACTTACTTTGCTTTAAATGACAGTAACAATAAAGCTATTTAAGAAGTGTGGGATGGATTGTTTTTTTTCTTTTTCTGAAGACATGGCCTAGGTAAGAGTAGAACAACAAGACACCAGGATATAAAGTCAAGATCCTAGAGATGTGTGCAAAGAGTACTTGAGAAACTCTTGCTCTCTGAATTCCACTGTAGTCAAGCTCATTGTGCTAGTACTTTGCAGGCTGCTTTAAAAGAGCATCCAGCAACGATAGGAAACAAAGTTGTGTTATAGTCCAGCGTGGCAAAGCTTCCAAAGCAGTTTGTGTGCACTGTATAATAACGTTCTAGACTGCTATCTTTTATTGTCCTTATAGACAGCTCCATCCTTGCACATACTATGGTTTCCTCTTTTTGCTCTTCTGTGTGGGAATGCTCTGTTTGCAATGTTAGCTTTCGTCACCCAATTCAAGGAACACTCAGTTTTAGTGTCATGTTACATAAAACCAAACCAAACCAACTCCCAACAAGCTAAACCACAAGCTTCTGGAAATAAGTGAACTGAACTATTCTCCTGTTTTTCCCAGCTTGGTAGAATGTTATGGACTTTGATTAAGTGCTAAATAGCTCAAAATAACTTGGTTAGGAATCTTGTCATTCCTTCCCAAGTGAGAAGGAGAGTAAGTCACATTATGGTGAAACTTTTTAACCAAATAGATGCATTTATTAAAACTACGCCCCCCCCCCAAAAAAAAAAAAAAAAAAAAAAAGCTTGAGGTAGTCTTTTCTATCATTTCCACTTGAAGAGCTGATGGAGAATGTTAATCCCTTAGTGCTCAAAGACAGACATCTCCAAATACTAATACAAAGTATCTTAAACTGCCCTCTCAAGGCATTTCAGTTCACATTCCTTCACAAAAAGCACAGCTGCAAAAGATCCAGGAAACAGAGCCAAAAGGGATACACAATTTTTCTGATTAACTTGCTTTTCTAACCATCTCTTATGGTCATTGCAACTTGCTTTTCAGTGCTGTATAGATGGTATGAACTTACTCATGACTCAAAATGATCATGACTGAATCAAAAAGAGGAAAAGAGGTGGTGTAAGATGTCTCGGAATGTTTCCTTCCACCTGCCAGTCTGGCTTTAGGATGGAAACAGCGCTATACTGCAGTCAAGTCAGTCAATCTCAAACTTCATGCATCAAGCACACAGCCCCATGACATCTCTGATGCAACATTAAAAATTACGTCTGAGACTCAGGATGCTTAGGAGATGCTTCAGATTCATTTTGTATTTCTACAACCGGAATAAAATGACACTGAACTTATGCTTAGGAGGAAAGAGGGGAACAAAGATTTTGTTCTTGCTTGCTTCATTTTGCTGTCTGCCACAAATAGGATAAACCAACAAGCATACATGAAAGACAAAAACAACATTAGTGGCACAAACTGCCACTATCTTAATCCTACAACACCCACTGGACTGGTTGGTGAAAGATTCTGCAAGAATTCTTTAGACTCCAAGGCAAAAACTTTGCATTTCCAAGTTCAGTCACGTATAATCTGTGTTTCAGAGTGTCTTCTATTTTCTTGAAGATTGTAAGCCTGGGAAGCAGCTTTAGAGAGCATGCAAGAGAGACAGATTTGAACTGCAGTGATTCTGCAAACAAACTACTTTTTATCCCAATTTGTGCTAATTTCAAGTTCACCTTCCTATTTGTCTTACTACTTTACTTCCACAGAAAGCTGTGAAACTATTTTTTCCTACATTAAATGTGACACAGATTTTGAACAGAGAATATATCACTTGAGGACAGAGCACTTGCTGACTTTTTAGTGTTTTTCTTGCAGGGGGGGTTAAAAAAAAGTTATTTTCATGATTCCATTCTACAGCTTGAATTTAGAACTAAGAAAAGGATCTGAAGTAGACAGTCTCCTTCTGCTTTTTTGAAGATCGTGTATTTGGGGGAGGGAGGAGGATTGTGCTCTCTTACATTCCAGTCTGGTTTTGTACTAGTAGACAGCAACTCCACAGAAATAGGAAGCATCTTCAGAAACAGAACTGAGGTTTTCAGAAAATGATTTCTGAATTTCAAAGAATCCTCAACTAAAGAATTAAAGTGATAAATTCAGTGTACCTGCTTTATAATAGTAAACTGCAATTAACAGAATTTGCTGTAAGTCAAGGCTTATTAAATACTGAAGATCTAAGGATCGTATCTCTATTCCACTACCTACCAAGTTGCGGTGACTAAACCTTTTGTTTTAGACCAGTTATATTTCTCTTGCTGCCTAGAGCACATGTACATAACAGTAATTATGTCAACATCACAACAGCTTCACCCCTCTATGGCTTTGGGAATTAAAGTCAACATCTGCTAGAGCCAGACTAACAGAGAATACACACTGGGCATCTTAGATACGTGATTATTCCCAGTGATACAGCACGCAGCACTGAGATTTCTAAACTGCTTTATATCTCTAGAGTCACTAACCTATACATTTCATCTCTAGGCTCCCCTCTAACCTTATTCTCTGTCCTCATTTTTTTTGCCCAAAGACAATCTCTATTGCAATCCACAGCAGTCAGGCACAAGCAGTAGCTATGACCCCACTAGCTGGTTTACCAGCTAGCACAAATGGCACTACAGTTGCAAAACAGCTGTAAAATTGGGAATATAGAATCCCATTTCACCTGATGATGATAGATACAGCTTGATAAAGGTATACATTTTGTTACATACTTTTTCAATATAACAAAAAGAAACATTTTTCTCTAAGAGACTTAGCAATTGTTGAATGACATCAGCTAAAAACTGCTTAAGATTTATTTTAAAATTCTCTTGTTAAGAGTGTTGACATTTGCTCTCAACAGTTCCCAGCATCAATAGCAGTGCCAGGCAGAGAGGAGAAGCTATGTTCAAAATTAAAAGGTCAGACCTTATGTTGGCAAAAACAGTTTGCCTCTTAGAGTGATCAGTGATCTTGCACTGATGCATTCAGGACAACTCAGTATCATCCTTATACTGGTAAAGGGAGCAATCCCTGCCATGTTTACAGGCCCAGACCACACTGAAGCACTGTGTACCTCCCATCTCACTCCTAACTTCACGGGGTTATATCCTGTAGGATATAGGAGAATCAATCCAAGGAAAAGGACAGAAGTTGGGAGATGTGCAGTACAAAGACAGGATTGTGCAGAAAAGGCACCTTTGTTTGCAAGAGTAGACACCTAATAAAGTTGGAGTAAACCTTAAAACTAGGTAACCCTATTGGAAATGGTAGCACTGTTATAAAGCACTGTTTTTCCATGGGCTACAGCCAGCATATAGAGAAGTATCTATTACATATCCAGAACTCTGAGATTTAAAAGTGCTCTGAAGTCTTTAGAGCTGTCTCTTGAGGAAGGGCAGGTGGATGATATATACAGGGCCTTATGTGTACAGTGTTTGACACCTTCAAGAGAGCTAGATTTAGTATTAATACTTTGAAAAGTCTCTGTACACCACCAAGCCAACCAGAGCTAATACAGTCCTCCCAGAAGCTAAGGATTTAATTAAAAGCTGAAGTGTACCCACTAATTTAATTAGAACAGCAAGCAATACTAGAGTGATTTAATAATGTGCGCCTGTAATTTTTTTAGCCTAATGAAAGTGCACGTAAGGTAATACTACTAATAAGGAACTGGAACAATAAGTTTCTATACTAAGGTATTGCACATGTTGAAATTAATGCAACATGTTCTCCTGGATCCTTCATGTATTTTGACTTCAAATCTTCACATTCTGAACATGATTCCAGTATACTTCCTAAGGTATATTATCTGTGTCTTGGATTTAAATAGCTTTCTAGAGGTTGCACTATATCGATCCACAGTCTGAAAACAGCCAGACCTGCTGGACAAATCACTGGAGAGAAGCAACTCTATTTCATTTAAACCTAAATTAAATCTATTTTATATTTTTATCCCCTACTTACACCGCACATCTTCCAGTGTCTCTTAGATTACACCTTCTGCTACATAAAAACCTTCTATTCCTGCACCCTTTTGCAATCTATATTGAGTAAATCTTCTTCTAATCAGAAGGGAAATAGAGCTCCGTTCAGAAGACCTGTTTATACTATAAAGGGAACCAAGGGCTTACAGTGATGCACACTTCTACTTTTTCTTTATTTTGGGGAAGAGGGGGATGAGAGTGGAGGGTAGAGGAGGGTGAGCTTTATACAACACTCCCTGTTCCTACTTATTCAGAATACAGGCAGAACCTGTATCTCTCCCCCCCCCCACCCCATTCACATATTTGGGCAATTCTTCAGCAAGTCAGGAAGATTTTTACTTTTAGTTCAACATCTTTGAAAGTGAACATTTTCATTCCTCCAAGGCCAGGAATATTTAATTTCAAAGGCCCTGACACAGACTTTTATTGTTCTTTTTACTCTTGAGAAAAAAGATACGGAAAATCTTTACATCATTTCCTTGTAAGTCCCACAACCACCTCACTGAAAACTGCAGCAGAGAACCATAGAGTCTCAAGTCCCAGTACCTTTGCACAGTAACTGCAAAAAAAAAAAAAGCTTTACACTTTCTTACACATCAGAAATGATAAAAAACAAACAAAAAAACAAACAAACAAAAAGTTTGTAGGGACAAAAATGTGCTAGTTCCTGGAAAGAATCCTATTTTCAAGGCAAATTTTGACAAATCCAGTTATAATGCAGGAATACGTAAGATGCTTTTGTCTCACTGCTTTATAGGAAGAATTCAGAATTTCACCAATAAAAACCCACTGGGCATCACTCATCTCTACCTCAGTCTTACTTCATGGTCAGTTGAATTAACTGGTAATGCTGCTGCAGAATTTGTCAAATGGTATGGACAGCTGAAAATGGTATATATTAAGCCATGGCAGCAAGACTTGCTAGAGCTCACTTGTTGGAAGTATATTCTTCGACCTGCTGCATTTACATCAGTAAAATCAGGACTTAAACATGTATTTATTGTTAGTGTATAGGAAGAGCACATTTAATCTACTTTGCAGAAGATGCTTTCTGGGCAGTATCTGCTCTTTTGAGAACCGACTGCTGCAGACTCCTGTGCGACAGGAGATTTCTCAGTGCACAGCCCTGGCGAAGCTCTAACACGTGCCTCTGAGACTCTGGATACATGAAAACACTGTAAAGAAGGAATTTTGATTAGAAAAGGTAGGTTAGAGTACTTTAACCTTCAAAAATTTTTTCTTTAACATCTGTCAGGTAGGTGGCTATTATCTTCATCTTTCTGATAAAAAATAACTCAAGACTGAGTGAATTACTTGCCTAAAGCTACAGAAGGAGACAATTACAAATAAGGTAGCCTATGCTAGATTTCTGTGTTCAAGTTCACTAGGCCATGCATCTCTTGTATACAAAAGACAATTAAAATGCATCATCTTTTTACTTTATGCACTACTACCCTTTTTTTGGGGGGGGGGGGGTGGTAACCACAGTAAGAAGAAAATGCTGCATCAATGAAATACTTTTGTTGTTGTTGTTGTTGTTTGTATTATAGTAATCATACAGGGTTATATACTGAAGATTTACTACATCAGCAACTACATTTACTGATTGGGGCTATAGGAAAGTAACTAGTAGGCACAGTATACGTCCTGAATCAAAGGAGTGGCAGAGCTTTGGGTAGTATGTTAGAAGGGACCAAAATTAGTACATGCTCTAATAAAATCCCTATTATTTGAATGTGTTGGGGGAATACGTTAGAACCTCTTCAAACTGTATATATTTTATGAATCCTAATTATAAGCAGACCAAGAACTTCAATTGCACTTCTAAAGCTATTGACAGCTTTTACTAAAGCCTTTGGTTGAGTCCTATCAGTGGAACCCATTATACACCAGTTAGTAAACTGGTTTTTAATTGTTCAATTTCTAATGAATTTTCAAAATACAAAATACTGAGACCAACGTTAGCTAACAGTTCTTATTCCCTGTGATTTCAGTTACAGTCTTGGGAAGACAGCTTTCTAAAAAACCAAAACAAAATTCTCTGAGTTTAAATTTAAAGAGTTTTTTCTATTAAAAAAAAAATCCTTTAAAATTACTTATAGCAATGTAAACTAAACTGCTAGGCAAAAATGGAATGGCTGAAGCAAAAGTACTATACTGGGGGCAGCTATCTCAGGTGAACAGGCAAGAGACAACCGCTGAAAATGGTATATATTAAGCCATGGCAGCAAGACTTGCTAGAGCTCACTCATCAAAATTACTTTGAATCACAGTATTTAACCAGTTACTAATAAGATTCATTTTTCTGTTAACACTTCTTATTGAACTGGTTGACTCCTGACCTCCAGAAACAGTGTGCATATTTAATTTTAATCATTGGAAGTACATCTGTTACACCAATACGTAATTGTATGTCCCAGAGCCATTTTGCTTGTACCAAATAAACCTTATCCGTCTAGAAAGTGAATTTACCAGTACCATTACAAATTCTTCTAAGTATAGAAACCTTCCACAGAAATGCAACTGTGATTGAATATTTTAGTGAGGTTCAAGAGAAACACTATGCTTACTACATGCTGGTCTATTTTGTATGATGATCGAGAAGTTGCCATCGCATTCTTGTTTGCTTTTCTTTCTTCCTGTCCTTTTGAAGATAATTTCTAAATTAACCCAGTAAATCAGATCCTTCCAAATTTATTCTGGCACAAGCCAAACAAGTGCCTCATCCCCTTCGTTTATGAACCAGCAGCTCAGTTGCACAAGTTAGGAATCTGCAGCTGTTTTTCTCCCACCTGTTTTATGACTTGCTTCCACACTAGCTGCAAAAAAAGTCACTGGCTCTTCCGTGCGGACATACTTTGTTTCTGACGGCTAACAGAAACGCTCAGTGCGTGCAGATGGGTACGTCTGGTCTTTTCTTCCTCTGACCTCTCTGCTTACTTAGTAGGAGAGCAAGCAGAAGTGAAGCAAACACCTTAAAATAATCTCAAGGAAATAATTTTGCTAGGCTATTACAGATTTATAGAAAACTAAATTAAATGTAGGGCTATGGAAAAATAACTATTAACATACTATGCATATTAACATACCAGAACTCTTTTTTTGTACTTACTAACTTTACTATTAAACAGAAGTTTACTATTTACTATTAAACAGAAGTAAGCTTTTGAGGTAGTCTGGAAAGCACTTTTGCCAAATATTTTTGAACATTTGTTCTGGTCCCTGCTAACATTATAGATTTAGAAGGGTACAACTTGTCTTGTAATACTTCCTCAAGGGGGTTGGATCTCCATTAGCTTGTAATTACTCATGAATGTTTTAAAGTTCTTTACAGTGTTAATAAGTTGTGTTTTTTTTT
>NW_028185250.1:1689519-1709723 GCF_003343005.1 Rhea americana | reverse complement strand
TAATTTGGTGAGTGTCAATTACCAACCAGCAGACTTAAGCAAGGTGGTATTTTAAGATATAAGATATTTTGTAACAAATAAAACGCCACCTGGATTTCACTGTTGCTCTACAGGGACAGGATAAAATGTTTCCAACAATTTTATTCACTATTCACACCTTAAGGTCAGCTTTCCTTTGAGCTGCTTTCTTTAAATGACAATTTTTCAGTTTTGTAATTGCTTTCCCAAGAATAAATTCTCTTGGGATCACTGTTTATGTACAGAAGGAGGTGGTGCACCGATATCTGTGTAGAAACTAAAATGAAAACTTGACATGCATTTTTTGGACATTTATTTTTAGAAAGGTATTTTAAGTAAGTCTTTCTTTTTCTTCCCCCCTTTTTTTAAATTAATCTACCAGAGTACCTCTGCTTCTGTCAATGACTCCCTTCATCTATATGCTACACATTTAAAATTTTCTGTCCTATTGCCTCTAAATTTTCTCTTTTCAAATCAGTTTAATTAAACATCTTGTGACATATTTTCCCCTTCTAGACAAGCAGCATTAAGATTACTGACGTGTTTAGTCTGTTGCTTCACCTCCCTCTCTTGTACTCTTTTACAGTCCAGCTTTCACAGTCCAGCTCCTTCATCTCTTTCTTTCATTTTTCTGTATGAATGAATTTGTTATTCTGGTCAGCCATACTACACAAGCTGTACACCTTATACTGCTATGGCCTCTATTTTCTTTTCTTCCTGTCTTCTCCTCTAATCTAAGCACAGAATCTTCAGTATTCGTAAGCACTAGCTGTATGGGAAACAAGCCACACAGTAGTCGGGTTCAAAGTGAGTTAGGAGCTATTCAAGCATCTCCTGATTTGCTCTCTTGCTAAGTCATAGCTGCGCCAAGCCTCTTGCTATTAAGCATGTTAGAACTAAAACCTTTTTAGCAAGGCAATTTTGTCCACTTTGATCACATCTTGATGAGACTTTTCACCAACTTTTAATAAAAATTTAACATGAAACTTCTCCAATTTTCATTGAACTCGCATTCTGCACCATCTCTGACAGGCATAGCATGTTGCTTGCTGATGGAGACTACAGTTTGGATCCTCTTTCTACAGAGGTCTTTTAGAGGTAGCTTCGAAATCTCAACCATGTGAGCAGTGGACAGTAATCTCCCACATGGATCAACATGCTGTTCTTCTTGAGAAACATTCAGGGTCCAAACTACTTCCCTTGCTAATTAGTCAGGAACTATATAGGCCAAGCAAAGTTACACGTGACCACTATGAAGGAACAGCCTGTGGTGTGCTACAGCAAGGTGCTCTTACCCTCATCCTATTCCACACGCTTAGCACAGAGGGGCAAAACGCTGGCTACCTGGAAGTGTTGTACTCCAGTTTCCTGCCTCAAAATCTTACCACTCTTCAGGCCACTTGTGAATACACATCCCCTTAATCCAGAGGCAGCCAAATGTCACAATTTGTCAACACCTCACAAACAACTTGTACTTGAACAACAAAACACAGTTTGCAATCAGCTGCGTTTGAGACTAGTAGTCATTGCAGAGTCTCTATCAAGAATAGCAAAGAATACATAACTCTTTGAGTCTGTTTATATTCTGGGAAGTTATAACCTTGTTGTGACACAATCTAGGCCAATAGATTTTCTGTCCACACAAGCAAGAAATACCACTAACAATTGTTTTAGGAGACTGCCTCACAACTGTGCTTAGCCACAATTATTGTTTATATAGCCAGCCAGGCCTTACTGGAAGGTTTTTAACAGCCTCCCTTCTCATTAAGCACCTGCTCTGGCCAGACAATACAAAAATCTCCTGCGATTCCTGTCTGAGACGTGCAGAAACATAAGCAAAGCATCTCTAAGGCGCTGCTACTGGAAGCTAAAATGGTGCTTAGCCCCCAGGGCTCACTATCTTGGCCACTGCCTTGATTGCTAAGAGGATACGAGTAAAACCAATTCTGGCTAGGTGGAAGCTGAGCTACAGACGTGTCCCTATTAGGATGTGGCCTACAAATAGCAAATTATTCTGCACAAAGCACCTGAAGAGCTGGCACACTGCAGTGTTTTTTTTCCTCTAATTGATGACTAGGATTGGATCTGACATGAGATGTGAAATTCCATTACTGATCTCCTACAACCTCCTTGTATGTCTCATGTAAAAGATTTCGATACAAGAAGTTCATTCTTTGCATACCACTTCCAGGAGTTAATGTATTTCCAACACTGTTAAAGACCACTACAGGCTTTTATATCTTGGCTTTACAAATGAAGTGATGCCAGAATTATTTTGCTGTAAAATACTGAGCTTCTGCCATAAAATTAAGCAATACTTTCTATGCAAATAATTTCTATGCCTTAGAAATCTACAACTCAGTATCTTTAAAAAAGGTGTAGAACTTCCTTTAAGAATGATACACATCCATGTCAAATAATTAAGGCCCCCAAAACTGGTATTATAGATTTCAAATGATCAACCTGCCTTTCCCAAAAAACATTTCTAGAAATCTCTGGATTATATTGCTACTTTTACTGCTTTGTGTGGACAGTTTTAAAGCAAGTTTGTTCTTGTCACCTGCTTATCACAATACTGACATGACAATTTTCTGATCAAGGATGAGCTAAGTGCTTGACTCCCTCATGATACAATTCCTTACTAAATCCAGTATTAAATAAATACATTATTTCAATGTAATCAATATCCATCATATCCACTAAACTAATGAACGGTCAACCCAGAATTAGAGAAAATAACTGTCTGAAACTGTGCCTAGTGTAATTGGCATCTGAAAATGTTCCACAGGAAGCTAGTATTGTTCTAGTAGTGTTGATTTAAAGGTTATCCTGTCAGAGAAGCACCAAATGAAAATTCATTTTAGAATTTCTCTTCCTCACTGAGGCTTGCAAAGTGCATCAGCAATTAACTATTCCTATCAGTTCTCCCAGCGCGCTGTGTGAAGAGGCTCAGAACTCGTCTTACAAATTGCCCTTTTGAAGATCAAAGGGAAGCTGAATTTGTCTGCGCGCTCTAGATGAGATTGTAATTTAATGGAATTTCCAGAGAAGGCTCGGCGGCACGCTCATTTGACAGCCCCAGGGTACAGGATTCAGGGGAGCTCTGTGACTCTTCCCTTCCGAGTTCCTTCCTTGCTTTTAATTGGCACCTCATTAGAGATTAATGAAAATAACATCCTCTGTTCTTCCTGCTCTAGGCATAGAATGCTACAAAAAGGCCCATCACAATTCATAACACACTCAATTTATATCGCAATGGCTCTTAAGCATTATTTATGAGATGTGAATTTCTTGTCAGCAGTTAATAACTTGTACAGAGTGGAAGCAGAATGAGAAAAAGATCTTGATAGCATCTGTGTACGTGTGTAAAAAATAAACAAATCTTTCTGCAGCTGAAGAACGTGCTAGAGTTTAAAGAATCCCCGCTGAAACTCTCTTCTCAGCAGTATATTGTAAATCTGACTAAGTTTCCAGGGAGCACCAAGGGACTGGGTTCCACAGCCTCCCCGGACCGATGTTACAGAGGCCCGAAGATATCAGGATACTTGTCCTAAGTGAAGAGAGTAAGATCCCCCCCCCATCCACTTTGTAAATGTTGCGCCTTGTGGGACGAGATATAAGGAAATACAGAGCCTGGAAAATACATCTTATTCAAACCTGGAATAACTCTGTAACAAGCGTATAAAGCCCTAGTTACCAATTTCAGTTCATGCTGGGAGTGCGAGGCCACAGAATGCAAACTAATACATTAACTGGCTTTTACAGCCTATCAAAACTACCATTAACTACTGGTATTCATTACTCTAAATACTAGCATCTCAAAACAGTATTATTTTGAGAAGTTGTCTTCCTGAGTACCACATACAGAATGATAAAGAATATGTGGATTTAACAAATCTGTGATGAGTTGCTCAGGTATTTTCACAGTACAGAAACTACTGGCATATGCTGCTAGACAGTTTTTTGATGTCTGAAAAAGTTGGGAGCAATCCAGTGTTCACCTCAGTGCAGGCTGAGAAAGGGCACTGCATACCAAGCTCATTCGAATGCTTACTGCATGCCTGATAAGAACAGGAGGTATTGCACCACACAAGCCTGCTGGAGGCAGGATACCCAAATTTACAAACAGGAACTAATCAAACATTACAAATTCTACCTCTAACATGAATTTAAGACCACTCTTCCCTTCTCATCTTGGTAGAGGTGACACAGATGCAAAAGAAAAAGTAAAGAAAAATCTGAGTTTCATTATTAAAATCACATTCTAATAAAGAATAGTGCTCGTATTGAAAAGTTTTCCCTCAAAGGAACTGGTAATCAAAATATAGGTGCTAAATTCAAAGCAAAGGACATGTACATTTAATTGCAGTAAGTAGCAAATGACTTCATGAGACAAAGTACACAGTCATTTTAAGAAAGATTAAGCTGCTTTTAGAGAGTCTACCCCTCATGTCTGTCACGAACCCTGCAATTCTGCAGCTGAGGCCAACAATTCTATTAGTAAACCTGCTTTCTTGTGGAGGACTTACTTTTTACATGCATCCATTCCAAAACCTAGATGTTATTTATTTTTTGTGATACTGGAGTTTTGTGGTGAACTGTGTTTTAAAAGCTGCTAATCTGATTACCAACAATTCTTCCTTTCTTTCAGGCTTATTTTTATGTATACTTTACATTTGTAATGATGGAAGATGCACCCAGAAAAGCATTAAAAAAATACTGTGGGAATAGATTTGCTTAAGAAAAGAAGCGTTCTCTTGAACTGATAGCTGACTTTCCAGTAAACCACAAGTCATAGCCTGAGTTAGCCCTTTAGTAGATACATCTTTACTTTCTTAATTTGAATGGACAAAAACAACACGCACAAGCTTATTTTGAAATAAAACTGAAGTGTAAAATTACTGGGAATGGATTAACGGGAGTTTCTTGCACACTCAACATGCAGAAAGGATTCACATCAAAATAACCTTCCATTCAGCCCATTTTAATTCCCTGATGACGATGATGAAGAGAAGATTTGTATGTAATTTGTTGGCTGCTATGTACATAGGTGACACATCTCAGTTACACTGGAGCAATATCTACAGCTATGTCTACTTCGAAACAGTGTCCAATGCATACAAATTCTGTTTTTTACCGACTGTCTCACTAAAATCTCACTAAAAGAGTTACCAGGACTCACCACCTAAAAAGCAGATGGTTTCCAGTACTTTTAAGGCTGGGACAGGAAAATGTGCATTAGCAAACAATGCAGTTATTTCTTCTATGGAGTCTTATAAAGTTAATTTGGATTTTATCACCCAGTGTTTCAGACAAGGCTTTGGTTCATCATAATATTTATATGATTAAGCTTTTTTCCCTGTATCCATGCAACCAACGCACTTCTCCTTCCGAACACTGTGTCTGCCTTTTGTAAAGTACTGTTGTCAAAATTTCTGTAAATGTTTAAAACTGAACTTCTTCCACATTTTCCCTTTGCTTCAGTTAAGGGTTAAGGTGTCAAGAATTCAGTATAATAGTGGTTCAAAGTGCAGTTTCAACAACTTTCTACCTTAACCATTACTTTATAAGAATATGTAAGTTTATTTTATACCAGCTGATACGTCATACTTAAAATTCTTCTTGTTAAACACATCACCTATGTTTTCATTTATGACAAGAAAATAACCTGACCAAATTGGATTTAGAAGGCATTTTAAACATATAAGAATTTTTAACATTTATTATGTCCCATTCTTCCCCCAACCTCTCCAGTACTTTTGATCTGGCTTGTCAATCACGACCTAAAGCAACCTAATTTTACAGATAAACAGGCAAAGTTATTGAGAATGGTTTCTAAGGCAGCTTCTGTAAAAATGACAAAAGCTATGTACTGATGAGTAATAATAAAGTAATTCAGACAATGCAAATCTGAGATAGCCTATGTTGCTCAGTGATAAGGTTTTTCTTGCTTACTTTTAATAATACTAATAAGTAGTAGTGTAGGGTGTGCTTAGTTTCATATCACACAAGTATTTTGTTAAGGTAACACACATTCTGAACATTGTATTATACATTCTGAATATTGTATTAATGAAAGATTATAACTGCATGGATAAACTAAAGATCTACCGTCTTTTTAGCCATGTTGTAAACAAGGGAATAGACTTCAGCCTCCCACTTCTCTCATTAAATGTGTAAAATAAAAATGTTTATTCTAAATTCTTTAGGCTATATAGAATGTAATAGGAAAATTTGCATTTGTGCATTACCTCACTTATTTCTAAGGAAGAAAGTATATTTTGCTTCAACTTCATCTTTCATTAACACATTTTATGAACTTTAAATCTAACAGAGCATTTCCATAATGTAGCATATATCTAGTGGAAACAATTTAAAGAATAATTTCTACAGCATTTGTATTGGAAAAATGTTGAATTATATAACTACTTCAAGGAAGCTTGAGCGGAACCAACTAGCTATATTTGTCATTCAGTTGAGGAAAAAGGAGGCATCTCTTATTTTATAAATTTTAAAAACATTACTAATTAATGGAATGAGTTTTTAAAAGTTACTTTTAACTTCATTGCTCTTACATTGCAATTTTATTCCCCTATTTTGGCATTTAATCTTTTTTTTATTTAAAGTAAAAAAATGCTTACTTCATAGAGAGCTACAGAATGAAAAAAGAAGGAAATATGCATTTTATAAACTGCAGTTGCTATCATCTGAATAGATTTTTTTTTTTTTTGCCAATATAGAATTACAAAGCTAATAGCAAATAAGGTAAAAACATGCTGATACTTTTATCTTAACATTAAGAAGAAATCATTTAGTAGAGGAAAAATTAATGACATAATATAATCAACAAGTCATTTTTCTCTCCTATTCGCCCCAAACTTTTAATACTCTCTTGCTCCCAGTATTAAGAAGGTTTTTCTGTCTAGTTCAGTAAAGTACCTGTAAGCATCCTCATTCATTTGGTATGTGACAAAAGTAGTTCAGGGGCAGGAACTCCTAGCTCTACCATTTTGGTAAAAATCTTGATATTCCAAAGTATCCAGACTCATGATTTCTACAATAAAACTTTCAATGTTATAACTTTTGATATCATAACTTTTGGTGGCTTGATGGATTAATATACGTTAGATCTACGGCAGTGCTCCTGTATTTGAAACTAAGCCTGCCTCACGTTCAAAGAGCTCATGACTGACAGTCCTGTCTGACGGCTGCAATAAGAAGGGGAAGAAAAGAGCAAAGGATAACACGAAATCTTTGCAGCTTTCTATCACTTCTCTTCACTTGACATTGTATATTCAATACAGAATTCCTTAACTGTATGCTTATAACTAGTTTAGCCAGTCCTTTCTCTCCCTATCACTGCACTGAAGGACTCGCCTTCTATAGAGGAAAGTATTTTAAAACAAAGCCCTGCCCGTCACTGCGCAATGTGAAATGCGCCTATTGCCTAAGCAAAACCTTTGGAAATCCTCTCCCTGCTGAGGCGTAATGTAGTAGTGCTATACAGACTTTTCCAAATGTATCAATACAAACATGGTCTAAGAGTGCCTATGCGAGCTTTCAACACATGACTAAATGGTGAAAAAAAGATAAATAGAAAGAATTACTATCTGCAATATTATTGTGTCTAATGAACACGTTATAAACCAGCTGTGAATGCAACTTTCCCATGAAGGAGAGAGCATCTTCTCTTGAATCTAGTCACATTAACTGTTATTCCAGAAAGCCAACTGCATGCAATACGAACCCCCCAATTATCTGTCTGCATGAGGTAACCAAGCTCAATTCAAATAACTGAACAATCAATACTGGATAATTTTAAGCATATAGTGAAGAACAATTCTTCCCCCCCCTCCCATTTAGGTAACATTTTCAGTTAGAGGGTTTTTTAAAACAATAATGTCATATAAGATGCAGAATGGACAGAATGGAAATGCTAACCTATGTTTCTGTAAAGACCTAGGTCTTCCGTTAAAAAAAAACGCAAAAAAAACAAAAAGAACCTTGTCATCTTCGTGTATTTACTGATGTGCTTTGCGTTTCTTCTCCTGCAAAGTGGGCATGATACACACCCACCTTACAGGGACTTCTGAAACTAAATTCATTAACATTTGAGTAATATTTAAGATCTCTTGAGACAAGGCAACGTATCAGGGTTAAAGTTTTAAAGTGGAAATTATACAGACAGGAACTAAATAGGACTTTTTGCCACCAGTGGAAGATACAATTTCTGTTTAAAATATCTTTGAAAGATACAAAACGCAAGTGTTTTCCATACTTCCATCTCTGATACGGATCCAGACACTGCTGCGTTAGAAAGTCAGACGTTCCTGACAAACAGTACTCACCACAGCGACATGATCCCAGTTCCTGCTGTACTAGCTCCAGTTTTGTTTGGCACTGGAAGCATCGGCGTCTACTCTTCTGTTTGGATCGACTGGTTTCTTCAGGTCTGTCATTACTGTCATCCAGTAGCCGTGGCCGTTTCACGGGAGAAGCCTCACTCTCCGACTGTGAATCTGTTGTATTCACAACAAACATTTTAGGAAAAACATTAGAACTTCCTTGCGGAGATATCCCTTTGGGCAGTTTAAATGTATATTGCTTTCAGCTAGGGTTACCTCCAGGCAGCATGATACTTCCAATTTTATCACATATATAGATTAAAAAAAAAAAAAACAATTAAAACAGACATAAAGTAAGGGACCAATTACTTTTGTTCCTTTTAAGATCTCCTTGCGCCTCACAATACTGAATAGAAAATGAATGGTTTATCTTCCCTCCAGCTGTAGTGGGGTTGTATACAGATACATGTAGAGCACACACCATCTTAAAAAAATAGCAGTTTTCATTTGTCATCTCATTTAATTCCTCCTACAAGACTTTGTTTTCTCACCCGACAAAAAGAATGAACTAGGCTTTCTGGTGAAAAACAAATGAAAGCAGGTTCGACCTATTTCCTCCCTGGGTAAAATGGTGATTTTTAAGGCACAGTGTGCAAGCTACATCTGTGATAACTGATAGCGGTACAAGAAAGCACCATACCATGCTTCCCACTCTTTCCACATGGATAACAATTTAAACATAAATTATTATAAAGCAAAATATAAAATAGGCTCAACCTGTAAGTGCATGTGATAAATTCAAAGTATTCAGCCATTTTTTGAAAAAATTAATCACACCACTCTTTACCTTAATAGCTTCATTTATATAAATTTCTGCTTAAAAGAAAATAGCATATGAAAAACATACTTCTCAGAAGATAGAAACTGATAGGTACTGCCTTAAGAAAAAAAAAAAAAAAGTGAATTGGTGATCAGCTTTGGATTTTCCATTGTGGTTAGATGTTGCCAGGAAGATGCTACAGAAAAGTTCAAGATAATGTAACTCTAACACCTTTAACCTGTGAAATGCCCTTGTAAAACAAGTTTCCTTCCTTTAAAAGTTAAAATTAGGGAAAGTGTTTACTTCAAGCAATATGGTGCTTTTACAGTGGAGAATACTTTGACCAGCTCTTTAAAATAGTGCTTGAAATGCGTGCCACGTAATAGAAACTGGTGAGCCTCGTGTCTGTAGGCACATCAAAGGCAGTGGATTTCAGCAGATCTACTTGCGCTGCAATCTTAATCAACTTGGATAGGTTAAAGAGGCATTTTTCTTCCCAAGTCCATGCATAGCTGAATCAAATCTGTATTTCTTTTTAATATAAACTGAGAATGATTTTAAATTCAACTGTACCAGAAATTGAATTGTTTGTATTAGTGTTGCAAGGATGAAGTGCTGAAAGCCACTACTGCAATGAGTCAGCACTCTAGTGTAAAATGGAGACCAAGGCAGGGAAAAAATAAAAGGCAAATATTACTTCAGTTATACCCATTTTAGAAGGACAGGAATCCAACAAATAACAAAATAACCAGGGCTTTTAGCATGATTTAAAGTTTCAATTGCATGGAGTCAAGTGTTTATGGAAAACATGTCTACTTTGTGTTAGCTAACCTGTTTTTTTTAAAGGAAAAGTTTTAAATATTATCTAAAGTTTTAATATTAAGTTATAAATATTTTTCTTAAAGCTAACTGAAGGATATTGAGCAAGTAAGTTGTAATGCTGGAGCTCAAAAATGATCTTCCAGGTAGCACTCTGCAAATTAACCACTGTAGCTAAAACATTTACCCTTTTCTTTGTTATTTCAATGAACTCATCTGATCCACCGCTTATCCATATCATGCCTTACATCCCTACCAAATATCTCATTTAGTTAGGCTAGGAACAACTTCTATCCTCCCCTGCTCCACGTTATGCTCCACTAACTTCTGCTGGTTCCTTGAATTCATTTGAAACTAACCCAGTCATCTTACCTGCATTTCAGATCTTGTCTCAGTGCTTTTCCCGTTGTTGGACTCCACTACTGTAGCCATTACCAATACACAGCTTGCCTCACTTGGGTCTTCTTTCTTTCTTTCATACTGCTCTCTTAAGATACACTGAAAACGTACCTGGCTCTTCAACATGTATGAAGCCCCGACATCTCACATTTTACAGCAAACTGAAATGCTTTCCATGCAGCGTACAGATGACAGAACTATTGCAGCTTAGTTAAAAAAAATTCTGATGTATATCTCAGTACAATCTTCCTTTTGATCCACGTCATAGATTACAACTGACACCTTACAAAATGCGTATATCAGGGCTACAGTAACACTCAACACCTAATGTGCTCCCCCTCTGCACCCCTGGTGGTTACAATAAAGGTGGCCATGGGAGAACCTTGATGAGGAGAAAGTACCACCTCATGAATTAATGCAGTTACTGACTCACTAGTCCTGTCTTAAATTAAACTTCTGCAGAAGATGACCTAATAGAATGATCCTCTGAATAAACTGCAGAGATCTCGAGTCCCACTCCAAGGCAACAATCCTGCCACGCATACGCCGATTTTCAGAGTGCCCAGAACAGCAGGCTAGCCTTGAACGCGCTACAGCGCGCCCGTCCACATGCAACCTGCAGACTGTAGCCCATCAGACTCCGGGTTCAATAAAAATCTATTGCAGTCCACCTCATTGATAAAGATGGGGAAATGCATGACTTTATTTATTTATTCATTAATCAGAAAATAGTTACACTACTATTTCTACCTACCTCCTACACATCTTTGCTTTAGGTACCATAAGCCATTCTGGTACTTCTCAGAAGCAAATTTGGCATTCTATATTAAGCTGATGGAAAACGTAGTTAGTCTGTTTATTATAAAGTCCAAACAAAGAATTCATGTTTATGAGTCAACCATTGCCTGGTAGTTAATGAAGCCATGTGCCACTGAAAGCTCCCCTTAATGAGAAAAATAGCTATCCCAAGTCAGGCTAGTAGTCATCTAATTAAAATATTTAATTATACATTTCCTGTTAAGTAGTAACAACTAGCTGAATATTAACATAAGTTGGCTAATATGATGGAAATGATAGATTAGACATCTAATTTTTAAATGTATACTCTTAAACAGTACTAACACAGAAGTAACTTAGCCTGACTCTCAGGGTCAGTATCAGTTAGCTGACTGCACAATGCCTTGAACATGCAAGTGCAAGTTCCCATTCATTACAAAGTGCACCCACAGTTCACATGCTTACATCGGCTCAAAGACAAGTAAAAGAAGTTAGGAGAAAAATATGAATGAGAAATCAGAACTTCTAGATCATCTCATCTTCTGAAATACTGACACAGTAAGTCTTTCAACAACTGCGATCTAGCAATGGTAAACTTCAGAGATTTGATAGCAAATAGAAATTATTAATTCTTTACTGTCTGGATTGCAGAAAAAAAATTAGACACAGACATATTCATTAGTACAAGGAAAAGTCACAGACACAGGGTGAAGTGGTTTCAGTAGAGGCAAGAGTGAGTTCTGAGTACGAGCTACCAAACAGTCTGGAGTGGCTACAGCAAAGGTGACTCTTTCAGTCAGCAACGGGCTTTTCCTCAGAAGGATCGTTCATGCAATACAAAATACTTTTTGCTTTTATGAAACACATTTTCACTCTAAAATGCATTTTAGCATTGTTCCTACCTAAACCAAAAAAAAAGAAAGGGGGGGGGGGAGTCAGAAAAAAAGAAGAAAGCTTTCCTTTTGCTTGCAGGAATGGAATCAAAAAATCACAAAACTTTTCCAGAAAAACAAAGGAAAACAGCAACAGAGAAATCATCCCCAGAATTTCCACATAAAAATTGCTCAGCCCGAGTGACTCTGCCGTTGCCACTCTCCAATTGCAATTTTAAATCAGAGTGAAGAAGTAAATACAAATCTAATCTATATCTGAGGATGCAGGTTCTTCCAAGTGCAACAGCTCTGTCAAGCTCCCATTTGAACTGACTGAAGGCAGCGATTTAGCAGAGCAAGATTGCAACTGGAGGCTCAACTGGAAGCAAACAGAGCAGCGTTCTTAAAAACAGTTACGTTGCAGACGGAAATTCACGCTTGCTCCTCCCCGTCACTGCTCTTGTCTTCGTTACTCGTGTTCTCCCCTCGTAACTTCCAAGAGAATCGTGGTAGGGCTGTCAGAGCTGAATCCCCGCCTGAATCTGCTGCCACGGGGTTGCTGGCAGGCTGCACACACCCGCACGGCATTGCTGACAACCACCCTGGCTCTCTCACAACGTTTCGGGGAAGGGGTGAGCGAGCCGTAAGCCCAGCAGGGAGAAAGGCGCTGAGAAAACGTAGTGGGGATGAAGGAAGCGATGGGAAGGTAGCAGGAGACAAGGAAGTCTCCTCTCTTGCTGCCTGCTTCCAAGAATGAGATGAACCTGCTTAATCTCTGGTTTGATAACAGCTTTCGAGACACTCAGTCAGATTCCTCCCCCCCATCACGCTGATGGATGGACACACAGTTATGATCTCAGCTGCCTGTGCAAATGTCAGTCAGAGCAATAATTAGCAAATCCTCACCCATCACTGCCATCTTTTCTCCAACCATTTCAAAGGCGCTTGAGCCGTTAAAGCCTCTGCCTGTGAGGAAACTCACACAGTCACAGACAATAACTACGTAACAGCCAATAACTTGAGAAATACTTTGCTGCTTTCTACATTTTTTCCCCATGATTCCATCTTTAGATGAGCGATTACTGAACTCCCCGGCACAGCGACTATGCATTAGGAATTTCATCTGAGATGGAACTGCCTCATTACCTGATCTTCACTATCACATTTACCAGACTCGCTATTTAAAACCATCTCTTCCATTTCAAACGCACCTAAAATTAACACAGTTGTTCCAAAATGGATTTGCTTATTGACTACTAATGAAGGAACAGAAATTCAAGATGGGCATTTTATGATTTGAATCTGGCAACAGCTGTAGGCACTCCGGTTCCTCCCTGATGCTTATACAATACCGTGGAAACGGTTACTTTGAAACTCTGGTATTTACCTTGAGGCAAACACCTCACTCCCTCACGCCAGCAAGATGGCACTGGTGTCAGAAACCTCAGCGGGCCGCTCCAGGAGCGCTCATGCTCACGAGACGTTCCTGTGCTTTGGGAATTCTCCTCGGTTTTTCTTAAAACACTGCAGACGTGTCTCAAAAATTCTTAAGTAGACCCTTTAGCAAGATTTAACCACATATCCTGTTTTCTACCATTACTGCAGTGCCCACTGCATCCCCATTTCACTGAAATGCTTTTTCCATAGGGTTCAAAAGCAAGCGTGATGCAGTAAGACTCACTGCCCTTACCCAACGGGGAGCTGAGAGCGCGCCCAGGGACCCCGGCAGGACTGCCGTCCTGCCGGCCCCTCGCCCCTCAGGATGCCCCAGGGAAATCACTCTGGAAACTACATGTAACACTCAGAGGTTGCATTACAGAAGTTAATCTGTAATGTTAAATTTATGTAAAAAAATGTAAATAGTTAAATTTCTATAGGTTACCAAAACCATGCAACAGTAGTTTTTTCCAACCCCAATAAGTGAATATATATCTATCATATATGCAATACTTCTACCTCGCTGTTTGAGATGTACAATGCGAAGAGCTGCTAGACAGTATTCCAAATGTGAAACATGAACCTTTTGAAGAGACATCTTCCAACTGGATGTGCTTTATACTCTGCTAGCGAAAAATTTGGACGAGTCACACTAGCATGCAAAACAAGGCCTTATTTATTGTATCTGGAGTAGCAGATTATATATATACATATATGTGTATATATGTTTTAAAAGAAGTCTTCATTTGATATGAATGCTAAAAAATGAGATTTGTTTTGTGAGACTTCTTTGGAGCAAAAGTTTCCAGATTCTGCTTTTCTTAAGCAGGAAGAGGGTAGGGAGGAGGAGCAACCTTCCCTCTTTGGAACCAACATTAGGAAAAATACGTCTGTTACAGAGGGTGACTTAGTAATTTTGGTTTTGAACACTAAAAGCAGCAAGTGAAAAAATGAAATTTAGGATGTAAATGGCTTTCAAGGCAAGCAGTACCTCTGAGCTTACCAATAGCATGGCTTAATTTAACCAAAACATGAGCTGGTGCACATGCATGTGTTTGGGGTGGAGGGGGGTGTCAGAGTTGTTCACTGTCAAGCGTTTTTCATTTTGAAAATACCTTTTCTCACTAAGCTGGTAAAGATGAAAGCTACAGAGCATCGCAAGGCTGGCGGCCTTGGCTAACTTGCAGCACAAGTACAGCGCTAGGCCTAAGAGAACGGGCCCCGCGTTAGCACAGGGCTCTGGCTGCGCTAATGCAACTGCCACAGCCCAGCGACTTGAGCTGTACCTGGACAGCCCGAAACTGAGGCAAGGTCCCCCCCTGCACCCGTCACCCCGCAGGCAACAACTGGGCCTGCCGCCGAGGGGCTGCCACCCTGACTGGCAGCAAGAGGCAGCGTGTGTTGCTTGCTCTCAAGCGTCCGTGCTGGCCAACAGGTTGGAGGCAGGGAGGCACTTCCTTACCGTGACCTCAACACAGACACCGACTTGCTCCCTCCAGTACTGAGCTGCCAGTTTTCACAAAAACTCTATGCGAGATTAATGCCCTTGAGACCTCTACACCCTTGTCAAATTTGATTAGAATTATTCAATAGATTCAGAAGATTTACAAGACACAGAGATACTATAGAGGCCTAATTTTCTTAAGAAATCATCTGTCCCTCCTCCAGTAGCTTATATGCATCAACCTATTTTTTTTTTCACTTCTTTGCACCAAACTTTGAAACTTAATATTCTAGTTAGAATTTTATGTGTATGTGCACAGGGATAAAAAAAAGTGCATACATTACTGCTGCTATGTCACTTTAGGGAAACAGAAAAACATGACAGCATAACCATACTTCAGTAACATTTCATTTCAATATAAGAAAAAAAAATACTGTAAGGGAGAATGAACACTAGAAAATGTTGCCCATGGAGGTCATGAAGTCTCCATCCTTGGAGATGCTCAAAATTTGACTGGACACTGTCCCAAGCAACTTGCTTTAGCTAACTCAGCTTTTGAGTAGGGCAGTTGGACAAGATGATCCCCAGAAATCCCTTCAAACCTCCACTGTTCTGTAATTCCACAATCTGTAGATGGGAGAATGACAAAGAAAACTGGTGTACTAGTTCCTTCTTACCTCTGTTACACCCTTTGTTTTGCTCTAAGCTTGTATTGTTGGCATCACCATGAGTGAAAAGGCAAGTGCGCTGCACTGAAATGTAGCTTAATGAGGCTATTAACAACCAGCACTAACAAAATGAAACAGATTAACCCAGTGCCATTATCATGACATGAATGAATTGTAAGTTGAAAATACTATTAGACAAATAGTAGGCTATATACGATACTTCATGCATTTTAGTTAAGTTATAATTAGAAAAGGTGTCTTATAATATTCCTTTCACGTCAAGAAGTTTCATAATTGCTAAATTAATTGTAAAGTGAATTAGTTTGTCATCTCATATTTAGGGACCTGTACCAGAACTGCTTGATATTTAAACTCTTGCATTACTCCTTCCCTCTATGCTCCATGCTCCCCATTTTTACTTATACACCCAACTGATTCAATCACATTTACTGGTATTCAGGCACTGGCACTATGTAATTCCTCTGATGGATTAACAGACCGTTTCAACTAGCTTAGACATTTTATAAAGGCAATGGCCAACCTTAGCTTTGCTGATTGAAAGAATGACCTTGTTTAGTTAAAAAAAAACTCCTCCAGTGGGGCTCGTTTCCTGAATCACACCCACATGAGAAGTCCGTAACCCACAACAGCCGATGAGCTGGTGAAGATGGGAAAGACTGGAGCTAAGCGCTCGGCCTAGTTCCCGTTATCCATCTCTTGTCACAGGGGTAAGCCGCTGAAGAGCTTGTTTAAAAACAGCTGCTGACAGCAAAGTCAAGCACTACCATTAGACTTGGCAGGCACAAGACTGAATGCATGTGGCAACTTAATTGTCAGGGCAATTTATGCAGAGCAGAAGCTCAGTACTGTTCTAAGGATGTTAAGGCAAAATTTTATAGCTGACAAACAGTATCTCAAGCCCCTCATATTCAAAGTATTATAAAGAATGAACCTTGAAAAGGGCAGAAGACAAAGTTACTAGCTTTCTGAAAATGTTTTTACTGTTGTTAACTTGAATTTATTTTCTCATTATTAAATTATGTAATTTAGCGATTTGTTAAAGTAGTTAAAAGATGCATTTACTAAAGTGAGATCATAAACCAGTTTGAAGGAAAAGAAAATCTAGAATTAGAAATAAGTTTGGAAGAGGGACAAAGGCAGATTTGAGTAACAGTTAAAGACTGAGAATAATAATATTACAAGAAGTGGCCTAAATAATTAAAACAGGATTATTAAGTGAAGAAATAGCACACAAATACAGAGCTAAATGGAAAAGCAGAAACATAAGGAAGAAGAAAAAAAGTTAGAACACTAGAATATATATGATGAAAAGGGATAATGGTGAATAATTTTGAAACAGCTGTGAAGGCAAATCGTGAACATCCCAGCCATTCAACGGTATCTGAATACTAATCACTAGTATACAAATATGTATATTTACATATACAAATATGTTTGTACAAACACATACAAACAAGCTTACGTTAGTCTTGACAAAATGGAAAATTCCAAAGCAGTTAGTAATATCCTAGTTGTATTTACACTGACTTTAATGAAAGCCCTCTCATGTGTTGCAAATTTCTCTAGTATTGAAATAACAAGAATTAGATAATGTTATAAATATTACATATCTGCTAGTAAACTCAAGGAGGCATAAATAAGCAATGTTGCTCTCCTCTGAGTTTCTAATAGTAGACTCCAGCTATGCCCTCATCAATCAGACAGCATACAGTATTAGGGAAGGTAATTCTTCAAACTAATAGCCTAAAACCAGCTCTATACAGAAACTATTTGCTCTGTTATTTTTCATTCATATACTGAGTTTTTCTTAGTCCTTCCCTCTCCACATTGGAATAATGAGGGTTTTCCAAGGCTAAGTCACAGATTCAGAAGAGGATTGTAAAGTACTTTTGACTGCTACTAGTAAAAACAAATTTATTCTCAATATTTATCTTTCAAAAAACTGATTTGTCATTAACTGCAAAACCTGAGTGATGCCACTAGCAACAGAAATCTTGCAATGAGACACTGTCATTTCAAGGACTATCTGATTAATGTCAAGAAAACAAAAAGTAAGAGTTCTTGTATTTTGATAAAACTTTTACTGAATGCATTAACAGGAGATTATGAAACCTACAGCCGAACTATGTTCAAACTTCTTGTTTTCAATTCAGGTATTTTTAAATGAAACTTAAAAATTAATTCATACCTCGATTGTGTTACCTTTCTCTAGCAATTTTCTTGAGGGGAAAAAGCAGACTCCCTTTTCATAGCGTACAATTTCTCTATACCTTATTGTTGACTACAGTAAATCAAAAATCAAGCTCATTTACTGGGAAATTGTTACTGTTTTGAAAGGAGATATTTGGGAAGCATCTACACTAATTTAAACTGAAGATCAGATGAACAGATCAGTGAAGCTCAGAGGATGCAGTAGCACCTGCACTGTGTTTTTGTCTTGCATCTAGATTTCTATCAGCCTGCCCCAAGATCTCAGTTTGATTAGTTATTCCTAAAGTTTATGTTCAAAGTAATAATTTGGAACTACGGTAGGAAAAAGAGGTAACTTATTTGCAAAACAATCAGTCAACATACAAGTTTTTAATAAATCCTGTATTTTGTAGTAAGATACACACTTTCCCCTGTGTGTACACACACACACACAACATCAAGCTTTAGGAATCACGTATTTCACACAATCTTACTAAAGAAATGTATCATTAGAGTGATCTTCTCATTAAGGCTCAACAGAAGCAGATTTCCAAGAGACTCTAAAATTACACCCATATATTTTAAGTCCTTCTTGAAAATTAATTTCTAAATGTAAAAATTGTGAAAACTTGTAATTAAAGCTCTCTGATGCTCACTGCAATCAGCAGTACAAAAAGAGATCTTAACCAAGAATTGAGTAAAACCTTTGGGGCACTGCTCCAACATCAGAAAGTGCAGCACCAACAGAATTGTGGAGTGGTTCCTACATTACATACATTTTAATTAAAGACAGTGCCAAAAAAAACCCCACAAAAATAAGTGGCAGTACATTTTTAAGTATGATTCAGGACAGTTACACAGTTATTTAATGATGAACTGGTTAAAAACTCCTCCAGTGCAATAAAACACCTAATTTAAAATGATAAAAAGCAGTATGTGAGTATGTTCATTTGCTGAAGCTCACCACCTTCTCAGGACTTATCATCCTGATCTGGATAGATAATCAAGGTGCTGCTTAACAGCTGCAACACTCTGAGGTAAAATCAACTCAACTCTTCAGGCGGGCAACAGCAGAGTCTCTGACAGATTTCTTTTTTTTTTTTTTTTTTCAGTTGGATATTGGCCATGTTGAAGTTAACGATCAAGTATCCTTTGCTACATTCTCCATATTGTTTTGCTAAGGCACACAAGACAAATTAACCCAACCAGAAGTAAAGCAACCCTCAGCTACCCCACTTCTCTTTCAATACATTTCCAGTATATATCTTTATTACGTTTCAGGAAGAGGGTGCAGGTGGGAAATGGAAGACATGCAACCCTAATTTCTTTGTCCCTGAAATTAATGGAACTGTTACTCAAGAATTGGTACTCAAAAGCTGCCAAGCTTGTTGCTCAGGAGTGGCTTTCTGGCAGTGTGTGTGGGTGGAAAGCTGTTGATGAGACAGAGAATTTAGAGCTGGTGGGAGAGCCCACAGCCAAATAATCTAATACCAAATAATACACCATTAGTAATTGTAGTATATTGAATATTTTCTAATAACAACTATGTATTTGTTGTCAAAAGTCAGTTAACTGATCCCAGAGAGATCTTGATAGCTAAGAAGGCTAATCGTGGCACGAAACCACTAAAGATGAATATTTAAGGTTAATTTGTTTCATTTTACTCAAAAATATACAGCTAGAATAAAATATCTACTCTACTATTTCAACAGATCCAAGGAAAAATACTTTGTCGCAATTCGGTAATACATAGATGTGGTCGGATCTGAACTGTAAAGCATAATGGTCTTTAAAATGTACTTCATATTTGGAACAGACTGAAAATCATCCACCTCATCATAAATAAAAAGTGACCATCTCACCTTTCCGTAAGTCTGCACCGGCTCCTCTCCCCTTCGATATTTCAGGCACGAGCTGCTTTCCTGTACCTTCTAGGACTTACCAGTCCCCCAGCCTCAGTCAGTGCTGTGAGGATTACTGAAGTGAGATTAAATACCTTTAATCTCTCAGACCATACTTGTTCTCTGCTAGTGACACTGAAAAAATTGGGTTGGAAGGGACTTCTGGAGGTCACCTAGTCCAAAAGTAAACTGCATGAGGGATTAATAGACGAACTATAAAGATGCTTGCAAAACCACTCTTTAAAATAAAGCAAGTGAAAGCTAAATTTCAAGATATTCTTTTTTTCTATTGTTTTCTAAAGAGATGGCTTTTGACCCCCACAGAAATGTGCTAGACTCTCTACGACGCATGAATCATAGAATCATAGAAGCAGTAAGGTTGGAAGGGACCTCTGGAGATCATCTAGTCCAACTCCCCTGCTCAGCAGGGAAACAACTGGCCCATACAGGGATTGAAGGCCACGACCTTGGCATTATTAGCACCATGCTCTAA
>NW_028185250.1:1630840-1689499 GCF_003343005.1 Rhea americana | reverse complement strand
CCAAAAAAAAAAAAAAAAAAAAATCAAGAAAGACTTTTTTTGTGAATATTACCAATCACTGCATGCTGACAAGCTCTTAAAAATCTTCCCAAGAAGAACAGAAGTTTTTATAACTCACAGGCAAGGATCATCACAACATCACAATGACAGCTTATTTTTAATAAACTTTTTGATACATTGACCCTGAACCCATCTATTTGGATTTTCCAGCCATACTAGCTGTAACACATTTAGTGTAAAAATAAAGGGAATTTATGTAGTGAAAAAATACTTCAGGTGACCATATCCATTATTCTAAATTAATAACAGTGATTGTGTAAAGTTAACAACATGATACTGAGAATAAATCCTACGTACCGCAAGTCTTTAAAATTTACAGGTATGACTACTATGACCCTTACCATTAGGAGGATTTTAATCTACAATAATTTTAACACTTTGAGAAGGCTCTTAGATAACCGACACCAGAAACTACTGCAAAGTAGATGTGCAACAAATACTAAGCTCCTCTGCTGCTCAGAGGAAATCGAGCTGTCTGTCCAGATGAATCTGGAAGTACAGAACAGATTATACAACACACCTCAGAAACAGGCAGCAAGATGAGGCAGTAAAAGCCCATCAACATACATCATCTAATCAGGGTACAGTGTCATCTCCCAGCCCCTATTAGCCTTTGCTGCATCAGTGCAAATCCCAGACACTTTATCCTGTTTATAATTGCTGATGAGCAGTAATAAGGCCTCCATGCCTCCGCTCCCGTCCGTTCCACTTCAGTGCTCACCTATTAGGTAATAACTTTTATTTACAGCCTTGCTTGATGCGCTGTTCTATTAGTACAGCTGGGAGCTGAGCAGAGGAAAGAGAGGGAAAAAAGTCTCTAATGGGCACTGTTATTGCCAGGCCTGGGTGATTTACAATGCTGCTTGAAGGCTGTTCTATCATCACTCTGCTTTCAGTGTGAGGGCTCTAGGAAGGTTGGCTTTCTAACACAGTGCCCTCCAAAAGTCAAACAATGTAGAATACCTTAAAACACACCTTAAAGGTCCCACGGAATAATAACAAAAAACCTTCAAAAATGTTTTAATGTTATAAAATCCCCTCACTAACATTTTGTATATTCTTTACTCCGCCACTGACCACACCAGAGTAATAAAATACCTAATTAATGGAGGACCAGATCTTTTCGTCCTTACTTGAAACATAAGGACTGCTTAATAAAAAGAAAAAAAGAATCATATAACGGAATGGTTTCTTGTATTTGGCTCTGGCTGATGATTCACGTGATTCTCATTGCCACGGCCTGCCCTTCCTAGAAAAGGCTGTCCTCTTGACAGTGCACGTTCAGCCTCGTGGTGTTTAGAGTTCTAGTATGGCTACAATCACACACATGCATCTGAGTATAAAACAAAACAAAGCAAATACATAAACCTTAAACTTCAAAAAGGATTATATAGCTGCTTAGCTCCTTTGCTGAAGCAGTGGAAGAACTGTCTGCATCTTTCAGACTCAAGCTTTAAACTATACAAGCATGCAGCATATGACAGATACTGTAATCTTGTACACTATGAAACTCACCACACCTATCTAGGACAGAGAGCCCCACAAAATGTGAGCTATTTGCACATATATCTATATAGAATATTAAGGTTCTCATGAACCACTACTGAGAAATAAAATAAGTTACTTAAAAATTCACCAAATTCATGGATCTATGGATTGATGGTATTACTACTGCTTTTTATCTGCCTATTTCTACTACACATGCTGAAGCACAATTAAAAACTATCTGAGGGCACTTAAACAGTTCCACTCATTTTTTTCCCATGGATCTTTAAGCTACATGAAAATGTTTTAAAATCTGGCTGTTTTGAATTGCATATTTAATCACCTTTAAGTTGTGCGGCAGAGAAAGAAGACTAATGCACTATTTAGCACTGCGCTTTCACAACACAGGCACCCATATAAATGGGATATGGATGCATATCTCATTGTATCTATGAAATAGATTAAGCCTCACAGTAATAGCATCTGTGATTGATCATAACTTTACTTCTTAGCCATTAAGAAACAAATAAAAATACATAAAAAAAGAAAAAAAGAAAAAGCTACACCCCAGGCCACAGTCCCATCTTTTCTCCTATAAAATCTTCAGATCACTGGCTCTCCAAAACCTATGAGGCATCATCCAAACTAATGATCCCAAGGCTTTAACTCATCTTTGCATTACTATCCTTGTCCTGTGGGCACACTTTGGAATATAAATACTCTTTCAACCACAGCAATGATCCTGGCAAAGAGGAGGACACTATTTGGTGTCACAGTAAATTTTGTCTGAAGAACTCCTCCAGCATGCAAGTTGACAAGCGCACAACGTAAAAACATTTTTTTCTAAAAGAACTTTTTCTCTATCTTGACAGATTGATTGTTTTGATATTTCTTCAATGGTTACATTAAATGCTAAAATATTAAAGGTTTATGCCTTCCTTAATACTCTTCTGAAAGGAATCTGCATGAAACAAAAATAGGTCAAATTTCTGATTTTCTGTCTCAAATACTGGTATACTGCAGACTATAGCAGGAAAAAACTATGCTTGAAGGGGAAACAAAAATTTATATAGCGGAGCTCATACCAAAACATTCTTCAGAGTAGATGAAATGTAGTATCCATACAGGAAAGAGGCTTATACAGAATGTACAGTATTGACCTATTCACTTAAATAACTTTCTAGGCATGCGAGTCTAAGCTGAAGTGAATGCAATGTGAAATATTCAGCTACACAGTCTGCTGCTTCAGCCTGAAGATGTCATCTCTAAATACTACTTCTGGCTAATATTTTGTAACTAATGCTTTCTTTTCAGTTCCCATATTTATCTAGATTCCCAAATGCAGTCTTTGAAAACTTTCTTTTTTAAAATAGCACTGACGGTTTGCATTTGAAAAAGTAAGTTTGCAAGCTTGAAAAAAAAAAAGGTTTATCTCCTGGCAGTGAGGTTATTGTAAGGGACTTAAGTATAAAGGACTACAGACAGAATATGCAGAATCACTGAGCAAATGATGTGGCAATGTAGGACCACTTGGTTTAGCTGACTAAAGGTGAAACTTGTGGCACCAGATTAAGATCTCTATTTTCTTGTTAAACATACCAAATGATGAGCATATTAAGCATGCAGGGATCAAACATTAGTATAGAAATAACTGAACTATGGAGGAAAGTTACCCAAATATTTAATGGATCATTTTCAACATGTATTGTAGTTTCATCTGTTTTAATCTAAGCAGCTTTTGATATTCCCATATGGCACTGCAAATAGCGAACTTACTTGCTTTTTGGCTAATCACAAGCCCATTTTAAAAAATTCATACACTAATCATAGGTTTCAGGATTTATAACATCATAAAAAACTTTTTAATAACCCTCTAATGAAAATTGCATTAAACGTTACAACAGATAACATATAAAGAAAATACAATTTGGTAATACCATGGGTAAAACAGCTTAGTTTGCAAGGGATACAGTGTCAAACCTTCCTTCTTGTATAGGTATGCCTCCATGCCTACAGTAAAAAGAAAATCTACAGTCCTCAAATTCTGGGGCCAGTACCTTACAGTACCAAACTTAGAAATTCATTGACAAACAACATTCCTGCACTGTCACAGATTATTATGCATCTCTGCTCCTGTAGCAAGGACAAGGAAATGCAGCTTTTCTTACTTAACTTTCTGTAGTTGTGGACCAAGCCAATTATCATCATGTATTTGTCACAAGCTAATAAATGCATACAGGGGATAACCACAGTTCAGCTAAACATACAATAACTAAAACCATCATAAATTGGCAGTATTCTGAAAATATGAAAAAACTTTTTGAGGGAATGACTTCAGAGGAAGTTTGCCTTCTGAAAGAATAGGAGATCTTAACTAAACAGGAATACTCTTCCCTTCTGTGCCCAATACAGCTAAATTATATGACATAAATGCAAATATAAGTAAAAATTACTTCGGAAGCAGTTACAGATGGTTAGAATTTACCACTCCCTAGATGCCTGCTACTGCCTCATCACTTGAGGTTATTGCTTCCCATAACAGTGCTGGTGGAAAGGAGCATATCAGCTTGCCTTAATCCACTGCAAAACTGAAGTGTGAAAAAGGTTGGAGCCAACCTGATTTTGGCTGCTTGCCTGCATCAGTGCTCTTATGATTCCTTACGACAGATCTGCTGCGGAAGCAGGAACCTCAGTCTTGCAATGACCTTATGTGCTAGCACTATCATTGACTCTTCTGTGAGAAACCATCCACCTACGCCCTCTATGGAGAAAGAGGATCATGGAAAGGATCTAAATTAGGTTTAATTTAGTCTCAATTAATGCAAACATCATTTGTCTACATTGTGTCTTCAATCAAGGAAAGCAAAGTCAATTGCACTCCAAACCATTTTCTGCTTCATACTTTGCCTTTCAACAGAGACTTTTCAAAGCAGCATAGCAATCATTACATTTAAATCAAACTGATTACTTCCATATTTTTATGTTTACATACTACATTTTCAGGTAATGTTTGTTTAGAGAAATATGTTTAACAGAACTCTGAGATGAGCTTATCTGTCCTTCTCCTCCTATAAGCACCCTCTATATATGCATACATGTGTATATATATGTGTGTGTGTGTATATGCATATATATGTATACACACACACACACACCAACCTCTGTATATGTGTTTGTATACACACACACACACACACACAAGTACATATGTACTTCTGACAACAAATCAACAATGCTTATTTTCTTTTGGCATTCTTCAGGCACAGTTAGTACCCCGATTATTAAATTATAATAATACAGCTATATATTATGCAAAATCTAATTCCTCAACCCCCACAAAATGCACATACCTGAGTCACAAGATCTTTTGGTTGGTGTGGTTAATGAGGCATGAGCTGTACCTGTGCATGGCCCACCTAGAAACAGAGAAGATCATAAGTGTCACAATATTAACCAATATTTAACATTTACAATCACAGTGAGTTTATACTTAGGAACACAGAAACACTGAGGATCTCTCATGTCTTGGAAAAGAACGTACGGTAGCAGTCTACTAATTTCAGTGTTTCCTTCCCAGTCAAATCAGAACATGTCTTGCGCTCACACACTAGAGGAGAAGTTAGAATGAAGAGACAGGTTATGTTATACTTCATAAACATTTTAAAAGACCTTTTAAGAAAAATACATATTGTAACTGTAATTTTTCCAGCATTAACAAAGATGTGATTCATGTTGGAACAAAGGTAGAAGCTTATTTAATTAACCTACAACTAACACACAGAAGAAATGACTGCTTCCCTGATTTCAACAGAAACCTTGTCACTGACCCCAGTGATGTACAGATTTTGCCTCTTACCTTGTTCTATGTTTTAAAAATGTAGCAAAAGCACATTCTAATAAATCATTCTCATAGTTAAGTTTTGTTGTTGACCTCTGGACTTTCCCACTGATCTGGTATCTGCTTGGTAGTAAACTGCTTTCTGGCTTTGTAGCAACTCCACATGCATCATCATTGAAGCGTACTCCAGAGATCTTGTTAAACTAACAACCCAATTCAGTGTACTAAGTGACTTGCAGTAAAAAACCAAACCAAAACAAAAAGCCCACCTCCCCCCCACATATGGTGAAGCCAAGACAAATTGACAGTGGCATTCCCAGCAGTAATAATACATCATAGCTTTGATAATTGGATATTACAAATCGGATAAAGCTAGAGAGCCTGAAATTAGGTTAGAGCTAGTAGAATTTGGCTATGAGAATATCAATAATTAAGTTTGCACTAGACTGCTGGTAATGTAGTAGTATTATGTTGGCAATATAGCAGAGCTTAGTATAATATCAGGATGAGCTTAACGTAAGCCTGCCCTTCTCCCCCCAACCAACCCCTGAGAAATCCTATTTCTCATTATTTATACAATATTAGCATAGCTGGAAGAACAGCACTGTGACTATGGCAATCTACTTTCCTTCTTTTCAAAGATTTTTTCAGATCTGGATTGGCAGCAAGCTGTTTATTTCCCTTTGCTTCTCTCTCAAAGTTGCTCCCACCCTCAAGTTTTTCTTTAACCTCTATTTTTCTATCAGGAGCAGGTCTTGGGTAACTTTGTCTACCCTGTAAAACTCATAGCATTGTAACACTATAAAAAAGAACTTCTGCAATTGGGAGGGGAAGATGCAAGGAAATTATTTCAATGCACTTGATTTAAATGAAATGCACTTGGGAGCAAAGAACTTACAAGTTTCACACTCACAGTTTTCCAGAAAAGGACTGAAAAACTTCTAAGCTTTCTGTTCTCCCAAAGAGTCCCACTGGCAACATGCACCACATTAAACATGGTTAAAAATGGTTATAAAGTGTTTGTTCTAAAGGCAAATTCACGAGTGTTGGGGCTGCAGGCAAAGGACTCTGCCATTCACCAGGCCCTGGCCTGAGGTTCAGCTAAACGAACAGGACACGGGAAACTACCGAACATGACATGACAAGTTGCTGGATGTGACAGCTAACAGCATAAGAAGCTGACACCAAGTTACGGATAGTGTCCTAAGGGATGGCTGGGTTTGGCATGTGGCTATGGAGAGGGTTGCGTGAGAAATGGCTGAACTTCACAGACAGTTTGAGGCAAGCGCTGGAGAGCTTTTGCTCAACAACAGTCCTGCAAGGTCAACAGCTCCTTGGTAAGTATTACAATTACCAAATTTTGATTTGGTATGGATGTAGCAGAAGTGAGACCAACCAAGAAGAAATAATTATGGGTAGGGCTGTTTATCTGGGAGAAGACAGAGACGGAGGAAGGGAGGTACAAGGGCAGCAAAAAAGGAAGGTTAAGAAAC
This sequence comes from Rhea americana, assembly GCF_003343005.1. Taxonomy (NCBI): domain Eukaryota; kingdom Metazoa; phylum Chordata; class Aves; order Rheiformes; family Rheidae; genus Rhea; species Rhea americana. The sequence goes on along the minus strand of NW_028185250.1, from coordinate 1,682,623 downwards.
AGGGAAAAGGAGTAATATAGCTGTCTAGGGGCTCGATCACTGCAACTGAAGCAGAAAATAAATCATATTTTTTTGTTCTGAGTGTATGGCAAAAGTCAAATCTGCTTTTGCAGTCAGGAGGACTGGGCGGCGTAGGGGAGGGGACTGGATGCCTGCGCTGGCTAACAGGGGAACATCCAGGATGGACTGATCAAGCTTCCTGGTTGTTGCTATTCATCCCAGGCCTGATGGCACTGGCAACTACCCATTGCTTTGTAACATTGAGAGACTGTTGAGTTCAAATATTTCTTTCATATCCTTACTTTTACTAGGCTAGAATATATATAAAAAAGGAAATATCAGATTGATTTACACTAGTAAAACTATTGTAAAAGGCTTAAATTGGTGCATTTGGGAAGAAAAATGCTGCCCTGTTTTCTGTAACAGTACTACAACAGACCTTTTACCAATTTTTCTACAGAAACCTTTAGGATATTTATTAAAAATTTGCACTGTAGGTCTGTTAGGGCAGTTTCAACTTTTAAAGAAAAAAATACTCTAGTTGTGTTTATGCAAAACATACAATGAAATATGGATTTGCAACACACTGATTTTAGAACATTGCTGCCTCCTAAGATGCAGCATCTCTTCTTCAAATAATTCTAGTTACATTCTTCCAGTTTTCATTGAAGGTATCACTGTCAAGTATCATCAATGTGGATTATTAAATAAGACTTAAAATTGCAAATCCTTGCAATTTTATTACAGTAAATATTTACACTAGTTGATGCTCTCAGCATTCAATTAAATAAAAGACATTTACCTATCACTCTAAATTACTACAGATTGGTATGCATTCTTCACCTCACTGTGTTACATAGGTTCCTTTCTTTAATCTTCCCTTATTATGTATTACTTTTGCATAGCTGCAATTTGCACAGCACAGCACTGGAGTTTCAACAATGAATAGCCTGGGATTTGCATGCAAGTACACCACAGTGCCTAGTAACCAGTGAAGGCCGCAGGTCCTTTGCAGTACTTTCTTCTGTTGCTGTTTTTTGTTCCTGCATTAGAAAAAGTCATGCATAATACAACACTGTAAAATAAGGGCTTGACTGTGCAATTTTACATGGAAGTCATTATGCCAAATCTTTTGGTATAACTAGCAGCAGCCAATACAGAAGGGCTACAGCTTTGATGAAAATTTTGCATGAAAGAAAGGTCAGATACAATAGATACTATTCTTTCTTGGCTACACACAGCAGACGACTTATTACTAACATACTATTCTGAACATGTTTCAGGATATAGCTGTACTATTGTTCCTAAAATCAGTTTCACAGGAATTTAACTGGTTCACAAAACACTTCAGTGCACGGTGAAAGGCCACAAATATGTTCTAACATAACCCATAAAACGGTAGACTGCTAATTTTTCTCAGCACAAGCAACAGATTTAAAACTCAGTAAAAGGTATCTTTCTACTCTATATCCAGTTAACGGAATAAAGCATAGCTCCTCCTCCTCCCCCCTTCCCCCTTGGTTTACACTTTCTAGTGTTTGCTACCCCTTTTCCAAACAGCACTTGCTGTCCAGCAATAACATAATTCTAAGAGCAGGGGACTGAAAGTGCAAAAATACTAAAAGTTATTGTAGAAATCAGGAGCATTGGAAAAAAAAAATCACAGAGTTTGCAATTTCAAACACTAAGAATCAAGAAAGGACAAACAAAATACTTCAATTTTAACTTGAACACTGTAATATAAGAAAAGATCAGAATGCCTTAGTCACGTGGCAGTGCCGTGTTTAGCGATTTTTGCCTTCTGGTATCACTAGCCTTCTGTGACTTGCCATTAACAGTGCACTAAGAACATCAATTTGGAAAAGCAGGTTGTCAATTTACTAAAAACCGTGTAGCTCAAAAAGCAAGCAAGACTTCATAAACAGTTTTACTGGTAACTCTCCAAACCAGTATAATTTAATGTATTATTTATATTTGTATATACAAGTTAATATTTATATATCCATATCTTGCTTTAACATGACCGTTAGCATGCCCTTCTGCATTCATTGCCTGCCTCCTCTCCTGAAAGGCAGGAGCAATTGCCAGTTAGCACCTGCCTTGGCAGACATACCCTGAGTGAGGGCAACTTGTTATTTCCCCCTTCCTAAAGTTTTTGCAGTGAATTGACTCTATTCAATCAAAACATACTGTACAGGAGAAAGACTACAGCAACCTCTCTTTTGGCTGTTGGAGAAAGTGCTGCATTTGAACACAAAATATTCAAGTCTGGTGGATCTGAAGAGCACTGGGAAGTATTTACTGATCAGAAGAGGAGACGCAGACTGGACCGAAACCAACCTTGTGTGAGAGCACAATGCCCAAGAGTGTGATAATACATAAAAATAATTATAGCTAGCATGGGAACTGTAAGTGAGATAGTGAACAAACAAGAAACACGATGAAAATGAGTTAAAAAAGCCTGAAGCTCACTAATCTCCACTGATAGCAACATAAGCACATTTGAAGACTGCTTTGAACTCTCAGTACTATGACAGTTCCTCCCCCAGAAAAAGCATATAAACTCCCCATATATAACAGCTTTAAGAAGGTAGTCAAGCAAAAGCTGAATATCCTTAGAGAGAAGCACCATAGTCAGGACAGGGAGAATTTTATGGCTATTTGCCATCCAGGAAAGAACACTTCTTTGGAAACCTATCCAAACAATTAACCTAGTTGCGCATTTGCTGAATTAGTAGAGACATAATCTAATTAATCTGCACAACTGAGTTTGAAAACAGTCATCGATTACAAGCACAAATACATAAACAAAAGGGAATCTAAGTCTCCAATTTCTGTCTACGTAGACAGAATACACTTTACAGAAAAAACACTTTCATATACTTAACTGCTTATTTGCTGCACAATGCATGAATTGCACAATAATTTAAGTTATATCCCTACTAAACAGATACGAGGATTATATCACATGCAAACATATTCTTTTTAAAATCTAGTTTTATAAGTCTGTAATTATTTACTTGTGTGGATTTTTAGCCTCATGCAGTTTTTAAAGATGGAAGTGAAAACCAGCCAGTTTGCTGCTGCTGCGTGGTAAAGCACACAACTATAATGAGGTAAACTGAGACAACACTCAGACTGCAGCACTTTTTGCACCCCATAGCTAACATGCTTTTCCTCAGTTTCCCCATTTGTCCCCATACTTTCCTGCTTTGAAGTATAAAATTGTGCTTCCGAAACCTGCAGTTAAATTATTAGAAATAATTTCTACATAACCTTAAGAGCTGTGCAGCTCGCACCCACACTTTTCTTGCATGACCGTGTTCCTGCTTCGTGTTCCTTGGGGTCCTTTCACTTTAATAAATGGGACCCCAGAATACACTGCCTACTCTGCACTGCAAAGTGGCTGTGAACCACAGGGAACACGTAACAGTGGTACTATTTTGCTGGTCTTCATTAGACTTCAAAATTATTATGCAGCAAGTGTGAAAAGACTGTTTATTTCACAAATCTACATGCAAAATCTTTCCAGTTTACATGCATAACACATAAGAGGAGCCAGGATTGTTCTTTAAATGAAATTGGGACTGCAGGGATTAGGCTGAAACATATAAAAAGATCCTCATGCCATTATATTTTACTAAAAATTTGAATTCAAAAAAATCTAACTTCCTATATGTGCTACACCAACACCTAATACTCATGACATTTCCTAATAGATAACTGAAATATCCTACCACTCAATAGAGTTTTATACTTGAAACTATTCATGCAATTTTCCAGACAAAACATATTTGCCTCAATATTAAAAGTTACATATTTTGTAATAGATTTAAGAAAAACCAAGTTTGATGATAATCAAAGTGAAAACTTGGATTACTCTTATCTTTAACATTAAATAGTATCAAGAAGCATATCTTTTTAAAAAAAGCTAGAAAAATTATCAAAGTATCCCTTAAGATATAAAATACATTATGCTTGTTATCTACATTAAMAAAAAAAAAAAAAAAAGTCTCAGAAAAGCTCTAGTTCTTGTTTAGTGCCATAGAGATTCAAAGACGACTGCCTCTCTAACGAGAGCCAGATGCATATTCTACACTAGTGGTGTGTGTCCTCTTCAGCTCTGATCCGAGATACACAAAACTGAGTAAAAGAAGAAAGAACGTGTGTCGGTCTTGGGAGCTTATCATAGATGAGGAACCTTAAAATTATTATTTGTTATCACCAGCTTGTCTGAATCTTTGTCATTTATATATAGGTGCAAGTTTAATTGCAATATTAAATCATGTGGTCAGGTAACAGGCTAGTTTTGCAGCTCAGCACAATTTTAATAGTTACCGCATTCTTTTGGGTCAGAGAAAAGCCTACAAATCAGTATCAGAAGAAAACAGGTTAGCAACAATGTAAATTATTTTCTACACTCATCTAGGAGGAGTGAGACAAAAATAGACAGCTAGCTTGGTTTCTTTACACAATTAATTATAAAAAAGCGCGCACACAATTTTTTCTTTTCTCCCTTATCTTTGACTGAAAGTTCCCCGTGGCAAGAATTAAAGAAAAGACAGGAAAAAATGGCTCATTTTGCAACAAGCAAGTGCATTCTCAAAGCCAGGCCATTAAACAGTATGCAACAGATGGTATCCAAGATCAATTTTCATTTTAAAAATCACTGTCCTCATTTAAAAGGCACAAAACAACTAAGAATACTACAGTAATAATATAAAACATGAAATATTTTCATAGCACACCCAGGGAAGTTGTCAATCTCTGATTCTGCTGACAAACCCAGGCAAAACTCAAAAAACATGAAGCACTTAAAAATCACTAGTAACTTTGTGCGTAGTGTCAGAGATGAGGTCCTTCACCAACAACAGCTAAAAAAGCACATTTAGGCATTCTTCACAAGAGTCTATTGACAAAGCTGACACACGAATTTTTAATTCACAGAACACAGGAAAAAAATTATTACTTTTTTTAGCATGACAGCTTTAGTGGTCATGCTTCAACAAGTCCCTAGCCACGAAATTCAGAGTTTAAACATCCAATAGTGCTGTAGAAAAAGAACCATATCTCACCTTTTTGCCAGAGCCCTTTTACAGAAGCCTGGTTCATCTCTCTCAGATGTAGTACACTGTACGTACATAACTTAACACCCCCAAAATATGTTCATAATTAAGGAATTTTAGTGCTTGCAGCACATCCAAATGCTTAATAAAACAAACAATATTTTAAAGCATTCTGTAAAGTTGTCTTGAAAATCATGCATTTAAGTTTTTTTTTTTCTTTTTTTTAAATGGTTAGCTTGACACCCAATGGTCCAAACTTTGGAGGTCATGCAAAACCTACACAAATTATGTAAACATTCAGCCTTGAAAACCCTATCTGGCCATTTAAAATGCAGCAAAAAAGTCTTCTGTGCAGAAACGTGGAGCATTTAATGTTCTGGAAATATCGGACATCCCTTTTGTCCTTTTGCTGTTGTGACTCTGGTTAAATCAAGGAAGTCAGCAAGATTTAAGCACATAATTAAAATAAAATCACGTCAACTGAAGCTAAGAACTACTGAAATATCAAGTCTGATCCAGCTGCCAGAGTTGGAGTTGTTCACACTGACATTTCTTCTCTCATGTAACACCACAGAGTTAGCTTTAAACCTGCGCAGCGTCAGTTTTAAGTCTACTCACATAGTGACAGAAAAATAATATGACAGCCCTGAAGAAAGCAATGAAGCCATGAAACCAAGAAAATTATTTCCTATGCAGTGTGACCTTTTCTTTACCAAAATACATAAAACTCTACTTAATAAGCAGATTTTTAGTGAGTGCTGGGAGAGGAGAGGAGAAGGGAGCCCTGTCAAATCCCTTTCTTCTCTCTGTTAAAAAAACCAAAAATAAAACAAAACCCCCAAACCCAGCACCCAGTGAGGAAAGGAAATCTTGCCAGAGCAACAGACTCCTATGGTGACTGCTACTGAAGTAACTAGGCTTAGAATGAAGAGAAGACATGGAGAAGAAGAAAAACATTAAAAAAATATAGGAGAACTTAATAGAGAGAAATTTATCTGCATGTAGAGAAGAACAACAAAAGTTAGTCTGATTTAACTACTATATCAATATTGATATACTCTTTGTCTCCAAAAACTTATTTCAAAAAAAAAAAACTTAAAACTGACACTATATAGACTAAAGATTTTAGACAAAAAAAGGAAGCTCAAGTAGCATATATTAAAAAAAAATGAAATGCTTTCTTTTCCTAAAAAAAATACTGTTACAATTTATCAGTGATACATAATACTTCCAAAAAAAGCAAAGAGAAATAAAAGCAATCTCAAAGCTTGTGTTGCTGTCTTTGGGCATAATTCTTTTTTTAATGTATTTTTGTAGAATGCAACTGTAAAACTGGAAACTGCTTTCCATCTACAAACACAAAGAGCAAGTAATCAGCCAAGCAGACATTTGAGTAGGTGATCGCTCAGCACCGAGTGTGGCAGGAGATGAAAAGTTACTACAATTTGGTAGTGTACACAAGACACTCAGGAATTTAAATGCATCTCTGAAGGAAAAGCAAATCAGTTTCAAAAAAGCAGAGATTGTACTTGCATATTGTCAAACCAAACTCCTGCAAAATCCAAGGAACTTTTCTCCCAGCTCATTTATTAAATGTCAACAGAGAAGTGGCTACTTTTAGAAGGAAAGAAAGAAAAACACACCCTCACCTTTTCTAACAGAGAATATGAATCTTACCATACTAAATTTCTGTGGTTCTCTTTGGTTTTCACAACATGACGAAGAGAATTTTTTAATTATGTAAATCGCTCGTTGCAATTCTATCCAATCTGTTTATCCTATGGACTAAACTACTATGGCAGATGTCTTGATATGAGACTCCTCTCAAAAGCATGAAAAGGAAGAAAAAGCCATGTAAAGCACCAGCAGTTCCCGTAACAGGATCCTTCTCAGTACTCCGATCTTTCCACGCTTTGATGAGGATTGACTTAATGACCCCATACATGGATTGCTGGTGAGTTACTGCAGTTGTATTCAGTACAGCACATAGCTGTACATCATCCTACTGCACTGCAAAATATCACTCTTTGAGGAATATGGCTGTAAGGAGAGCAGCGTATAGTGTATAGAACTTGTTACAAAATAAATAAATCTTACACAGAAAAAGACACCCTTAAATTAAAATCAAAGACGACATTTAAAGTACGGGCATTCTTCATTATGGGAGAGAACCTTCCACTTTGAGGCCATTATCTGTCAGAAATGCTCCATCTGTGTATAATTATTTCTGATAAATAATACTAAGCTTCATTAAGGAGCTAGTGGGGATGTGACAGAAGATAGGGATAGCTAAAACTTTAAATAAATCTCTCCACTGTATTTCACTTAAAATCACTGCAGCAGGAAGTCATAAAGAATGTATTTTTAAAAGGTAGTATTTTCAAATGCTCTGCAGGCTGTGCGGCCTAATATCCATCACTTTGACTCTACATTCATGAGCACATGGCAATCCAGAATGAAAGACACTTAATTTCCTTCCATCCTTTTCGCCCTTGCAGTCACCTTCTCACTTACTCCCAAGTCCTTCTTGGGCACAACAGAAACACTTTAACAGAATTTAATTCTTCCATGAAAACATTTTCTTAAAACCTGACCTAGTAACATGGGAGAAGCACCCTGTAATATCAAATGGTAGATCTTAGCTAATAGGCAAGCAGAGGGGACTGAAGCCCCCTGCCCTGTGAAGGACCAAATATGTTATTAAATTCAACACGTTGCTGAATTCTCTAGGAAAGATGTTTTAAAGCCCTGCTTTTATAGCACATTACATGAATTCCCATGAAGCAGCGCTGGGCAGAAGGAAGAGATGAGTAGTCAGCAGCAACTGTGTATGTGAAGCAGAGACAAGAGTTACATACCAAGTTAACTGTTATTACAGGAACTGATATCAAACAGTCATGCTTAAATAACAGGAAGTGCATAGTAGTTCCTGCTGTACTTCTGACATTATTCAGAAGTGTGTACATACATAGGCATATACATATACATATATATATATACACACACACACGCACACATATATACACATGTATATATGTACACACACACACATATACAAGATTTAAATTCAAATTAAAATTATTTTAGTTACTTCAATAAACTGCCACAATCCCAAAGTGACACTTATGGTTTTGTTTACAGCAATTCTGCATAAATAAAGAGAATATACATGCAAATCTCCCTATCTGTAAACAAAACAAAACAAAAACAAAAAAAAACCAGCAACACCTCAAAACCATCCTACACTAATTGTTAGCACAACCGAAACCAAATGTGGCAATATAGGAAAGATCTTTCTTTGTCTGCATTCTTACTTACAGCAGTTGCCTCAGTGCTCAAGAATCTCAGCAACTCCAGCAGATTCCCTATTAAAAGCATGTATATGTTTTTCTTGCAATATGTATGTCTATCTGCCAGCCATTTGCCACAAGCGAGTTCAGCCCAAGAGGTATTCTCTCAGTAAAGCACCTTTCTAGAATAAGCAAAGCTATAGTTTGAGGAAAATGAAACTACAAATCATACGTTTGAACTCAGGCTGTAGAATGCAAATTTTAAAACTCATATTACATGTAGTATGAACTCATATCGAGATTTAGAATAATTTAAAATAGGACTATTTCTCACTAAACATTTGCTAAATTTTAACATTTTAGCTTGTCTTTAGGGAGAATTTTAGCCTGACAGAGTTCAATAAAGAGTCATGAAAAACGAGACAGGTCACGATATGAAACTTAGTTTTACACAAGTGACCTAGCAGCAGGCTAGACAAGTGTGCGTTACAGTCAATGCTATGTATGACTGTAATAATTTAAAGGCAAAATATTTTAAAGTTTAAATTTAAAGGATACTGATGTTTATCCCAGAACACACATACATATACACACACATATATATGTATATAAACTTACAAGTAATATGAGAATTTCATAAAACAAGAAAAACTGCTTCAAAATAGTAGCTAAATTGTATACTAAGCTCAAAAGGCTGGTTGGAAACTCCTGTGACCTCCTTTAATTTGATCTTTGGTTAAAACCACCAGTTTCTATTTTGTGAGTGCCTTCCAACATTTCCCTTTCCACCCCCTCCTGAAAGACAGGCCATGCGCTTCCAAAAAGAGTCAGTGAAACATAAGCCCGAGAAAAAAGCAAAACGCTTACACCTGCTTTGCTCTCACTCAGGACTTGTGCACTTACATTCCTCTTTGCTGGGTGAAGTTACATTCAGTTCTGTCAAAAGTTGCTGGTTGGGGTTAGCGGCCTGCGTGGTTAGAGAGGTATTGCTGTTGTCACTGTTCGTTTCTCCAGAGAACAAATCTGACTGGCTGTTGCTTGTGCTGGGGGTAGAGTCATCCTCTGGCTGCTTCTTCTGGAAATCTATCAAAACCAAGATTTCATATGTCAACCCACTTGCTCAATCTCATCGCTTAACTTTATGCATGAAACAGCACAACCAAAATCTCACCACCCCCCAAAAGCAGACTGAGTTAACAACTGTGCTGATCATCTGCGTACCTCATACAACAGGCAGAGTGGCTTTCAAAAAATTTTTTTTATTTCAGATTTAAAGTATTCGAAAACTTGTTGTTAAACAGGAACAACTGATTTCAGTCTTGTTCGCATAGCGATCACTAAAGAGCATCCAAAGCTTACCACCGTGTGTATCAGCATGTAGCATGTGGCACCAGTTTAAAAATAGTTCAGACAAAGCACGTACAAAAGCATAAAAGTGCAAACACCTGATGAGCTGAGAACTAAGGTATGTAATGAAACAACATGGAAATCTAATACTTCTCTAAAAACAATGCTTCTCACTGCTATTATATAAAGTCCTACCAGAGTAACAGTGATGGCAACGCTAGTGTAGATAAATGTGGTTCAAGGTGGAACATGGCCTGGTCCTGTTTAACTAGGTGTATATGGAATAGAGAGACAAATGCCTGCAAGGGACAACTTGAAGCTGTACCTACGCTAGTACCTCCTGTTATGCCTGACCTGGTAGTAACCACACTGGCAAATTTTAGAGATGTAAGTACCAATCAAGGCAGTCTCCTGAAAGGAAAATGATTTGTCTCTACAGTATTTACTTCAATATATAACCAATCTGCTGTTTGACACTTCTGAGGCTCTTAGATGTTCACTCAGACCCAAGCATCAGCTGGAAATGCGCATTTAATACCTAAATCTATGATTTTTCTTTGAAACTGTGGCTTTTAGTAGTATCAAAGTCTGTTTAAAACTCTTTCTAGATAGTCCACAAAGATCTGAGAAACAGAGCCACTGCAGTATGTCTGCTTTTTGTCAAATAGAGCATTAATTTGTTGAAAGAGAAAATGCTTTACTTATATTGACAGTTTTCCATTAAAAATAATAATAAAAAAGGAAAGTAGAAGCTTTTTGGTGTGTTTGCAAAATGCTGTAATTTTTAATCTTCCACTTTTTCTTTGTCATATTGGCCTTACTACTAAAAGCAAGGAGTTATTTACAGAAAGTGGCTCTCTCCTACATACTTCCTACCTTCAAACTGGAGCCTAAAGTAAAATAATAATGCTTCACAGTTCATTGTAAACAACAAAGCACAGCAAAATATATTATCACAAAATAATAATTTAAAGAGAATTCAGTAGAAAAAGAGGAGAGTACTGAGAGCACAAAAGATCAATCCCAAAATATTGTACGTGCAAATTCAGAAAAATGCAGTCACCCATATCAACCACAGGTCAAAGCTTTTTCCCCTGTTCCTGCTCAGACCACAGCTCAGCTTCTCCACACTGGGAATCCATTCTGCTTTCACCTCACTTCCCCATGTCTTGCTCCTGTATAGCTCATTCTTACAGCGCTGCCCATGCTACGCTTCTCCTTTTGCAACCACTCACACTTAGTTTTTTTTTTCTCCCCACATCCACACAGACTCGAGTCCTAGAATTATTTAAGCAATTCTATCCCTCTGTACGTCCTCTTTTCCTGTACTGTATCTCTCAATATGCAACCTCGTCTACACTGAAAAAGAGACGGATATTTTGCAACATATAAGCCAATGCATGCTGGCAATGGTGTTTTTTTGCGTTACTCAGCATCTATCCGCAGATAAAAGGCTTTCTGGATTAGGAAAAATAATGTATTTTTGTAAGTTTCCAAATGTTAGTTTTAACACAGTTTAAAATGCACTTCAAATACACTGACTGCTAAAGTTCTCTCTGGATAAGTCAAATTAGACAAGTTTTTCTAGAAGTCCTACACGGTGGGGCCAAGACATCTATTTTACTAGAACGGAAAGATTAACGAAACAGTTACTGTATTCAGATACTGTTGTCGGACATTTTGCAGCAGGACATCTCAGGCTGGCTGAGGCAGTTTCCCTTTCTCAACCCCCAGCTACCTACAGCTCATAAGAGAGAGGCAGAACTGAGTGTGTGTGTGCACGCGCAAGCTACATGTTGAACCATACCAGGAAACAGAACCACCTGAGAAACCACCACCATCACCACCACAAACAAGCCATTTATATGCCAGGTTATTTTTCAGTTATATTAGTTGCCTTTTCAGATTGCCCACATCCCTGAAACATCAATGCTCCTACAGCCTAGGATCTGCTTGGAAGGCGAATACAACTGTCTACTCCAATTCTGGTATTAAAAGTTGCTGATTGTTTGGTCTGTGACATTATATTTAGATATGGGCAGTAAACCACTACAATGCATTAAAGCTATATGCAACTGATTCGGCTTCAATACTCCCCTTTTGTTCCCTTTTTGGTCAGGAATTCTCAGAATTGCCCCTGTAGTCCAAAGTCCATCACTTTGACAGATCTCATCCTCGGGCTTACCTTGCTTCCGATTAGACTCCGATTAGAGGTGAAACATTCTTTTCTATTTCCTTTTCAATTTTAAATCTTTCCTCTAAAGCCTTCCCAAACTCATGGTCCTGGTATTTCATTAATTAGAGCATTAGCCTCTATTCCTACCAGCTATGTTTCTGGATTTCAGCCTGACAGCTCTGCCATTGCCAGCTGGATACCCTCCAGGAACACTCCTCCCAGCTACGTGGACTGCAGCTAGCTTAACATCTAGTTATTTTCACAGTGCAAATGCACTTCTTTCTAATAAGAAGACAGGTGAAGATGAACTGCATCACTTCCTGGTATTCCTAAATACGAGGCAGAATTTATTCGTTATGCAAATACACATAAATCAAGAAAAGTTGTTCATTATTATGTCTTGACAGAGAAAAAAAATGTAGCAGCCCACAAATATTTGCAGATGATGACGTGTTAGAAACCCAGCTTGCCAACATGACTCATTGGGATTGGGAAGTGCTAGATCAAATCATCAAATGACCCTAAACACTGTCTTTGATAGGGTTTAAAAATGAACTGCCAGAGAAATTCAACTGGAACTTCTGCTGCGGAAGATGAGGACTGGCCCAGAAGCCCAACTTGGCCAAGAAGCAGCTCAAAGCCAGGGACGAGGAGGGAGAAGGAAGCAGGGAGGAAAGATCTGTCCCCACACCACTGTCGGGATGCTGCTGTCATCAGGGATGGGTAATGGACCTGTGAAGATGCCCAGCTCACACCACCACTAGCTTACTGTCGGGCTCCTGACTATTCTCAGTGCGTTCACACATGCAAGAGGGCTTCGAGCACTTGTGATGATGCACACCTGCAACAACCAGGCTGCTGCAGCAATTTCAATTGGAGTCACCAGTTCAAAAAAATGTTGAATTCTTTATGCCTACACTGAGGCCACAATCCTGACAGAAGTAGAGCTCACAGCTGGAGACATCTGGGGAATCACTGGTCCATAAGTAACCAGCAGAGCATATAAATGAAAATCATACATGTTGCCTGCAAATGTGGGGCTACAGATGGGAAGTGTTTTAGGTGAGATTTGCATCCAAGGCATGCACAAAAGTAAAGCTGTACTGTGTACAAGAAATGAGAGCATCTCTATCCTTGAGGAGTAGAACAAATTAATGGTTACACTCCATATTATACACCATGAGCAATCTACAAAATCCATTTAAAAAGCCAGTGTAAAGTACAGAACAGTAATAGATACTATGAAATGTACTAAAATTCAGCAAGTTAAAAATTCTCAGCCAGTGTATTTTTTCCCAGATAGATTTAAAAAAAAACACTTTACTGAGGCTGCATGAGCTGCTAAAGTGTCATCCACAAAAAGACAGACTTGCAAATGAATTTTAAACATATTTAAGAAATAATCTATATAGCAGAACTCCCAACAGTCCTTAAAATGACAGTATGGTAAACACTAGTCCTACACTTCATTTCCCAGATGTATTTGCTTAATGTACACATTGACCAAGGTTTTTTCTGGAAAACAATTCAATTTTGCCCTATTGATAAATTTTCGGCCTTAAAACAGAGCACAAAAGGCTGTCAAAAAATCAGCATTCAATAATAGCATTTCCCAGAAAGCTTGCTAATGAAATAGTCTAGAGCTGCCACACAGCACAGCAGCAAAATCCTCTTCGCAGTTAAATGCTATTAGCCTTCATGCCTCCAGGTTGTCATATTCAGAAATAATTTTTATTCAGTTGGCAAATCAATTAACTTCCAAAAAAGTCTTAAACTGCTCAGTTATGTGGAACCTGAGAACATCTGCTGTTCCTGCTCTTCAAATGCTTTTTCACTGCAGACAAGAGTAGTTAAGTAAAACGATGAAGCCGCTCTTCTCCAGTACGCGAAATAGTTTTCAGGATTTCCCCCCAAAACTCTTATTTCGAAAGCGACATCCACAAAAAAATGGCAGCTGTTACCACCTGAGGACAAACTGGAACAACCTGTAGTGGTTGCTGCCACCACAACATCAAGAGTTCCAAGTATGCAACTGGTTACAAAGAGAAACTGGGATTTCCAAAAGCTCTGAAATCTTCTCGTACTGTCCTAACTCAGTCTAACTATATCAGTCAGATATCTGTATCTGAGATTTTTTTCAGAGGGCTTTTTAACAAATGCAACAATCCTCCACCACCCAGAAACTTCACTAGAAGCTTTTAAATTTATTACTACTTCTCTAGTAAGTCAGTTTGTGTTTACAAGAACAAATGGCAAGGCTTCTATTTATTTATTTATTTTTAATTTCCTGAAGTATTTTGAAATGCCTTGCCTTGCATTCCAAGAATTTGATTGCATTCGAGACAGAACTAAATATCTAGCAGTCAAATTTGATGTTTTGCAATTGTTACCACTGGTGAACACACTGCAACATTACAGCCCAGAAAAATGAAGGCTGACACAGAAACAAGGGTTCCACGCTTTTGGTAAGATCTAGCTGTTTCACTAATTCATTGTATTACCATAGGCAAACTGCCTACGTATGTGAAATATTAAATACAGAGAGCCACTAATTTATTCTGCTTTGAGGGTGTTTGTTTCTCCTGAAAGGGAAGAGAACACACCACCTCCTACATGCACTTGCATGATTCATGTGCAGTGCTAAATCCAAAGGATTGACAGCTCAAAATCCATCTTTCAAATGTAAAACAACATCAAAAAATGCTCAGTTTACACAGCATTAGAAAAGAATTACCATCTCTGGAAAAACTATACATTAGCACTGATCCATGACAAAAAATGAAATTAAGTTAGTTCAGCTGAACACCTGTAGTAGAACAGGATACATCATATATCAAATGTAACTGAGGTTGTACACCTTACAAACACTGCAGCAAATTACTGAAAAGTTGTCTTGGTAATGCTATTTCAACAACAACAGAGGACTTATTCTGTAATATAACTTACACCATAAATTTAACCTACATTATCAATATATTTGAGTTATATGTTTTATAATCGGAGGTCCAGTATTCCGCTGGTGCAAATACATTAATGATGCACCTGATTAGCTATACGACATTCCATCCGTGTATGAGTGGACAGCATTTGGCTTCCTTCAATTGACTCTTAACCAACTCCCATCAACACAAATAACTGGCAGATGACCTTGCTCTCCCTCAAATGCAATAGTTGGCAACAACTGCAGGAGTGTTGTGCCTAAATGAATCCTGTTAAGCCTAAACTGCTTAACAAGTAAAACAAACAAACCAAAAACACATACACAATACAGACAAGATCTTGGCAAGTTTTTAAGGAGAGTTTTTATCCTGATGAAAATTAGAATTTAATTTCATTGACAGAACAATGATATTTGTTAATAGCCTCAACCAGGAAGGAAAACAAACAAACAAACCCCCAAACACAGAAAGAGTTGGCAAGAAATTTATCATTTCCATATATATATATACACACACACACATATATAGATATATATTTAACTTATAGATATGTGTAGAATGCCTTCATTTAAATATATTTTTTTTGCTCCACTGTTACTGTGGCTTTCAACTATGCTAATAAAATCAGTGCCACAGTGCTACGATAACTGCCCTCAAATCCATCAAATTAGCCAACACTCTCTTTTCCTTGTTAATATAACGTAGTGTTTTAATGTTTTGCAGAAAACTTCAACTGGTACACAAACATAGTGAAAAAGGATTATGATCTTTCTTCTGTTGTCAACAAGCATGTTTCTTTTCCCTGCTCAACACCATCTCCCCCGAAGGTCATTTTTCAAGTGCAAGATATGTTGTTCCAAGATGGAGCCATCACCAAATTAAGACATGGAAATTAGCTGCTTCCTGCATGGGGGGAATAACAGAAAAGATCTAATAGTAAAACACCTAAAAATATATCCAGTAAAATTTTACCGTACAGTGGAGATGCCGTCAGCATCAAGCAGCAACGCTGTCAGCTTTCTAGTTCTAAAATACTTTTGCTTTGTTGTGTTTAAGGGTTGTGCTCAGCATCTCAACTAGTTAAGCAGGGACAGAGCTCTCATGTGCTGGATAGTAATAAGAGTGCTATGTTGTTATATTACTTCGGATTTATTTGCAAACAATACAATGTACAGACATGATATAAATATGAAATATTTTCAACGTACAATGAATCCACACAGCGTAGATGCAAAGAAAAACAAGAAACTTTCTGACTAGTAGATGTTTCTATACTTTAGAAGTTTTTCTTTTTTTATAAGACAATCTTTTATCCCTTTGTACTTATAAAATAATACTGATAATGAAAGCTTCTGATTCTAATCCATAAAATCAGAAGTGCCACACGGCTCTGAAACCCTGTCTTCTGCATGGGACTAACGAAGTCCCTCACTACATCTGCCCTGCCCTAGTCACCAAGCCAGGCTGCACAAACGGAGAGTCCATCTCCCAAAATATCTTCAGTCCATCTTAGTCCCCATGACTAAGTTAAAAAAAATTATTTAGAACATAAACCCCTTCCATCACCTAAGGGACTCCTGATTCTGTAAGACAAAACCCAGTCAGTCCCAGTACTTAGTTGAGCCAATCTCAGGTAAGCTACGTAATCGAACACTTGAGTCCTTAATTTTGTATTAATTGCAAGGGGTCTACGCAGCTGTAAACAGGGAAGAACCCTTTGGCTTTTGCTTAAGTGACTTTTGTGATTACAGTCAGTGAAAATTTACAGTGAAAAAGACAGATCAAAATATTATGGGATTTTATACTAAGCTAGAGGGGTTTTTTTTTTCTCATTTGCTATGGTATAATAAATAACAAAATTTATAAGACTCCCAAGGGGGCCTAAATTTAAGCCCTCCATTTGCTTGTTTTAAGAGGCAAGGTTACACGTTTCCTATTCTCTGATCAGTAACAGATGTTATCATTAATAAGCAATGAGTGCATTCAAATAAATACATCAGCACAAACATCAGCATACTAAGAAGAGAATTTTACAGAGTCTTTAGAGTAATTATTTTGGTTGATATGTGAAATTATATTATTTCTTTATTCTTCAGTCCCACGGCTTCCATAACTTAACAGTGCAAACTAGCAAAAAAGTTATTTGGAGAGCGTTTGATTCTTACACAGCACTAAATGTGCAAGCTGTACGTTCTTCCTTATATGAGCATCTTGTTCTTTTACAGAGCAAGAATTAATGTGTTAGTGTTACAGCGAATGTCTACTAGTCCATTAGTACCACAACAATGCACACAAAGGATTTTTACCTTATTCTTGTCTCATCAGAAAATAGTTTCTGCCTAAAAGAAATTGTACTTTGAAAGTTTTAAAGGTTTTAGAAGTGTTCACTGGGCTTCTCTGGCTCACAGACTATTGAAGACGTTTCAAGTACCACTCACATGTGACTACGTTTTGCACAATGAATTAAGCCAAACTAGGAAAAAAGCTTTATTTTGCATAGGTATCTGAAAACAATCTACAGCTCCGATAATAGAACGCCAATAAAACTCTGCTTGGGAGCAGAAAGTGATTTTTTTTTTTTTTTTTAATAACATACAGGTAGAAACCTGCACTAGCCCCCTTGCAGGATAAACAGATAGAGATCCTGCCCTAAAGGGAATGCACTGCAGAATTTAGACAAGAATTTGTATTAGAAAAGACCAAAGTCACAAAACAGAATCCAAGGCTATAGGTACTGTACAAATATTTTATATATACACACATACGGTAGTTGTTGTCAATAAGCACACAATAGTAACAGTAACAATAGCTGAACAGATTGAAAAATAGATTGGGGAGAATGAAATACCTATCATAGCTGTGTATTTTTGCATGAACTAGCAGAAGAGCTCATCACTCTCACAGTTAAGCATGAAGTATAGGGAGAACTAACACTATCAAAAATATTAGAAAGATGTTTTCCTGCACTACTAAACTTTAGAGTTGTGATTACATCTGGTACAGGAGCACCATTCAGCTCTTGGGTTTCTTTCATCATAAATATAAACAAAATATGAAATGAGTGCTTTACTCTCAGTTATCCTTCATGGTTGTTACACTTTTAAAAATAGCAACATTATTAGCAGAAGTTTCAGATACTATTGTGATTTGCCTGTTACATACACTTAGTTTTTTTCACATATATTCCTTTTCTTTTTTTTTCTTTTTCTTTTTTTTTCAAACAAAGCTGAAACGATACAGAAACAGCAAAATAAAATTAAAAAATGAAAAAGATGGATCTACAAAGGTAGTAAGCAGACAGTGAGAATGTATCAGGCCACTGAGTATTGTACAGGTGTAAGTGGCAGCTGTATTCCTGGAATTATAGGTATTCATCTTTCAGGCACTAGGATCAAGGTATATAAGACAATAAGACTGTCATATTTATAAAACTATTAGGACATTTAACATGATCAAATTTGCTTGTATTACGTCTGATAATTGAGGCGAGTTCTACCTTAGCTCTCAGCAAAGAAACCCTTTGCTTAAAAACAATCCAAAATATGTGTTCTTTCTCCCGTCTATGTAGAATTGTTCTACCTCAAAGCGACGCAGGAAGCTCCAGATTTGACTACCAGATTTTCTGTCATTTAGGGAAACAGGAACACTCAGGAATAACTACAGGAGAAAGGCTAGTAAGATAGCAGGTTTAACATTAGTAAAGATGATCTTCACAATCAAGATCCCAGTCACTACTAAATACATACATATGCTTTCTTTTTTTAAGGAAGAGTAATGCAGTTTGGTATAAAAGTGAGTAGGGGTATCTACAGGAACTCTATTAACCAGGCTAACAGCATCTCACAATGTGGCTACAATGAATAAAACTGTTATTTACACAGCACCCGATCTCATTATCTCCAAACTTGTTGTGAAATATTAAGTGAACCGATTCTTCGATGAAAAAGGAGTTTCACTCTAACCTACAACAAAGTATCCTCTGAGAGCAGCTACCCGCTACAACACACACTCTTTGCTCTGCCTCATCCTAACAGTTTGCTTAGGGCAGCTATTTCAGTAGTAACCAGTAACAAGGTCACTGAAACCTGCTTATGTCACATCTCCTATTCTTTTAAAGTAGCATGCTTACCTTATTTTGTTTTAAATTTTTACTATTCCATAAAGCTCACAAAGGTAAAACAAACAAACAAAAACAAACAAAAAAAACAACAAAAAACCCCCAAACATTGTCCATCACCACAGGCTCAAAGTACTGAAACTGCAAAGAATAAACTACCATTTTAGCAAGTCACGGTTTAAGTTTCCTATTACAGAACCCTTTATGTATGCAGTTAGCATCCACTGACTCCATGACAAAGCACGTACAGCAAGAAAGTACTATATAAGGTACTACCGCATTGCAAAACACCGAAACCAAAGAGGGGTTAGCTATAGTACTGCATCTAACAGTGGAACTAGAAAATTAAGGCAATTTATTACCCAAGTAAATTGTGGTTGCGTGGATTCTTGAATCAAAACGTATCATCTATAATCCAACCCAAGGTGAAGGGAAGGACTTCCAATAAACTCTGGAAAACAAAGTGACTGCTCCCTGATTTTCGGTGGCACAAAGAGAGTTTGCATTCATCAAGTACTTTCTACCAAAACGGACTATTAGCAAAACACCCAGCCCAGTGGACAGATTGCCACGGAGGCGTCTGTGCTGCCACCGCAAAATACTGCAATGACGACAGCTCAACCACCTCCCGAGAGAAACAAAAGAAACTGTGGGACCCAGCAGCAAGGACAAGTATAGAAGAATTGATGTAAGGTTGCAGAATTAGTCTTTAAAGCTAAATGGCTGCAGGTATTTTTAACGGTACGTGTGCCACATACAGAGATTAATCACTTAACGTAATCTGAGGGAAATAAAACAGTGGGGATAAAACAGAATTAAATATAGGCGAGTTAAGAAGGTAAGCGAGGAAAACATCTAAAAAGCTATGATCTACAGAACTTATTCTCAAAGTAAAAATTGGGAAGCCTGTAACATAAGCATTTCAAAGTAGATGAGACAATTTTTGAAAATACACAAATGTGTAATTTTCTGAATTGACTAAGAAAGCACACAACTGATACAGCTACTGCAGCCGTGGCATTCTCCCTACATTTCTCTATTTTCACCTCTAGAATTCTTGAGGCACTTGTATTCCTTTATGAAAAAAAAACAAATAGGAAACATCCCATTTCAAATCAAATCCAGAGTGATGATCCATCAACATTAATGTTCGTAAAGGGGAGAAACATTCACTTCAATTAGAAGAATCTGAAAAGCAAATCCACAGACGAAGCACATGGCAACAACAGCAAGTATGTGAAGTAGACTAATGAAGTGAACTTCTAGAGGTGCTTTATAAGAACTGAGAGATCTTGAAAACAGGACTGTTAACTGATGGAAACCATTTAATTACCACGCGTATTTACTTTGGACACTTCATTCGCAAGGCACGTAAGAGCTAATACTATTTTAATAAAAGAAACATAGCAATTAACTTCTCGTACTGGTGCTATCTTGGAGGTTGCCTTGTCATGCCCTTTCTAATATCTAGAGAGAACTTTCCAATTTCAAAACACATGTCCATTATTTTTTAATTAATTTCTCCAGTCCAATTTATGTGGTTCCAATTAAAGCAAACACTTGCCTCATTTTATGTCTATAGTCACATTTATAGTTGAAGCATTCTCAAATATTTGCCCATACTATGACTCACCAAGATGTTCACAAGGGATAAGAGACCTCTAGAGTACATTAAACCTTTCTGACTCCAACCCACAAACCCGTCATCATTTCCCTCTTCCTCATCTCTAGTTAAGGCACCTTAATAACTACTGTTACCAAAACTCTCAAAACAACCCTTAGAATTACTCCTTTATCAGACTCTCTCCCTAAAATCCTCCGTATAACCAAGATGCAAGTCTAAAAAAAATCTTTCTGGAATACAAAGGAGAGCAGCACAGGTCCACAACACAAGAAAATGGTATCTCTCTTTACCCTATTTGTTCCAAGCCAGCACATCTTTCTTCCCTTCTCTGGTTATATTAACCAATTTATTACCATTTATTACTTCTCAATTAAAAAAAAATATCCCACTCACAACCCTCAACATTTCACTGCCTCATTTCCACATAGTTAACACAACCATTTTGAGGACAGGCTTCAAAATGCAATGGCACAGTCACCATAGCATTGAAAAATGGGCAAATCATATCCTGTATTTACTTTACTTATTTTTTCTTGCTTTACAAATGTGTGTGTGGGAGGAAAATTTAATGTTTTAAGTATCATTTAGTTTTATCACCACACCTACGAATGGCAAGGTGAAGCATGCGGGGTGGTTTCTTTCTATTCTTCTGAAACTTAATGGAATCCGAGGTTTCCTAGCTGCATCTGCCTTCAATATAAAATAACTAGAGAAAAGTTTGGAGAGACAGAACCCAAAAGACTGATAATCCTCAGTTGTGGGGGGAAAAACTTTGCGAGTGTTGCAGTTTACACGAGCAACCTGTGATGGCAATAATCTACAGTAATATCAAATAAGAGGTCATATACATCAGACAAATTTTAACCACACAAGTGAGAAAGTTGGTTGGAAACTAATCTGATGCCTCTGTGAATTAGCTTCAAACTCCACATTTTGTCATCTTCTCAAAAGAGTTGGAGAACTTCAAGGAGTAGCTGCAGTTTCCCCAGTTATCTCCTCCATCTCATGCTGTGATGATACAGAAACGCATGAGAGCACAGTGTCAACCTGCCTACAAAAAAGTGTAGAAGCAGGACAGTTTATAGAAGGAAGGCTGGTGTACGCATCACCTTCCGTCACCCTAAATGTTGGAAGTTGCTCAACTAGCCAATACAAAAGGTCATTAAAGGCAAACAACTTTAAAAGCTACCTTTGATTCAATTGGTTATATTCCAAATACATATTTCCACAACAAGTTTTTATAAATAGGAAGTGGTGGGATTCCAAAAAAATATATATTTTTTAATCACTTGCTTCATTTTACTGTTGTTTTTTATTGTTCAGGTTAAGGAGAGAATGAGCAAAACAGCTGTGGGAACTGTGGGACTTCTGAAAAATTAAAACAAATAAAACCAAATCTTCCTTTCATCAAAATCAATATCTAAATGGATTGACAATAATATCAAAGCTAACTGCTTACATTAAAAAACTAGGTAGTCATTAAGTCAAAAAATGTTATGAGTTAAAAAAGAAATAACTGCTTTGGAAAAAATTCTGAAAGTTTACAAGTAAATGATGTGAACAGTTTATACTACACGCATACATAGCGCTATAGTCTTGGGTATCTAGAAAGCAGCAAATATTACATGAACAAATGAATCGAAGTAAGTTATGTCAGATAGAAAATAACACAATTATGGATTTTTTTAACCAATAATATTTGCCTAAATAACTGAAAAGAAACAAATGTAAAAAACTGGATTACCATATGTCTGAAGCAACCTTAGCACCTGACAAGATAGCACTTAATTCCTTTGAATCCTCTCTGAAACTCAACTCTTTGCTCTGCAAGAAAAGGTCCAGGATCTGACTTAATTCTAAATTGTCAAACATAGCAAACTTTCTACTAGATGCAACTGGGAAAAAAAACACTACATTATCACTAAATTCTCAATATGAGACACTATGGCTCAGAAATACCACATCAACTTATGCAGCCCTTGCTTTGCTTCTGTGTACTTGAAGCATATGTATTTCCTTTGCAGTCTTTCAGGAAAAAGTATGAATGCGCGCTGACATCTGAACCTCTCACATAAAATAAACATTACTTAGAACTCTCTGTGAGCAACAAAACATAACCAGGTTCTGAGTTAATGAATAACAAAGTATTTTCATTCCTACTTATTAAAATTGTCTTCTACAAGAAGGAAGTAGAAATACTGAATCAAAGCCAGCGACAACATGCATTTTCATTATTAGACAGTTAATGCCAGGAAAAATACCTGGAATACATCTCCAAATACAAAATTAGTATCAAATGTCTGCAAAGAGAGTCATGTAGTGAGTTCATATCTAAAGCTTAGGGATTCTTTTAATGCTTTTTCTGACAAATGCTACCTGTTTCCATATTCAGATGCTTCTTTGGTTTCTTAACATTAGAAAAAGGAGGAGGAGGAGGAATGGAAAAACTAATCTCAAAATAATACATTCCTGTCCCCCCAGTGGAAAACACAAATACTACACTTCTTTTGGAATCCACTTATTTTTATATAGCAAATACATGTGTGATTAAACTATCTCTTGTCATGATTAAGTGGCTCTTCTATCTCAGTGCTGGAAAAATCACAACTTAAATTCGCTAGAACATGTAACTTTGTCTACGTTCTAACAAGGAGATAAAGAACAATTGACAAAAAAAAGCATTAGAAGAAAATGATTCTTTTGTTTAAAAAATCCATTATATGATCTGACTCTGTGTTATTGCTTGCAAGTTATTGAAGATGAGAGCAGCAGCCTTTTGGCCTTACCTATTTCCAGAGCTCTGGGTTGCAAGTCATCCTTATTAAGTATAAGAGATTTGCAATCCATTAAAGAAGAGTCTTCATCAGTAAAGTGTAAATCTAAATCAAAGTAGCAATTTGCAGACCTTAAACAATCCACTAATGAAATGCTGGGATGAAATGTTGGGATCCTGCACACACAGTTTCTGAGGTCAGGCCTCTGCAATCCAAGTCTTGCTTAAGGAGTTTAGCAGTGTCATGGCCATGGAATTAGGTCTCCTTATTACCAAAGGACTCCAGCTGTTTTGCTTTTCTTCTACAATCTTAGAGAAAATGTACATGGTTACATAGGTTCTTTTGTTAATAAAACAATTTTTACCTTTTTGTGTGCTAAGTGTTAAAAGGGGGTGCAGCAGGGGCAGGAGAGGAAATAAGTTTTCATTATGCTCAGAAATAAAACAAGAAAAATCATCCTCAAGCGCTTACCAAACAGAAAGGAAAACAAGCATGAAAAATGCCACTGTCAGGGATTCAGCTAGTTTTTAACACTTTCTAAAGTGCAATATCCATGAAAAACAATGAACTAAAAAAATACTTTCAAAAAGCATTTGAAAACATTTTTTTCAAACATCCTTTTAAATTTTATTATGTCTAAACAGAGCTAGGAATTACAATTATATTATACAGCCTCTTCAGAGGAACATTACACGTTCTCTGGAAATAGCATATGAGTGATTGAACCATCCCAGGAAAGCTTATAGGGAATATCTCAGAAATCATCTGCTTTAATAAACTAGAAGATAAAACAGTTAACCTTTCTGCTCAAGTTAGGGTGACTGCGTTTCAAGTCCAAGTAATTTGGACAATTGCGGACTGACACAAAAAAATTCAGTTCAAATAACTACACAGAAATAAACTAAAGGATGGGTAATTTTCAGAAAAGGATGGGTGACTGCTAGAAGCTATTAGCTGCTTCTTGCATGCTGTTCGAATTACTTGGTTAAAGCACAAGCATTTGCACAGCCTATTCTTACAGCCCGGCAGAAATGGCAAAAGGCAACTGATTTCAACAGAGAGAGGGGAGGGTTACAGAGAAATATATCTCAAGTGACCATCTCAGAATAAACTGGCAACCATCCCTCACGATACCCAAAGAACTGCAGTGGCAGAAAACCCCATACACAACCTAGCTCTATTTTTAAAGTGCTTCTAATTCTAGAGCAGTCTAGAAGTCATTCCTGCCCCGACACGTTGCATTTTTAGTTAAGAAGGCATGATAAACCAGATTAAACTATTTAGGGTCTGCCACCAGAGGGAGTTGTTCTATTAGAATGAATCTTCCGAAGACTTCCCTATATGATGACTTCAACATTATTTAACTATCATGAGCAGGGAACAAAGCTTTTGCCATTCAGCAAAGACACTTTGGAGAGTCTCTTACTAAGTATATCCACTTTAGACTAATTAGCATTATAGTAAATTTGATTTTCTATTTAAGAGTGGCAACTTGGTAACTAACCCAACATTTCTATCTCTAACAAACCACAAAAATAATAATTGTCCTCTATCCTTTCTTTCTGACCCATAAGGCAAAGAGAAATTCTTTATTTCCCTATGGCAAAAAAGTATTAAACCTTTTATTTTTCGTGGGAGAATTAACTTTTCCTTTCTGTCAGCCAATAGAGAGAAAAATTCAAGTAACATCACCCTCCTATCTTGCACAGAGCAGTTTAGCAAAACATCAAACTTGAAAGACATATAAATTAAAACCAGAGAGAGAATGAGCACAAGAATGAATGTGAGTAGTGAAACTGATTTCATCTCATTGTTGGAAAATTCTGCTGTATAAATTTCTGGGAATAATCAGTATTATAGTTTCCAAAAAGATAAGAAATTGGTGCTGACAATGCACTGGAGAAGCAAAATATGCCTAATAAGAAAAAAGGAGTAAATTTTTCCCTATTAAACGGGCTTTGCTTGGAAACAGCAACAGTGTATCTGACAGGCAGTAGTCTGTGGCTGACTTTCTCTCCTCTGTTCTTCCTCATCTAAAACAGTGCAAGATAAACATTTTAATGTTGCCTTATCAGCTGTGCAGTTAAAGCATCTTTGAGATGAACAACTTCAGAAGGTGTTCCCCAAAACTCTATTACATTTTGCCAAACTTCGCTTTCTAAACTGACTAAAATATAATGGCAGATATGACACTATATGTGCTAAATTATTTTTATATCTATATTATTATACTTAAATATAAAATGAACCTCAATGGAAGAAGCATATTCAGCACAGGCCAAAAAGCCCCAAAAAGAAAAAAAATACTAAACCATTAATTTATTCATACTTCAGTCTTTGATTATCACTAGAAACAAATTTTCACACTAAGATGTTTTGTGTGTTTTTTTTTAAGTAAAAAGTGAGCTGCATTAGAAAGCCAGCTTTATACACTGCTTCTTTCGTTTATTTGCTCAATGTTTATGTAAACTTTATTATATTAAAAATCTAAGCAAATAATAGTGGCAGCTCAACTGAAAACAGGAATAAAAGGTAAATACTTCAGGTTATTATACCAACCCATAGCCTAATGGGTTTTTCCTAGAACAAAATTCCAAGTGATGCATGTTTACTCCAAGGTTTTAACCAAGAAATTCATTTGTAGACTTGCATGTTAATTATGCTGATATTCTACAACTCAAGTCTAGCCAAGCGTGAAGAATTGAATCTTAAATTCTCATTTCACAGAAGCAAGGCTCCTGCACTCAATTTCACACAGATCCCTCAAGAGTGTTCCTAGGTATATCCTATCTTTTTCCTGCCAAATTCATCAATGATTAAGAACAGGTCACCACTACTAACACATTGATATGAAGCCCCATATACTAAATTCCATCATCATACTCTCCTGCTAATTAACCTGTGACCTCTACAACACAATCTGAGACTTCTACCTAGAAGTTCTCCTCTAGTTCCCAGGTCAGAACATAATTCAATCTTGGTTGCAACACTGGTCTGAATTTCTGCTTACTTCTTCGTTTCTAAGTTCCCCAGGATATACCAGAGCTCATCATGTGCAACGAATAAACAGTGCAGTTACAAAAGCTCTGCTTGCAATTACAAGATTTCATTATCTCACATATAATCTTAGGATGAAAACTCACTTGTTTTGCTGAGATTAACACTATGGCTGTGCTACTGTTGCTAGGCGTAGTCTGTCCGATGTACACTTCTGCATTAGTAAATCACCACCATTGTGGTGGTGGAAAGAAGGAAAATGTTTCCCCATAGGGATTCCTAAATCCTGCTGTTATGCTACTTACTTTGGTTGGTCCTCTGATGCCATTTGCTTACTTAATTTTTAGAATGATTTAAGAAGTGTTCACTTACACAAGGGTAACAGTTTGAAGATAGCAAGGAACACTGTAAAGAGAACGAAGCTGAAGAAAGAATAAAAAAAGAGTGAAGAATAAATACATTTGGGAGCATTGTGTTAAGTATTTAGTGCCACAAATTGATGAATACCGGCCATTTAGCTTGGAAATGGTAAGGTTTCCCATTTATATTTTAATTGATCATAGTGACTTTACAGTGATAGTGATCAAAACCTGTTTCTTTTTTTTTTTAATGCTCTGAAAAAATAGCTCATTGAAATCCTTCTGAAAACAAATGGCATTTTTAACACCTTTATAAACACTGTGTAAAATAACAGTAGGCTTCTTAAAGTTTTGTATAAAGGTAAAATGATTATCTTAAATTCAAAGTAATGCCATTACTCACATCAAGAGCTTTTAAGTCCTTGACTTTTGCTCTCCTTTCCCAGAATGGAAAGCTGAGTTAGGCCCTCAAAGGCTGAATTGGAATCCTTTTGGCAAAAAGGAGCCAAATGTAGCTCATCATGATACAGAAAAACATTACCACTTTCTGGCTCTAGACATTCTCTTACTCCTGTTTATCAAGCCTGAAATCTCTTCCCTCCTGCTTCTTCCTCTTCAAAAACACCGTTTCAGAAACAGGAAACTTGTGTTCTCTGGTCAGTTTGAAGATGATTTAATCCACATCTGTATTTCCCATCAAACTTGCTTTACAAGAAATTTGAAAAATGACATTCTCATGAGGTTGCAAATCAGTAACTGCATCAGTCTGAAAACAGTGCTAGATGTTGAAGAAACAGCGCTACTCTTAAAAATTTCACATCAAAATTAACCAGGAGAAGATCAAGGATTTTATTTTATTTTTTTTTTAAACAACGCATTACACTTTTAAAGGCTGTGCTAGAAAAAGGTTTGTCTGTCAACTTCCTTGCAATACTAGACTCTCAAGCTTTCTCTTCAATGTGCAGTAAAGATGCAGGCAGGCACTGGCCAGTAGAGAGTGGTGGTTGTACAGGACCATGAATGATGCATCATCAACCTCATTAACAGGAGTTTAAGACTCCTGTTACGCTTTTCTGCCTTATTTACCTGCCAGACCTCTTCCTTCAGTGTCTATATTCAGCATTATATTTTAGCTTAGTTCTACAGTCTTCTTTCTTTCATCACTCATTTTTAGGGATCCCAGTATCAGATCTACATTGATAGACACTTGCTGCAATATCTTGTTTTGATAACAGCCCCAAGCAAATGCTATCTTAAAGATATTCCACAAAAAAAAAAGTTAAGACCATTGCTAGTCTTGCATCTGCATTGTCTTCTCACCTCAAAGAAAAAGTGGAATTATGTTTGTCATTTTCTTACCTTCTGCTACAAAGCACCAGAAAAAAAACTCATGGCTAGAAATGAATAAGGACATCTTTATTCTTAATACTCTGTGCTAATAGCATAATTCTAGTGCTGGGCAAATGTGAAGCACTCCTAGTGCACCTGAATCCTGATGTGGAGTTTCTTCTTGTCACACCCATTCACAGCAACAAGTTTAGGAAGATGTAAAAGTTGAGTAAGGTACAGTGCTATCCCAAACCTTATTTTCATAGTTTCTTTAAAAACACAACAGGCAAAGAAACTTTATGTGACACCAAGAAAGTACAGCTACTCATTACCTGCTCAATGACAGCAGATTGAATGCTTTCCTCAAACCTCATGTGGTGAGGAACAGAAAACCACAGCTTTCCACCTGGGTGCCTGATTAGTGCTAAAATATCTTCAAAAACATTACTGCATCTGCTTTTAAAAATAGAAGTTAGAAGCACAGCTCTTTGCTTTAATACTAAGTTCAAATGAAACTGATACAAAACTGCCAGGTTACAACTACTTCACAGACCTTTGTCTTGCTGACAGGGCTGCAAGTTATTTTTACATGGCAGTTTTTCACAGGAGGAAGAAAAGATTTGTCTGCAGCAGGTTACGTCTTTGACCTATCGCTGATGCCTCAAAGTTCTTGCAAGCTCCTGTGCTTCATGTCTGCATTTGCTCCCAGGTTTCCAGAATAAGTCAGAAAAATTGACAGAAAGCAGGAAGTCCACAGTTGAGAAATTCCAAAATTTTTCAAACAGCAGTAACATACCCTGTTAAGGCAGTCTAAATCTAAAGAAAAACATCTGTTCAGTATGCAGCTGCAAGCAACAGATACAAACAAAAATATTTTCACAAGAGAAATTTTTGGATACACTACCACTTAAACAAACTATAATTTATAACAGAAAAAATAAAGAGGAAACATTAGAATATATTTTTAACTATTTAAGAACAATTTTGATTCCTTGGTAAGGTCCAGAGTAGATATTGAACTTATGCAGTTCTTTTTAAAGAAATAATTCATTTAATTTATCTATAATAGATGTGTAGATACAAACAGAAAAGCAGCCCTATGATATCAACTTCAAGTATGTGTTCCATCTAATGCTTACTGTATGACGAAAAAAAGACATTTATTTAAAATTCAGTTTTACAACTAACTATAAAGAAAATAGGTATAACCAAGAGACAAAAAGAGATGCTCCTTAGGTATCATGGACTTGAATTATTGTTGTTTGAAGGTTAAAAAAAATGCGCCTCAAAATGAGATTGTACATGAATAGTGTGCAATTTGCATACCACGGTTATTTAAAAATAATAATTTGTCTTTAAAAAAAAAACATTAGATAGCCCTAGGTTAATTAGAAATCAAGATTACTAGAGCAGCATATATACCAAGCACTCATTAAGCCACCTCCAAAAAAGCCATTCAGTTTGGCTAGTTCTCTTTATTGCCAAATGTATCAATAAATCTATCCTAAACTACATAAAGTTTATTTGTATAATAAGTATGATATATGAAGTATATAGCTTCTGTAAATTTTACATTACACAGTTATAAGAATTTTCTGTGTGGTCTTTATTCGACTTTATCTGGGATTTAATGTGGTTAGAACTCTTTAGTTAGATCACGTAGAAAATGTTAATGTTTGAGATTACATTTAAAAATACTGAACTGGAGATAAGAGGCAATGTAACTTTCCTAGGTGATCTTGGCTTAAAGAATTCATACCAAGGTCTTCTAATTGGGCCTAAAAGAATATATATGTTCATTCTAACAGGAAAAAAAAAGCTAAAAATATTTTTAAGTTTTCATAGTTCTGTGGGTAATGTTTAAAAAGAGGCAGCACTGACACCCGATCTGTGGGGAATTCAGTGGCTGGTGCAAAGGCAAAGGTTCAGAGATGCAAGTCAAACAGACACCTTCCTTAGAGAGCTGTGGACAGGATCTCAAAAAGGGCTTGGAAGGTGGAGGGGACTGAATCTGCAAGTCCATCTACTTTCCTCCCCTCCAAAATCACAGTCTCACAAAAACGTTCTCTCAGTGCTGGTCTATCAACAAATCAAGGACTCGGGGAAGGGGGTAGGGGGTGCAAGTTTTCTTTAACTTCTAGCTACTTGTTTTTTAAAATGCCTTTTTGTTTCTGAGATTACACAGTCACCCTGTGATCATTCTAGACAGCAAAGATGGATAAGCTCTTTCTTCATCCACTTTCTTTTAACAATTAATTTTACATGGATTAGCCAAGCCCAGCCCCCTACTCTCTTTTCTACATCTGATAAAAGAGTAACCATTGGCATGTGCAGGAAAAGGTTTGATCATGTTGTTACATCTTTGATATGGGGATTTTGGTGAAAGGCAGTCTTTGTGATAGCTACTTCTTATAATTACTACCAGCCCTATAACTTCTGGGCTTTCATGGCTCAGCTTCCACTCCAGACAAACAGCTGGAAGTCTGAGCAAACACAGGAACTCTGGACAAGAGCCAAAGAGGTTCTCTGACACGACACCCTATGGCCACAAGAGGCTGGACTCTATCTAAGGGTACCTTTCACACATTTTTTCCCCATTTCCCTGTTTGTAGTTTCCGTGGGTGTCCAGGCAATTCTGGCATTCTTACAAACATGAAGTCCAAGGAAAGATGATAGATTGACCACGCTGATGCAATGGTCAAATGCCATAAAGAGGCATTTGATGCACTCCCAAAGTAAAAGCACAGGCCAGAAAGGGAACTTACTTGGGTTCCTTATGTGTATCTCACGAGGGCCTAGTTTTTAAGGTTTTTTTTTTTTTTTTTCTTTTTTTCTTTCTTTTTTTTTTTTAAGGAGGGTAAAACACCAATTTTCATAGTAGAACGTGCCACGGTTAGGGTTAGGCTGAATTCTACCACTACATCTCCCCAAACTGCAGGCTTACTGGAACTGCTGTCCTCCTAAAAATGATTTAGCATGCAAAGTTTTTTGAGGAAATCCACTAGGTCTACTCCTTACTGTCCCTATAGAAATTTTGAACACTCTGGGACATGTCTCCTTGTCTCAAGGCTGCATATAGTCCTCCTTTCCAAATGAAAATGGAGTCTTGAGAGCGGAACCATTACATAAACATACCATTCTCCTATTTAACAATCTGAATATTTTAAAAATGCCAGAATTTGGTCATAATAAAGACAGCTTTTCTTTTACTGCATATTATTATCTACTTCATTTTAGTATCTACTTTCTAAGACATTCATCCTGTATTTGAATTTTACTGAGTAAGAAGGTAACAAAAGAGGCTTGACTGATGCTCACTTTACTAACTTTTAGGGTTTCATACACTAATGGATTTTCTAACAAATAAAACACGGTTTCTTCGACAAACGGGTTACAAGAGGTACAACAAGCTTTCCCCTCCCACCCAAAAAAAAATTTTTTTAAAGCTCTTTTAATCCAGTGTCATGACAGACAGTTACTGTTAGAGATGGTACACAGTAAACTGCCAAGCCATACTCTTATTTTTGGTAAGTACGTGAACTAGAACTACAAGAGATTCCGCTCTGCACTTTTTAAAATCCAAGTCCATATCCAAATGCAAAACCTGACTACACCCAAAGAAGCAGAGCAACAAACCGAGAGCGTTCAACAAAGAGGACAAAGCACAAATGAGCAACAACTGTTGCATTCGGTTTCTGGAAATCCTGCTACCTTGAATTGCTTTTCCTTACCTCATGACATCTTTTACTGGTTAAGAACCTTTCCTCTCTGATATTCATACTGACTGTATAATCTCCACTAAGAAGAGCAGCCCTTTATGCAAATACTAATATTTTATACTTACAAGGGCAGCCAGTTGTGAAGAACGGTATTCCTTCAAAACTTTGTTTTCATTTTCTGTGGCTCCCCACAAGACTGCACAAGTTGGGTAAGCTGTAAGATTCCACTGAGTTTTTCGTCTTTTATGTCTATTAATATTTTATATACTTAATTATAAGGAGAAAAAAATAACACTCCCATTCAAAGTGTTTCTGTTTATAATAAACATGTTTTAGGAGATATAATTTGGCAAAGAACTCTGCAATGATACCTCAAGATACTGGGGAAAAAACATGCCTTTAAGGTTAATTCTTTTCCCCTTATTTCACCACACTCAAAAGAGCAACAGAATGTTTTCTTGCTTGTCACTCATTGCTTTATGATTTACACTGCCTAGCTGCAGATTAAGGGAATTAGAGGGCAACTTAGATAACTATTCAGAACATCTTCTGACATTTGCACTTAATGTAGCCATAATCTGTACACAGCACTTGATGAGTTATGGTCAGGAAAAAGGAGAGAAGTAAAAAGACAGACAATTCAGAAAACATGCAAATATGGTGATTATATTGACAAAATCCTCAGAACTGACAAGTTACAGAATATGTCTGACCCATTTGGAGTCTGACCATCAATTTCCAAGCTGCAAACAGCAAGTACATGCATTGGTGTCAGACACCAGTTAATCATTCATAAAAGTTTAGTTACAAGACAATAAACAAAGACAGATTTAAATTGAATTAATACCTTTCAACTTTGCAGTAAGTCATCGTACTTGTAAACTCTCTTGCTTCCTTATGCTAGATTCAAAGATCCTTGACTAACGTGTTTATAATTTGGTTGTAAGCTATTTATGTGCGAGTATTGGCAAGTTAGTTCCCCTCTTGCTTAAAACTGGCTACTTCCAGAGTTTGAAGTTCCCCTCAAGCACCAATGAGATTTTGAACATATGATCTAATCTCCACATGGCTGAACACACACCTACAGTGCACCTCGCAACCTTGAGAGGAGAGGGCCAGGAGCAGTAGATGCTGGTTTGGAACATAAGTTTTGAAGCTATTTTCTCCCTGTTTGCTAAAACGGCGTATCATTTAGTACAAAGACCACTTTTTTTTTGTTTACACGGCATTCAGTGCAATGAGGGTCTGAATTTCTATCTCAGATACTTGATTGGTACAGATTCCTCATGATACAGGTTTTACAAATGAAAAATAAGTAGAAAAACTGAATATTTTTGTCAAGAATCACTAGTCTTCTGTGGGAAATTCCTAACTAATCTTCTACCTTTGGTTCCTTTTCCTTTACTACCTGCACTTCTACTATACTGACTTTAAACATCACTTATTTATATATATTTTATATATATATATATATATATATATATATATATATATTATACAAACACACTTAGGTGCTTAGATAACACCCTAATTAGTGAACCTCCACATTCTCAAACTGGTGCATGCAGCAAATCATTTCTCTTCATTACATATCATGTTTTTTCCATTAAACTATGAGCTTCTTCAGAGGATAGAAACAAATTGCCAGCTGTGTTTAATGCTTAAAAACATTGAGAATAATTATTAAAAGTTGCGAAACATCCAAAGAATATGCAAGAGACAGTATTTTTTTTTTTTTATGTTAAGCAAGTAAATCCCACTGGAACAGGAGGGTAGGTCAGGAAAAGAGAAGACGACAAAAGGAAAGGCTGATCTTTCTGTTTCAGTTTAAGTAGAAGTGAGTATAAATACTTTAAAAGGCAAGGGTTTTCTCCCTCTAAGAAAATGAATGTGAATCAGAGAATTAAATATATCTTACAATGTAAAAGAGAGAGGAGTTGTGTGAATTTGCCTCAAAAGATTACACAAAACAATGCAACAATTCTCAAGGAACAGATAATTAGATGATGAACATGGTTTTATACCGGTATCTGCATGACTAATAGAAAATACAATTCAAAAGGTCTAGAAACTATTGAGAACTAGAATATGACTGTTGACAAAGCAGATTTTATTTGTGTGTTGGGGTTAGGCTTACTTATGTGCAGATGTACACAGCATTAAAATGCCATGTAGACATAAAACACTGCACATGGATAAAATACAGAACACACGAACGGCTGTGAGAAGAGGACGCTGTATTTACTTCAAAACTTCAGTTCAGTTCTCTCTGAAACCCACTGGCTGGTGGATGTTGTACAAGTCTCTTACCTGAGTTTCTTCCCACTTTTTACATTTGCTAGTCTTGCAAGTCATCAGTACAATAACTTGTCTTCAAAGTTCACCTACAAGGGATGCTCAGAAAAGCTAAGTCAAATTAAAAGGAGTTAAAAGTTTGAAGCTACTGAGCATAAGGTTAAGTATAATAAAGCCTCACAAGAATTTCTCATCCAGAGATACCAAATCTTTAGATTCGGCTTCACACCTCTAGTCAACATACTTTAATTTTTCTGAGGATTTGCCTTATGTTGGCCTTTTATGCATATTCACCAGTAGATTTCCAAGCTCAGAGTTTTAATAAAAGCATAAATATACAAAATCATTGTTTTACTAATTAGATATTTAGTTATTGTTCTTACTACTTAAAGTAGCACTAAGGGTATTTTTAGTCAAGAAAGGTTCTTTGTCTAAAGGATTAGGATCAGAATTTGCAATTCTGTAAAACATACATTATTAACATTCAATTGAAGGACTGGCAAACTAGCTGCATCAAATTAACCTAGCACTCCTGTTTCAGTGCTTCTCTTGAAAAATCCTTCTACTAATAAATCTACTATATACTGACTTTCATGCACACATCATTAATCTCCCCCACATTATTTATCGAGGCTAGGATAATGTTTGATCTAATTCTAACATATTTTCATTCCAGAACCAATAGTAAATCTCAGCATGGGATTATACACAACTTTAATAAGACAGTCTCATTAGAATCTGCTGATACGCACTTGTTTAGATTTGCAATATTTTTGCTTTGGGGGGTGGGAGCTCAAGGAGAAAGGTTAGTGGAACAAAGAAAATTTTAAAAGAAATGACACTTCTTTCCTGTTAATCATATTGATATCACTATATACAAAAGCTGACTTAACTGCTTATGGCATTTCTATTTACTTTTAGAAATTTCAAGACAAACTGTTTGCTCTTTATAGGTGCTTTTCACTGCATCTACTGAGCTGCAGCAATTAATGCAAAGCAGGAAAGCTGTTCTGTAAACCTACTGACAGCTGTTTAATGGGAGAGGTGGAAAGTGGTGGACATGTCCTGGCAATGTGCTTAATGGATACACGAACACGCACAGTCATCAGCCTGAAGTGATACTGGCAGAAAATTAACTGAGAGATACAAAGCTCATTTAGCAAGAGACCCACCATAATGTGGACAATACAAGTTTCTGCAAAGGCTGGAAGGAGGAAAAATGAGAAGATGCATCTCTTCAAGGAGATGGCAGTCTTTAATTTCACAAGTCCTTTTATTTAGCCTTGTTGCTTCAGTGCACAGTTGCCTCCACTTTGCAAAGCGAATGCTTTTGTACAGATTCGTAAGCTCCCTGGATAGAGCATGTCACAGACTTGCTTGAGTTAAAAGGAGATTTTCATGTTAATAACTCTGCTACCATACTGTGTTTTCTTCAGATACTCCAGAGCGTGGTTGTAATATAAATGATAATCTCTCTTACATTACTACTATTTCAAAATTCAAGTTTCAACCACTGTCATATCTATTGTGTGTAATTACTGCCAGAAAAGCAAATTGGTATATTCACTAATACCAACTATTGGCACTGGGAAATAAAGAAGGGAACAAAACAAAACAAAACAAAAAAACCCAATCCTAAACTTACTACATTTCCTAAATAAGAACAAATTTCTTATCAATTCATTCTGCGGTGACAACCAGGCCCTGGGGCTGGAATTCTCTTGTACAAGGTACTGTGTAAAGAAAAGAATATGTGCAGAGACAAGACTGCAAAAAGTACTTTGGGAGATTACAGTGTACTTCAAATTCTGCAATGAAATCACTAGGTCAAAGTCTTTTGTAACATTTCTGTGGGATTCTGTCTTTGTGGTGACTAAGAAAAGATCAAACTATGCTGTTTTATGATCTAGTACAAAGGGCAATCACTCGGTTAATTAGTATATTTTTAAGCAACTGCCTGTGGCACTGGGATTATTCTTCTTATTGCAGAGTAATGAAGTTTCAAGTACGTGAATCCTTCGCAATAATAAAAAAGGAGGAAAATGTCAAGCTGTCTGTACTCTGGAATCTGACATTTCCCAGCAGAGAGAACACATTCCTGAAGTGACCCAAAAACCTACTGCTCACTTTCCTCCTCCAAATCTTCTCTTTGAACTGTCTGTGTACCAGGAGCTAGAAAAAAAAACCCTATAAAAAGCCAAATATAATGGTATAGACAGTCAGCATTCAGTTAAGTTTTAACTGCACAGATAATGGCATGTCTTCTTAAAGAACATTAAGGAAAAACGTTTTGCATGCTCTGGTTACAGCAATTATCCAAAGAATTATAATACAAAAAAAGTTCTTATCCTTAGCATTTCACTTTTTTTTTTTTTTTTTAATCATCTTTTCAAACACAGTTCAGCCGATCTCTGGTTCACAAAGATTTTACTCTTAAAACTAAAGGAAAAAAGAAAAATCTCTCCCACTCTATTATTTACATGAGCCAAAAAGTCTGAAATTTTGTCCAAAGCCAAAATAGCCTAAGCACTTTCCAATCAAAATGCCTTCAAACCAAGACAACTGCATCATCTAACGATCTTGTACTGAACAGGGAGATGCACCACAGTTCGGCTCATGTTTCTTCTAGCAGCTGTGATGGCTTCAGGCGCTCTCACCGCGCGCCCCTCAGCCGAGCACGCCACGCCGTGCCCTCCGCTGCGCCAGCATCACCGCGTGATGCACCAGAGAACCGGCCCGTGCTTGGATAAACTACCACATCCCCTCTTACCCCAAAGAGCCTCGTCCGCCAGAACATAGGGATTTTTGCTGTCAAACTAACTTTTTTTTTGAACTCTAGTCAGCACCATGTAGCTCCCGGCTCAGCTGTGCAACAGAACCCAAAGGACAACAGAGGAGGGAACAAGTAACACCGAGCGCTTGCGCCGTGCCGGTCCCTGCAGAAAGGTACCCGAAAACCCGGCTTCAGTGGCGCGCTGTGCAGAACAAATGCTTTCCCAGCCTTCCAGAACGGTCATGCCCCAAACGTTCAAAGCTGTTCGCAAAATCCAGTAACCTAGTTCTCTCTCCTTTAGTAGCTTTTTGGGGAAAGTTTTGCTATAGCAAACCCTACTCTTGCAGAGCAGTATACATTTTAATATCCAGGAATGTGCCTGAAAATAGTAGTATGCCTATACTCTTCCTTTTTTCCCTCCCTCCCTCTAAACTTTGCCATAAAGTCCATTGAACTTCGTAACAGAAGCAGTATTTAGAATATTTTATCCTTTTGGTATGACAGCCTTGAACATGTTTCGGTATACTTTTCATTTAAAAATAACTCTACAAATCACAAATAAACATTGCTTTCTCCCTGATACAGAACAAACATTTGTAACAAACATCCTAAAATCAGCTACACTTTCTACAAATACCCCTTCTCCACTTTAATCAACAAAAACCCTTTTCTTTTAACCTTTTCCAGAGCTATCATGAGCGCCAAAATCTTAACACTGCTTCTATCTGCATAGAATAAATAAATTATAAATTAAAAACTCTTGCTCCAAAGTAAAATCAATTGCTAATAAGGATCAAAAATAACCCTCCATCAGTTTTTACATGGTTACCCATTTTATGCTTCTGGATAATTTTTTTGTTCCTTTTCCTACTAAAAGCAAGAAGGCCTGGATACCTCCTACCATTGCAGACAGGGTTGTGAAAGCAATTTGACAGCAACTCTCATCATATTCCTGAATTTTGTTCATCAATAATGAAGGAAATTCATGAATTTATTTCTACATTTATCTTTTGGCTTCCAGTACTGTATTACTTTGGTTGAAGGTACATGAAAGGCCCCTCTATGCATTACCCTGTCCAAAACAGCATGCTAGTACCAAGTTGTTGGCAACAATTCCTTTTTTTCTACAATACAGAGATCACAAAATTTTAGTTAACTAGTTAATAAAATTAGTTACTTTTGACTTCGCTTTTAGGCAATTTGATAATACATGCTTGACTTGTAATCGCTTTACTAATTTCCACTACTCTTCCATTTTGACCCTTAACTGCCACCTCCTTGTGGTCTCAAAAGCTAATTGTGAGGCTATACTATATACTGAATTACAGAAATCAGCCAGGAATCTGTACCTTGAAGAGCTATTTTTCCCTTGGCACAGTCTGTTGTGTGCCCAAAACACTTACACTAGCACAGGAAAAAAAAAACAAAAACAAAAACAAAAAAAACCCCAAAAACTGAGGTTATATATTTTGGCTTACTTATGCCAGTTCATACTGCTTGTGCAACTCAAAAGTTCAATTTAAATTTTGAGTTAGCTTTAAGTTAGTTTGATTTCAATCAAGTGTATAAAGAAACCTTAATCAATTGTTCCTACAGCTACACATGAAAACTCTTGACACTGAACCTTGAACAAACAATAGCAGAAAAAGAAAAAAGCAGGCTCGTCTAAACATCGACAAACTTGACTAAACAAAAATAG
The DNA here is from genome assembly GCF_003343005.1 of Rhea americana. Lineage (NCBI taxonomy): Eukaryota > Metazoa > Chordata > Aves > Rheiformes > Rheidae > Rhea > Rhea americana. The sequence continues at coordinate 1,644,119 of NW_028185250.1, read as the reverse complement.
TCTGACAGATCTAAAGAGGAAACTGGACAACCTGACAGCTTAATCACCTGTTTCCATGTCCACAGGAGCTGTAGACCACAGCTGCAGGCCTCATTTAATTGTCTGAGGAACCACTTGGGACACTCAAACATGCTCTCACTAGGTATGGTGTTGTACGTCTGCTATTGCAAATATTTTCTGAGCTGTATGCACAATCCTGACTATATCACGTGATGAAAGTTAGAACAGAAGCAGACCTGTCCCAGACATGAATACTAAGTCCAACAGACGGGATCAGCGAAAAATTTCTCTTTTTTCATTTTTTTTTAAAAAAAAAAAAAACAAATATGGCAGAAGACTCGGAATTAAGGGATGTAACACTTTGCAGATTAAAGCAGAATCCAAGATAGCCTCTCAGCTCCTTAATGCCTTAAGTCATTCCCTGTTCTGAAAACAAAGAAGAAAAAAAAAACTCCTCCTCCTGCCCCAACATACTAAGAACAAGGGACAGATATATGAGAAGACATAAGAGAAGCAAAAGAATTAGCAGCTAGTAGTGAAACTAATAACATAAGCTATTGAACATATGCATACTAATTAGCACAGAGAACAAAGTCCAGTGCTGGCTGTCACTCAAATTATACACTATATTTCCTGGGAGAAAACATTGGGCTAGAAAGAACATTGAACATGTGTTCTTTAGCAGTGACTGGAATTTTAGGATTTGTTATTCATAGAGGAGAAATGTACTGGCATCCAGCATAACGTGAAGTTAAAAATTCAAGCAAGGAAAACAGGGTGGATTACAAGCTTTTATTAAGCATTCAAATATTTATCACATTATTAGTATTAAGTATAATGATAAATTAAATGAGAAATCTGAGGTTTCCTATATGGAATCAGGAGTTAATGGACACTGAAAACTAGCTCAAATCATACTGCAAAAGGAGATGTGTTGGAAAGTGTCTTGTCCTGGTACCAGATTTCTAAATAATTCTAATAATTTTCTAAACCAAATTTAATAAAGTCAGAAAGGTCTCTAAGACCATGACAGTGGCCTCAAAGCACAGAAATCTGTTTTGGCAGGTTGCTGCAAAATGACAGATGTAAAATAGAGATTTTTAAATTGTCATATTGCCTCACCTATTACTACAATTTGCAGTGTATTTAAGCTGCATTTGGTGAGCTGGGAGATAAATACTGTTCTCAACAGACATATGGCTGTGTTTTAGGAAGGATACTGCTCCACAGAGATAGACCGTGAAACATCACCTATAACCAGCAAATACTAGTGTATGCAAGAGAGATTATACAAAACACACTTCCATCGTTTGCACACTGGACATTAGTAAACATTTGCCCCACGCAAGTCACTGTTTTAACCAAATAAAGGCATTCAGATAAGCACTAAGAATTACCGTATCAACGAAGGTTGTTCACTGGCTATTCTGTTTTGGAAGATACAGATAGAGCTACTTTTCACTCATTTCTGCTATTATGATATTATGTACAGTAATGGAAACTTTGGATAACAAGTTTGAAACAATCAATAACAATTTACTTTAACAGGTTGATAATCTTTACTCCAATAACTCAAGCAGTATAATCAATGTTTCAGTCTTCTACAACCCTTAATATGCAGCCACTGGAGCACTAAACAACCACTTGCATTATATCAAAGGGAAAATGCACAGCTTAAATGTCTTCTATAAAGGGGGAGAAGAGAAAAAAAGAAGTAAAATATCAGACATCTAAGAATAGAATTCAGATCATCTATCCAACATTTCAACCTCTTGGCCCAAGTACCTCCTGCACTGCATACAGGAGGTACCTGCTGTAGCATGCTGTAATAAATACACTGTAATAATCAAAGAACACAGTAACATTTGGACATAAACACCACCGGGGAATTTGTTTGTATCACTTTGCACAAAAAGAGAATTCTAAATAAAGGAATGGCAGGTGGGACGCAAGCAAGCTTCTGGGCAAGTACTCGTCTTGAAGGGCAGAAGTATTTCAAGCGCAGTCAGCTCAGAGCGCTTTTGCGGGGCAATTCTGCTCCGCCAGAAGACAACGCGGGTACCGGAACCACTGCAGCGCCAGAGCGCACCCTACGCGCGGCACGCGCTTGCCCGCTCCCAGGGCTCGGCGCGCTCTCTGAACCAGCAGAACCGCTTCCTACGCCTCCTCCAGGAAAGAGCTGATTTTATTATGCCTAACACAAACCTCAGCTTCTCTGGAAAAGGGCCAACATCATGCCAGCTTTCCCTCAGAAAGGAACAAGCCTAACGTTTCCCACTACCCACGGTCCATGGCAAAGCCACCGAGTACTGCTTGAAGCACTGCGTTCTAGTATCTAATCCGCTGCAGTCACAATTTAATGTTTTTAAGTTATGCATCAAGGCAGTAAAATATTACAGTTTCTGCCATTCATCACATGGATCAGCTCTTGTAGTGGCAGTGGGAAGGAAAATACTAAAATTACGTGTATATAAACATACACAGTAATCCACATCCTTAAACGAAGGGTAATTCTGTTTTGCTCAGGCAAATCCAGGAATTTATATTTCAGAAATATTTTCTTATTTCAGTGTTTCTGAACCAAATAATGACATTTAATTGATTTGGGGGCAATTTCCTACATCACACAGCCAGTGCAATCATCATCTGACCAACTTAAATAGTTTTTATAAACTCTATTAACCAGTTAATACTTTAACTAAGAACATAGGCTTTGGCAGTTGTTTTTTTCTGATTCCATGATACACAAAAAAGAAACGCGCACTTGATTCCTATAAAAATATTATTTTTATCAGTTACAAAGCACTTGTAACCACAAAGATACCTTAAAGAAAACAACCAACCCTGAAATATTATTGGAAATTGAATTCACTTTTATGCCAAGGCTTGTTTCTGTACATATTAATCTCTTTCATAGTTTACTTGTGGGTATTTGAACTATTAACAGCTCAGGTTCAACACTGCATGGAATAAACTGTGCTCATAACACTTCTGTATCATCACATTTTCATCTAACCCTAGGTGTACTGAAGAAATGCGTATTTTGGTAGTAATCTTTCCAAAGAGACTTTGCAGCTAACAAGGCTATTTCCCCTTCAATATATGTAGGTTTGAAGACACATTTCAACTCACATGTTGATCTCTGAAGTAACTTTGATTTGACTAAATACACACACACACACACACATATATGTTCTTCCATTATAGCTGACAGACAACTTCTCAAGGTGGCTCATTTCTGGGGCATAACTTCTTTCTGGGCGTTTTTCAAATTAGCTGACACTGGGATACTGCAGCCTCTCATAATGAGGAAGTCCTATTTATTTGGCTAGCATATGGTGCAACTTTTCCACTGCACTCTGCAGAATGCAAGAATTACCTAGGGACGGTACTATCTTCTAATTATTCAGAGTCCTAATTTTAACACCTTCTCCACTGCACTCTGCATACGGACAAAATTCTTCGGAATTACATTTCCTGCTTATTTCTTCTTCAAAGTTTCTAGTTAAGTCTTCTGACCTCAAACTGTGCTCCACAGCAGTCATGTTTAAAGTCAAATTATTAAGATTTTGAAAAACTGCATTCAAAGTAAAACAATCCAGGAAAAGTGAAAATGTTTATAAACAGTGTCATCTGTCAAGCTTTTGAAAGCAATTCTTCACAAATCAGTCAAGAGATGAGACAAAGGCACTTTATTAATAAAGAGAATAAAAGCTTCAGCAGAATTTTTGGTATTGCACTGTTTGTGATAAAGTTCTGTTTCAACTGAGTTGTAAATTTACACGTAGCCTTTCCAAGGTTTATCACTGAAGAGGAACAAATGCACCAAGATGACTTTGAATAAATCTACAGATTTAATTTAGAGAGAACACTCTCTTAATTGAGAATGCGTTTTCATGCTTTGCGTTAAAAAGAAACGGAATAACCTGAAACAAAATGGTGTGAAATTTCTCCACAATCTCACATGCCACTTCAGCAAGTGCAGAGACATGTAGCAGATGGTCAATTTAACTTGTGTCCTCAGTTACTAAACATTACCTGCAGCTCCATTAACCTGCTCTTCTACTGGAAATGCTGTATAAGTTACTTGCTACCCACAACACAGAAGACTATTTTGACCTTTCTTTAGGGCACGATATATTCCCACTCAAAGCCATTGGAATACAAAGCCAAAAAAATATTAGCTGTTCTTTTATTGACAAATTTTGCAGTTATACCTTTAGTAGGTGACCTGGTAAGTATCAGTCATCCACCTTATTGCTTTTTTATTACAATCAACATGGACTTAATGTGTATTAATAAAAAAGAAAAAAAGAAAAAAGTAGTATAAAGCAGTCACGTGAAACTGAGAATCGAAAATACTGGTCAGTACAAGAAGGTCCCTAAAAGCAAAACATACTCTTTCACCCGGCCTTAGATAAGCGTTGTATACAATTTACATGACTACCTTTTGTCTGTTCTTATAAACATGCTGCAATGGCTCATGGAAATGACAATACACAATTTTGGGCCACTGTTTTTAATCCTCTACCTGGAAAAATTAAAACATGGAGAACTTGATCAAATTCTGATTTCGCTACAAGTAAAAAGGTACAACTTACTAACCACACAAATCACAGTAACTGTACATTAATTAAAGTGACTTCAGATCCTTGTAAAGTATGGAGGATGAAAAGCTGTTCATTACTATTAAAACCTGAAGTAAAACTACTCCTGCTTCAGATGTGGCATTTTGAGAGTTGTGAAGACAAATCCTCCTATGCTTAATATCATGTGGCTTTTAACACCCCAATTTCTGAGAAATGGCTTAAATTTTTCATCAACCAAGAGTTCAAAACTTGCTTGACTGAGCTTCAGGACAAAGAAAGCTGGGGGAAGAATACTGCCATACAGCACAGAAAGCAGATGCAGAACTTATTTGGCTTGTACCTAGTACATGCTTAGGTGTGTAACTGTCTCTAAAGAAACAGAGCTTTGAATGTTGTTATCTCTGTGTAATGGCTTTGACATCCAACCCACCAATGCCAACTCAAAGCAAGCAATAAGTAATCTCTGAGGCAACCCCAAAGGAGAGCGATCTACACATACTTTTCTCCTTCTTAGTATGTACTTATTTTGAAATAGCAGGGACATTTATTTAGACCACTTGACCATCCTCCTCCTTCCTTGACAACTATCTTCCTTCAAATATGCAGCAGTCTGACCAAGAAAGAATCCCTCTCTGAATAAAGCACCTCTTAACAGCTAGAAGAGCTATCAGACACTCCTGTTTTCTTGATACAACCATCTGAGAACAGAAACCATCAAAGGACTGGGACAGGATGTGGAACACGAACAAAATCCGTGACAATCTCTTACTATCAGCTAAGGGAAGTCAATGGTGTACACACCAACATCTGGAGGTCAGTGAGAGCTGTAAGAAATGTCTGCATTAGAGGAAGCTGTATCCCTTCCTGGTGGTGGTGATCTGGCCTCAGCTACATCCAGCTGTGTCACACCCTGGCCACATGTCAGTGATGCTAAAAGCACAGAGCATCAGGAGACTACAGGTAGTGCTGAACCTAGCACGCATCTTAATACAGCGAGCAGCACGTGAAATCTGCCCGTGCCTCTATCCTAGCTTTGCAAAAAGGAAACTTGGGTGAGATCTCAGACCTTGTCTTTATGGATGGGAGCTGCTCGCCAGCACGATGCATGCAGGCATCTGAGAGGAACCACGCAGTACGCTGACACAGCCACACAGTGCCTAAAGCAAGGGGAAGGCTCACCTGCGCGGCACAGGCTCGCTGCTGGCCACTTCAAGACTGCGTAATGCATTGCTACAGAAACGGAAACCACTGCAAATATTATCTTTGTCATCTCCAAAGGCAAGGTATACTTCAGTGGCCTGGCTCTCGCTAGCATAAATATACAGCAGAGAAATAAAATAATGCACTTAACATAGACCTACACAATTTACTTTGGGGAAAGGGAAAGACAACCACCTATGTTAAACACATTCCTTAATTAACTTCAGATATTACAATAAGAACTTTATATGAAGCAAGCAAACCAAAAAAAAAAAAAAAAAACACACAGAACAGTTAGATGCATTAGAAAATGCCACATCCAAGCCCACACAATTGGCAGTCCAAAGCGGTCTGAAGCCTCGATGTTCTACCAGAGAAATGGATGTGCTAGAACACAGTATCCTCTCGAAGACAGAAAATACTGCAGAGCATTAAGACAGCACCTGTGCTCTTGCTGGGTAGAACATTACTAGCAACGGTTGCCAATGCCTTAGAAGCATTGCTTTGTAGATATTGAAATATATATGTGCTTTAAACACCTCAGGCAGGAGTATTTGTAATTCTTAAATGTTTGATAAGACAGTAACAAAAGAGGAATCCAAACACTTTTAGTATTAAAACACAGAGTTCATTTTGAAGATCATCTGTGGATTTTTTTTTTTCTAAAAGATACCACATAATAGCTTATTTATTCTCACTATGAATCTAAAGTTGTTCTCCTTTGGTTTACATCTGCTCTCTTGTTAAAACAGAATTTTAAGCATTTTTTTTCCCCCCACATCTAAGCATACCTGAAGTTAACTCTTATTTTTGCTTTGTAATATTGACATACATTAAAGGTATATGACGTATAAGTGTGAATACTGAAAGGCTTTCACCACAGGAAATGATTTACATGTTTATACTTCAACACAGAAGGCATTCTAGCTCATATTCTACTTTTATTAGTAGAGTACAGCAACTGATAATTAAAGCAAAAGTGTATATAAGACTCTTTGGTCTTCAAAAGGAACACAAATATTAATTTTCTTCTAGAAATATTGAACATAGAACATTATATAAACAACATAATATTAATATATTGGTTAATATCAAGCACATCTTAACTTCTAAACATGTATTTAAGAGTAAGAGTAGACTCCACATTTACCCCTCTTTGAGTAACTGCTTGCTCTGGTATTTTTTTTTTTTTTAATCTGTAATGACAATGACTAAAAATACCATCTTCACCACCACTGTTCTTACCTTTCAACTAATAAAAACTTCCATTTTAGAACAGTATTTTGCAATCAGTGTAGTTTTATTAATTCTTGACTTCTTTAAGATATTTTGATCTGTTAAAAATCTTTGTAATGTACAACCAGTGTGGAAAAGACAAGTTCCATACACGGACTGAAGAAACAAAAGTAAAAAAAAAAAAAATTTGAAATGCACAACAGAATAATAGAAGGAAATAAAAACAAATGGATACCAAGTATATGAGAATATTTAAATAATATGAAATAGACCATCTTATTTAAATGCCAAAAAATTCATTAAATTTTCTGATGCATTGCTAACCCCCCCCAAATCCACAGCTTAAATCATGATACCATCATCATCAACAGGAAAATAATGATAAATACGTTTTCTGTGTTTCACTTCTGAATTGTGCTTTCCAAAAGGGAAAACCTGTCAGCATATAAGACCTACAGTAATACAGAACAGAATAAGCTCATTCCAGAGACAGTACCAAACAAAACTCACTGCAGAAATATTTACTTTGAGATGCCTCAGACAACTGAAATATATATATATATTTTTTCTGATGTCTGAATTAAAAACTTTGAATAAAGCCTCTGATAGCAATTAATTTCCTAACACCAACTCAACACAGGCAAAGGGAACAGCCTGTGTCAGGTTAACAAATTAAATTTCTACTGAGAAACTTCCTAAATCGAGGAAAACCTGGTTAACGGAATCTGTGCAAAAGTCAGCAGCTTCCTCCATGGCTCCAGCCTAGCACAAGGCATCAATAAACCAAATATTCTTTCACAAATATCTCCAGCACCATGGTGTTGTCACCCTCCCTTTTCCATTGTCACCTTTCACTCTCCCATTCATTCTCTGTCGCATTCTGTGTCGCTGGTTATTTCTTACTGCACTAGCGGCAAGAGAGAGATTTTGGCTTAGAAATGGCAAAGCAGTAGGGCATACGCATGTCAAGCCAGGCTCCCAGCCTCAGCAATCTTTCCCTCCCTTTGTAAACAATTGTATGACACAGAAATATGTGATGAGCCTTTTGTCAGGAAATTATATATATACACGTATATACATACACATATACACACACACACAAGTACATACATATGCACGTCAAAGCACAGAATGTCCTTTTGCTCATTCAAAATTCCAGTAAGAGCAGAACTACAGACACATTCTTTTACTCTCTAAATGTTTCACATACGTTGGCATAGGCATCTGTTTAAATAGATATTTGAAAGACAGCACTAAAAATTGCCTGCAAATTTACTATTTCAGGAAATTGCTACTTTAGATTACATATTGTGTTTTTCCAGCATCGTATTGCCAAAGCATTTAGCTGGAGTCCAGGCCAGTTTGAATAAAATCTTGAGTTAGAAAGCAGATGAAAAGATTTTCCCGTAAAAAAAATAACTATCACACAGCACAATGATGTATCGGTGACAAAAAGAGAACTTGCCAGTACTTACTCCTAGAAAGAATATCTTCAGCTAAGGAATAAGACTTGAAATAAGGAATATTTCCCTCTTTCTACTGAAATTGGGATAATTTTCATTGATTTCTACGGACACATAGCCGATACTGAGAGGGAAAAAAAAGCTGGAGAAATATCACACTTTTTTCTGAACAAATTGAATGTCTAACACACACAAGTCACCCACTGTCTGTATGGACTTGCTTTGAACACATACAGGGCACATTTCCTCATTTCTCAAGTCAACCAGGCCAATCTAATATCATTTGAAAACTAGAAAGAAATCTGTTACACTAAATCATGCCAAATTATTTGAACTTACTGTTCAGAACCAGAGCAATGTCAGTATAGGACCATTTGATCAAAAAAGACCCCCCCCCCCCCCAAGAACCTGATGTGTACATAGATGTTGTATCCTTCCTTGCCTGCACCCAGGAGGAAACTTTGATGTCAAAGACCACATGAGCTCCATCTTGAGAGGGGGAAGCAGAAGCAGAATTCATCCTTTTTAAAAGGATATTTCCCCCCTTTTTCATGCAATTTTATTCAGTTATATGTTCCCCTTCTCCATGCCACTTACTCAAAATCACAATGTAAAAGCAGATCAACTGTCACTGAACTATATCAAGGAAAATAATAGTTTGTAAAGAGGATATAAATAAAGATACTTCACAAATTAGTTTTTTTCCAAGCTCTTCTGAATCATCTTTCCTCTCTCCCCCATTCAATGTTTGCAAACTCAACTCAGTGCTTCTGAAGTATAAAAAAAATTCAGTTTATTATGTTCCAGAGAAGGTAAGAGCTGGGTAGAAATTTTCTAGAATAACATTCTTCCACTAAAAACACTAACAAATTCAATCTATATTTTCTATAACAACATACTAATTTTTAAAAACATACCAATTTTAAAAAAAACAACTTAAAATGCAAGATTCAGACATTCATCATGGATGAAAGTGTTTGCCATTGATGTGGAATGAAGAATTGAAACAGTATTTTTGCTACTGAACAAAGAATCCCTTCTCCACGTTCCTCCTACTGGCACCTTCTGCCTTTTTAGCGCACTGCATATCACCCAGCCTATCTCCTGTATACCTTCAAAACGAGAATCACCATTTTTGTTTGTACAGGACACAGCTCATTTCTGACTGAAGCAAATAAAAAAAAATCATATAGCCAATTATCTAAATATTCTAAAAATCCACACAACAAAATTTCATAAATTCTGTTGCCACTGTAAAGTGAAGGTGAAATTAGCATCCACCTTTTATCATCATTGCTAGTTAAGACCACCCAGAAGGTTTATCATGGTGACTGATGCATTAGCAAGTCAGGTAGACAAAGTTTTTCAGGCTGGCTAAAAACTTTTTTCATCACCAATGATATCACACTGTATCACCAACTTAGACTAAGTCAATTATTTTAAAGTTGACTACTTAGTGAATAGCTTTGGTAGGTTTCAAACAAGTGCAGTGTGATTTTTTTTCCAGAGTTAAGAAGCGAGTACAGCACAACCGTATAGTGCTTTCAAGAAATTTGTCAGGAGTTTCAAAATGCTGACATATTGTAAATAAACAGCAATTCAGATTTTTAAGGTGGTTGGACTGAATCCTGAGGACATTTAATACGAATACTCAGAACTTTTACCTTTATTATACACTCCTCATCTTTTCTGCCCTACTGAAGGAGCTCTGCACATCTGTATCACGAGAAGTTACAGTTGGGCGGACCACAATGAAGCAGCCAGATGCACATTACTGACAAAAAGTAAATTAGTATTGATATTCATTCAGTTCCCTATAAATTCTCATACAGTTAGCTCCAGTTAGCTTTATTTGTCTGTCTATACCTAAGTTTTTAATTATGGAAGAGTCCACCATCACATGAATACAATATTGTCAGGTTAGAGTTAAGATTTATTTTCATTTTCTTTGAAAAGATAAGCATATATATGGAAAAAATGTTTACTCTACTTATAGCCCAGTACACCTCAAGCCTGAACAAATCTGAAATCCTAGATCAGAAAATAAAATGGTTTTGAAACCTCATTATAGGAGTTAAAAGAAAAGACCCAATCAATTTAAACACCAGACAGCACAGATGTAGGAAACATTGCCTCAAAAATGCAGCTCACATTCACCATTTATACCTATACAGAAGAAGATAACAAAGGAAAGGGAGTAGCTTTATCACAAATGATTCATCATGTTAACAAAGAATAAAAATTGATAATGTTTCACTTATCTTCCCTCAGTGAGAAACACAAGGAACACTGCTGTTTAACATTTTAATATATATCTGCTGCCTAGAAAAGCTCTGTAATATTGGTTTTACAATTCTTGTACACTGTGGGTCTGATCTCAAGAATTTGAAGAGGTTGCCACAGCACATCTGATGTGTAAGGACTACTTAACACTGATAACACAAGACAGGAAGTGTATCACAACCTAAGGATTAAAACAGCTTCTCAAAAAGTTTCAGAGATAAAAGACACTTTACCTGCATACTGTAAGGTGTTACCACACCAAGATCTGTATCTATCACTCATGTTCTGAAGCAAACTTGTTTAAAGGAAAAAAAAAAAAAAAAGCTGGAGAACTGTCTAATATACAGAAACTATGCCCAGCACACCCATAAAATGGGTAGCTGGTAGTGCAAATCACTGCCACCTGGAGCTGCAAGATCCTGAACTCTGTCCCTCAACAAATGAGGCTGTTCTGCTCAAACAGGTCCTGAAATAAGGAAGCAAGACACTTCGGACCACCAGTTGAAAACAGTATATTTATACTGAATTGTTCAGCACAATTTAACCCAAAATATAGCTTTATGCAATTCCTGGCTTTTATTGCTAAAGACAGTCTGCAGGAACAAAGAAATGCCACATAAATTCAAAACTGCAAAACATTACCATACTACAGATTGTCTTCTTTCTTTCTTTCTTTCCCAGACACTTGCTTAAAAAGCAAAAGCTGTGGCAATTTAAAAACAGATTTCATAGAAATTAAGTAACTCTTCAGGTTTGAACTCACATAAGCTACAGAGATACTAAGCCCTATCAAAGCCCCAGAGTTGCCCCATTAAGCTGTGTCCAGACCATCCCAATAACTATATCATGCTACATACTGTAGAAGCGCTGCTATGGCTCACTCCAAGCAAAGCAAGCATGCAGTTTCTATTCATGAGCAGGATGTTAAAAAGCAAAGAATTCCCCAATTATTTCTGTGTATTTCTGTAGATCAACATGTATTATTTGAACTTTAACACACAGCTTAAAAAAAAAAAAATCCAGTCTGAGCTGGGACCAGTCATGAGTACATGCTGCCTAAGACATAGCAGTAGCCTAAGAGGCTGCTAGAAGAAGTTAGACGGATAACATTACAAGAATATATTCATAAAGACAGTTCCAAAGGAAAGCACGCCTATTGGAGCCTTCACGTCTTTGCAGATCCAAAGCGCACCTGACGTCCTGCAAAGGTCTCACTCCTCAGAAGGAAGGAGAAAGATAAGGATGCCTATGTTACCCTTACTCATTTTAACCCTACAAAACTCATACTTGTGCGCTGCACTTTTTCTAGTGAACAGCTACACACACAAACCCAATGTTTTTACTTTACAAATCCTCTAAAAATCACCTCTAGTAGCAAATCTAGCTCAACTGCAGAAATATGGTGCCTGACACGCTGAGAAATGGAAGAAAAGTTACTGTCTTCTTGCAGAGTCATACTCAGATTTTAAGTATAGGTATTTCAGTTCCTCTTGGCATCTCACCTCATGGATGAGTAGGAAAAAAGGATTTTCCCTTTGTTCCTTGCAAAAAAGAAACAAATCCACTCTCTTATTGCCCTTTATGCTCAAAGCAATTTCTGTATCCTAGGCTATATGCAAAAACTTGATCGGAAATCCTGTATCATTTGTAGACTGATGAGATGCCCAAACAGGTCTTATTTCACCAGTTTATGGCTTCTGACAAACCAAAGCTTTCTCCTTCATAAATACTGTAACAGCAAGAGTCTGTCCTACCAGATGATGGGCAAAACTCATACTTTTGGCTGAAAAGTTTCCAGCTATCCCTTTAGTGATCTGTGTTTCAGTAATTCCGGTCAAAAGAATAAAGCTTTTGTCTCTGTCCTATATCAAAGTAACTGACTTGAAATGACTCTTACCCTGAACAGGAACAGCAGCATTTAATATACTTATTTTTGTCATACTGTTGTTGAGAGTGCAGCAGGAACCTTCCCCAACCCTCTTTCACCTACACCCCCTCAAAAAATCCCTCCCCCAAACAACAATCAAAATAATAATAATAATAATAAATAGAAACACGCTCTCTCCTACGCTCCTGCCTGTAGATGACTCTGGTTTAAATAACACAATTTAAATTGGTGCAAACTGCTAGATAGACACACAACTACTAAAATTTCACCCCACATTGTTCACCTGGCTCACATACAAAAGTGAAACTGAAAGAGGCTCAAAGGCTAACCTTAACCTAATGTGTTTTAAAAAAGGACACATGCCTTAAGTGATTCTATTGCTACCTGGAAGATCACAGCTGCCCCACAGAACAAACTGAAAACAATTTTCTTTCCCCTTATGCATTACTTGCTGCTAGCCAGAACCCCAGGAGAAAAAAAATAAATAAAATGTCAAAACCCAAAATATCACATGTCTAATGAACATAGCAGGTTCTGAAATGACCAATCTAAAAAATGTCTCTTAAGAAGCTGAACACTTCTGTCTAGGGCTGTTAAGTGAATATAATATTTACTTCCCC
>NW_028185250.1:1602678-1630824 GCF_003343005.1 Rhea americana | reverse complement strand
AAAAAAAAAAAGTGTTGAGTGGTTTCTTTGCACACATCATTCCTCTTGGTAGAAGTTCACACTCCCTCACTTCTGTCAAATACCAGGTCACCTCCTTGCATGCTTAAGTTTTGTCTGAAGGACTGTAAGTCTCCAAATAGGATAACGAAAGTATCTTAGAAAGGAATAAAATACCCCAAACCTTCTTTCCCCTGCCCTCCAAAAACCTTCTTACTGGCTAGGCTTACAATGCCGGTTGCACCCCTGTGGCTATGCCTCCCTCCTAAGCTTAGCAGCAAACATTACAGCTGGTGTATTCTGCAATTTCAACAGAAGTGTTAACTAGAACCTGGATTATAAAGCAGATGCATCTTCCACAGGCCAAGCAGCTACTCCTTATCTAGTCTAGCTTGACTCAAGTTAAATCAGATGTGAAAATGTATAGTGAAAGTATCTGAACACAGCCAGCTCCAAACCCACATGCGGTTTTGAAAGAAGCTTGTTAAAAGCAAAGATCTGCCCCTCGCCCTGGCAACAAAGCAACCCAGACCCACAACAGATCTGCATTTAATTCCAAACAGCTTTCCCACTCCTCAGTAAATCATATGCTTATTTGTTGGTTAGTGATGCGAATGTCAAACACTATGTCGCAGGGCAGTTACCGAAAAGGTATTATAATGCTCATTAAAGGCAGAAGTCACTGATGAGTTCCTTGAAATACTGGCATGGATGGACACTGGTATGCCTTCTTCTGCAGTTTGCCCTTTCTTACCATTATTTTGACTCATCCTTACCTCCTGTGCTCTCCTGATGCCCTGAATGGCAAGCACTTTTTCATACATGAGAGCAAAGGGAAAGCTTAGATACACATTCCCTTATAATTTTCTAAGAGAATTCTGCTTCAAGTGAGGCACTGCTTATCCAACAATTTTAATATTCTAGCGTGATTTTTTTCCTTTACATTCTAATCCGGGGACAAGAACAAAACTGGTAATAATAATCAACATTAATTTGAAAGGGGATGAAAAATGACTTAATATCACTGCAGCAGGATAATGTTCTGCGATAAGTCATAGAGGCACAAAATTCTCAACTAATTCATTTTAGTATCACTGTATATTCTTGGTAACAGGGCAAGGGATATCTAGAAGACTGTTAATTCCTTGTTACATAAACAGGTATTGACTTATATAGCAGGAAAACAGCTTTTCCAGTTTGTTTCCCCAGTCAGTAGTAAAACTGGAAGAGGAGGGAGGAAGCCTCCTGCTTGCTTTGCTTTGAGAAGCACAAGACAGGAATCGAGTTACACAGAACCAGGAAATCCATCTTAGCCTTAGGTCTCTGTACCTCATAAACGATGTTGCGTAGTACCATAGGGAGGCTGCAGCAAAGAAAGTTGCGATTAGAAAGCCGGAACAGCACAGGCCGAAAAAAGCGATGGCAGTGATTTGCTCCCAGTTCCACCCAACTGCTCCCCAACTAGAAGCAGAACAGAAGAGTCCGAATTTTGGAAACTTTCTCTTCAGCAAGGCAGCTGTGAGCATGGTGTTCGGGTAAAGGCGCCCGTGTTCCTATCGGAATACGGCCTTCCACTGCTTCTGCTAACAGCGAACAGTACACCTAGGGGAAGGAGATGCCACTAACAAGTTGTATGATCCATCGCTGGCAATGAAAACTAAACCAGGACAAACCTACCAAAGAAAAGGCAAACGATGAATCTCACATTCTGCTATACTCCTTCCAGTATTATACCTCTGTGTAGCAAATCCAGGTTCAGACTGTTTCACAGGGGAAGAAAATACAAATCATGATACAGTTATTTCAAGGAAGTAAAGAGGCTTATTTTATTTTCTGCATCCATAATCATATTCTCAAAGAAAAGGGTTCAGTAGAATTTTTGGTCGCTGTGATAACAACATTCACCTGCAATTGGCAATGAATTAGCCTTTACAACAAAATTTGCTAACAGGCATAAACAACCAAATATGCGTGAAGTACAAACATGGATCTATCTTAACACACATAGGTACATCATTTTTTGTTATAGTAAATGACATTTACTTAAGAGACTGTGTTATGCCTAAGTGCATTTTTGAAATTCAGCTCAAGGGTATTTTTAAAAATAATTTAGCTTTTTCTGTTTGAGCACATTAAAGAAAAAATTAATCCACCTTACATTTGAAACAGGTTTTAGAAAAAGACAGTTTTCATCTATACTTTAACTAATTCTCAACAATTTTAAAAATAGTTTAAGTGTCCTTTTATGATTTTGAAACTAGTAGATTTTGATACAAATTTTCACAAGAAGCCAGATTATAGAGAAAATTTGTCTTCCACAGGCAACTATTCCTTGTCAGTCAGCTTGGGTAAGGGCTGGCCCAAGTTCAATCAGAAGTAATAATCTACAGTGACAGAATTTGTATATTGCCAGCTCCAAACTTGCACCTAGTTGCACCTCTTTGCACCTAGTTTTGCAAAGAGCCTGTATCCCTAAAATCAGGAGTGCTATTTAATTCCAAATAGCTTAATAACATATAATAATTTATAATATATATAGGTACTGACAAAAAGTAAACTTGCCTGATTTCTCCTTAGCTTTTTCAATCTTACACAAAGTTATTTATTTTCTCTGCAATTAAATAAAAAAATAAAATGACATTTCAAAAAACTCGCTACAGGTATTTGATCAGTCATATTCTGTTAAGAATGGACTGCCTAAGTCTGCAGGAATGAGTCATTCTTTACTTAATCAAAAATCATTAAGATAAACCATACCACATCCAGTCTTTAACAAGAAAATTCTTGAATTTTTTCTTTTTCTTCATAACGTTTTCCTCATAGAAAACAGCTCAATTTCACAATAACCCTTTCAAAAGCATTAAGGCTTCCAACAGTCCAACATATTAAATGCTAATTATGTTTTAAATAAAATTTAGAAATCAGGTAGGGGAGCAAGAAAATTCCATTTCTGAGACCTGCAGGTTGGAACCTGAGGAAACTTCCACACCAAACCATCAAACGAAAAATTAAAAGACAAGTGACCAAACAACAAAAAAAGCCTTATGATGTTACCAGTTCAGCCTTGCATAATATAATGAAATTTGCTATGTAGTAGCCTTCAGTAGATGCTCCCAAAATGGTTTTCTTTTTCTTTTTTCCTTCTTTTTTAAATCTCCAATGAATAAGAGAAATAACACTTTGAACAATACAATACAGTGTTTTATTCTAAAAAAAAAGGGAAAAACACCATGAGGTTGAGCATGAACAAAAATCTGAATCAAAAGAGTAATGATCAAGGCAGACTGGATAGAAGTACTGAACTAAAAGCACAGACCAAGTACTTTTATGGAATGCAGTAAGACAATATAAAAGGGAAAAGGGGAAAAAATGCAGGGCAAGAAAAGCCAGAGATTTAAAGACAGAAAATGCCAGGCAACTGGATTTCCCTCCCCATCCTTACTGTTTCAGAGTGTCCCTACCTAGATATCTATATAGCCTCAAACACTAGAGTGCACAAATATCCAGAAAGCTGCTAGAAGTTTTAACTATGGAACCAGACAGGACAGAAGGTGTCCTGGATGTGTGCAAAGCTGAGCACTGAAGAGGTTTCGCCAAGAGTTTATAAGTTGGAGAATACTAGATGAATTTTTCCAGCCAAGTGGAAAAAAAATAAAAAAAGATTGGGTAGAAACAGTGAACATCTCAACACCTGCAGTTAAACATTTTACACATATTCCACAGTTATTAAGACTCTAGGGAAAATACGCAACAGAACACAACTTTTCTTCATCAGCTCAATAAAATGTAAAATACAGTGTCATCAGCCCAAGATGTTAGGGCCCAAATCTCACAATACTTTATGCTTGTCTTCAAGTTTATAGTCCTGAATTCCTTAGAATTTCACTACGAAAGGGGTAATAGGGGGAATCAGTTCTCAATTGGTGGCTCTAGAAAGAATTGTAAGACTTTAAAACTTAGTAAATGTTATTCTAATCCTGTTTTACAGAAGACTGATTTTAAGTCAACATGTTTTTGGAATTGATGATCAGTGTTAAAGGCTAATTCTTAGTCACTATTAACACTTACACATATCAACTTGCAATTAAAAATGTGAATTCTGCACCTCCAGAAGTTACTGCAACAAAAGCTAGTTCAGTATTTCTGTACACAAGCTTACCCAGTGCCTTTGCTTCATGCCTCATTTGCTACTTCGTAGTTCCTCAATGGTGGAAGACCTCTGATTCAAAAGAACATAGGCAGGGTGAGGTGGCCCTGGGTACACATTTTAGAGTGTTTCTCACTCTAACTATAATGCAACTTCCATGCTCAGGATTTCCCTCTAAGTTTACGAAATGGATGTTGGCCACTCTTCGAGACCAGGGAGTTGTCCATACAACATTTTTTTTTCCCACACATGGGCTGTGCGTACATACTACATGCCCTAGTTTTCAAAAGCTTCTCCTACATCAAATCAATGTATTTCCTTTAGGTAACATCTTTTTTCCCCTCATACTCCACAGTTCAGAACTGTATTCACAAAAGAAAAACAAGATGATATCCAGAGGAATACAAGGAAGGTAGTTAGCACAATTTTGTATGACCAGGTTTTGGTAGAACTGGGCTAGGTATATTGTATCACTGTAAACAGCTACAGCATTGTCAGCATTAAAAGCCAAATCTTTTCATATTCTTTAAACAACCATAGCAAGCTCGATTTAAAAACCCTGTATTTTAACAGACCACACTGCACTGTGTTGACTGAGACCAGTTTACAGGTGAATATTGTTAATACTATGCAGTGCTGTAATGCCAAGTCATGCAACTGTCTCATCACTTACTCATCAAGAATGGTAAGAAAAAAGCAGTTTCAACTATGCAATGTAACACTCGTTAAGGACTCATCATTTTAACAGCGTGCACTTTGCATTACAATTCTGTTAGCTTCAAATTAAAATGTCTTCGGAAAGGTAAAGTGTGGGCGCTGGTGAACAAATCAAGTTAGAAGAGTTGTTTTGCTCTCACGTGTGTGCTCCCCATAAGCCTTCAGAGTAACGTTCCCCAAGTTTCCTTCAAGTTTTTCCACTGCTATTGCATAAAGAACTGGATGCAACAAAGCAAAGCATACTCTCTTTTTTGTTTCACACATCAGCTAAACTGCCAGTAAATTCCAGTTTCAATATCTTTACTCTTGGTGATGAGCCACAAAAAACACAGCTAAATTTTTAGACACACAGAAAGGCTAACCCTGTAGCCAGGGATGTGGGGGGAGGAAGGGGAAGAACACCCCCCCCCCCACACACACACACACACACACCCCTCTTGATTTGGAGAGAAAGATCAATATAGAATTCACCAGTGAAAAAGAGAAGGAAGATCCCAAAACACACTATTTTCAATTTCTCTTCCAACACAACTACCTAGCACGGACTGTGAGCAGGTCATTTATCTCTGCACTGTCTTGTTCATCCACTGTGACCCACCTGAGCTATGAGATTTCTTCCACAAGAGCATCTAAATAAGCTGCAACCTCCCAAATTAGAAAACGCTGCATACATTACATACAGGATATTCATTATTATGCCCACAGAGACAGATGTATAAAACAATCTCAAATGAGCAATTTATTTGCTCTTCATTTGGAATAGGTTACGTCCCTGTACTACGAGCACATAGTAGTAGAGAGAAGACTGACTGGCAAGCTTGGACAAGTTCCTTTCAATAAATATGTTACTCATGGCCTGGGATTTGATTAAAAAAAAAAAACAAAAAAAACCCAAAAGCATTGAAATTAATGCATAGTAACCAACATCAATCACTTCTTTCAACTTTTGAAGGATTATTTCTATTAGGAATAGAAGTCCTCATTAAACAGCTAGACATGAAAAAATATGCTCTGGATTAAGAGATGTTCACTTTATTCCTGATACTATCATGGAACAATACAGTGGGGAAGAGAAATTGGTCAAGAACTTCAGTATTTTTGTACGCACTGAAGAACAACATTTTAAAAACTATGTAGACAACAGCATTTAATATGACATTAATCAAGCCTAGAAGATGCAAGGCACTTTGCTTGATACTTCAAACTTTGAAAAGCCAACTCTCCCTCACACACTTATTTGGGTAAATATTTTAAAATGTTTCACATCTTAAAACTTCTAGAATGGTTCAAAAATTTTCCTTCCTAACTAACCCCTTAAAAAACACACCACAAAATGGGCTCTCATCACTTTTACTAGGGTATAGAAAGGGCTATAAACACCTCCTGTTCTTCACAGGAACTATCTTCAGCTTCACTTAAATAAATTGTGTCATGATACCAGTAATATATTATCATTTCTTTAATTTTATGATTATTACTTTTTGCAGCCAGACTCTCGCTGTAACGCTTTAGTAAACAAAACTCCTGCAGATGCTTCACTTGTTTTTGCAGTAAACTCTTCTTTATACGGGAAGAAGCAAATACTGTTTTTTATTCCTTTATTGGTGACCTCTGTTGAAGGCTTTCCTTAGGAGGAAGACTTGTTTTGTTATTTTCTTTAGAACCAAAGGAGTCTACCACATTCTACATGCCTGCTATGAGATTTAAAATGTGTGCCACATTTTAAGAAAAACAGCTTGTTGGGATACCTGTGGATGAAAAGATGGTAGGTAAGCAGATAGAGCATACAAAATAACAGCATATATATTTATAACACTTCAGGGAGGGAGAAAATGGCTGCATATGCTCTTAAAAGTCCATCTTCACTACCACAACAAAACAAGCTGTTATAATATTATATAATAAGGCTTAATACTTTAAGTGCCTTTTCCTGAAATCCTTTAAAAGAAGATAATATCTCAAGTACCACTAACGACATTTTCAGAAGTCAAAAGTGAACGAGCAGTAAGTTTTCCTTCCCTGTAGGGTAGGCTCAGGTGTGTGCATGAAGGGAGTCAGAACTGACGTTTCATTCGCTCTCTACAGGGAGTTTCTTATTGCAGCTTACTGTGTGGAAGAAAAAATGATTTCAAGTTAAAAACAATTCTGTTCTGTAAACGGACATCCTATGCTTTGCCATAGTACCTACAGAAAAATCCCCCATAAATAAAATATCTTGAATTCCCCTTCCCTATTTACTAGAGTGTGGTCAGCAAAATACAGAACTGCTCACAATAGCAGATGTTTATGCAGTACTAGCTCACAGTAAATACCTTATAAATCAAGAGCAAAACAGCTTTCATTCTGTCAAGAATGGCTCACATGGGAACAAATACAAGAAATTTGACCTTTACATCAGGTTTTGTGACAAAGGCTTCCAACAATTCTGCATTTATAAACCTATTCAATGAACATTCCTATACATTTTCCCCTGTCTGAGGGGCACCAAAATCCTTTCAAATAAATTAAATAAATAAATAAATAGTAGACGGGCAGAAAGGTACTGGAGACCTACTGCTATCCGTGCTCCCAAATGTATTAGTTTGGGGAATATTGCTGACCATCCTGATTTTGGATTCAGAAATGCCCTTTGCCTAAGTTCTGTCACCTATACTCATGGATTCAAGATTCCATATAAAAAGACTTACTCATGTAAGTATCCATCCTCTGACTAGCAGTCATGCATCAGCTATGATTTTCATGTGCTCTGAGTATCAAAATAATTGACCGCTACATACATCTTAAATTAAGCTTTTACACTCTTTGGCTCATCCATTAAAATAGTTTTCAATTGTACAATAATGTTAGCTATTTTAAAATAATTACACCAACAAAAATGATGCAGAATAAAACTAACAAGTGAAAAATTTCTGTGTTAACTTGCTATTGGCAACTTGGTAGATATAAACTCCCATATTAAGCTTCTACGCTTCTACAATTATTCATTTTTATCACAGTTTTCTCTAGATGCTAGTGAGTCAAAAAAAATAAAGGAGGGAAAAAAGACAATGGTGTCAAAATGTAGTTTTTAAATTGCTGCTGAAGGCTCTTCAGCAGAAGGCTGTTTGATTAAAGAGTTGGAAGCAGTGCACAGACATTGCTGAGGCAGTGAGCGTGTAGTATTGAAGCAGTGCACTCATCTATATTGGGATCAACTTTCTGCTTCTTCAGGGCAGGACAAGTCCACAAAGGTGAATGAAAGCTTGTTTACTAAGAGCAGTAAAACACTGATAAAACACAATGTTAGACAGCAGCACAAGTATATTTCATTTTCAGCCTAGAGGAAAAGCCAGACAACTCTGGTATTTGCCTCCACATATATCATCTAGATTTTTTTTCTTCTGATGTAAAAGACGGAGAAAAAAACCCCACCTCTTTGGCTAAGAGAACAAAGCCTCTAACTTTTACAAATAGCAATAAGGAAGAGAAATGAATGTCTTCTTGCTGATATAATTCATTGAACACAACTTTTTTCAATGTATGCATAAGACAACACATCATATGACAGCATTCCTTCTTACATCATTCAGGTCAACTTATGAGTTGATTGCATCCTGACTCAAGATTATCAAATGCTTTGTAATAGTCACAGTTCACATAACAGAATTTATTTTGAACAGAAGGATGGGAGATGGTACTAGGGGACAGCAAAAAACTTTTGCTAAGCTTCAAAAATAAAGCAGTCAGAAATCACAAAGTGTCAGAATTAATATCTTCCGTAAACTCTTACCTGACCTCTTTAATTTTAATGATTGATGCAAGCAATCACAGAACTTCTCTTTCAGAGGATCTTTAACTCACTGGATAGGATGAAAGCAGTCCAAAATGTGAAATCAGACTTGCATAGAAAATAAAGTTGCTTCTGCTAGACTCTTGACTTTGTTTTAGCCTCCCACAAAAATCTGAAGAATAAGCAGAAAGCATTGGATTCTGCCTACTGTCTCCACCAGAGTCCCTATATGACCATGCGAGTTCCTCCTACCCGCCTGACAATCATTTTCAGGACGTTCAAACAGGTACTCTTGTGTCCTGTGAGGCAAAAGCATTCAATAACTTTGCAGTTCCTTGATGGTAGGTAGAGCTGTACTTTCAGTGTTCAAAACATCATAAAATTATATACTGCTGGGGGGAAGAAGTGTGCAGATTAAGAAAGGGCACCAGTCACCAGTCTTCTCTGAGGGGATATCCAAAATTCTGTGAATGTTTAAATTCTTTAAATTCTAATCCATGCACCGTGAACAAGAATATCATCATCTCAAATCACAGAAGTGTCAAAGTGGTAAATTATTTATTTTATTGAAGCCACAGAGGGCTAGTGAACTCTATAAATGTTTTTCATGAAGAAATTAATAATTCTTTATTCAGACTATATTATGTGTGAATGCTGTAGTAAAAATATATAAGGTAAAACAAAACATCTTCAACTGTTCCCTATTTAGTACACCAAACTGCACAATGAATGAGAGGCGGATTCTGTGGGATCCCACTTCCCACAATACTACTAATTAATAACGTGTGTCGTCTTTCTCATTTAACAGTGAGAGAGATTATCCATTAGAAATTCCAGCGCCGGTGGCATATACACTCCCACATGTTTTCACCTAAAGGTGGGATATCTGTTTGAAGATGATGTTTTAAGCAAATAGAATTTACCTGGATAATATTTAAATGACTTGTGATTTAAACCAGAAGATCAGACTGGGTAATCTTATGCTTTCTTATACTCTTTGATCCTTTTAGCATAATTAAAGGACAGTCATAACATACACAACTTGGATTAATTACTATAGCACAGTAACCTCTTGTGTCATCTCCTAAACCTTGAGTGTTCAATTTTCCAACTTTCAAGTTCCTTGAAGGTAAGTTTTTGGATTTATGTTTAATAACAAATTTAAAGTTAAATGCAGGCCAAACATTAGGCCCACAGAAGCATGTAGCATAAAAATAACTGAAGCTGGCAAAAAGTTTACCCTAGCACATGTGTATGTCTACACACAAATGCATACACACGATATGTATATTGTTTGTATAAATATATGTATAAAACATGTATTCCACACCCAGTCACATAAAATGTATAAATATTTAGCTATAGATAAAGTGAGATTTATCAGCTATACTATTAGGCAAGCTTATCCAGACAGTCGTCTCTAGAAATTAACTGGCAGAAAAGAGTCCACAGCAACCGCTAGTAAAGTAATAGGATGTAGTTCAGATTATCAATGAAACACCAGACAAGATAATGATGGCAAATAAAATTTTAAGAAGCTCCATTTAACTTTAAGAGAGTGAGCCTTATATGAATCAGCTTAACATCCCCTATAAATTATTCCTAAATTTGGATTTGATTAGACAGCTGGTACGCTGAGTGATCATCATGACATACCGACTAACAAGAGTAATGGTACTGTTTTTAACTGTTTCTGTATTTTCTTATTATTTCCATATTCACAGTTTCCCACTAACCATGTTGGATCAGGTCAGGTAACAGAGTACAGCCCATCTCCTGCTGAAAACGTAGAAGTTTCCAGAGCAACAGTTTGAGAAGGGAAGACAGCAATCAAACCTCCAAAAATGGGAAAATTAACTTCTATGTCTTTTTTATGGAGCACAGATTTCGAAACTGTAAGATAGAAACTCTTGTGTTATAGGGTACATTCAACGGCCATCTACATTGTACAGCTCTCCTGTCATCCTTAAACTGTTAGTTCTTTAACACAGGAGGATTTTTTTCTATATTTATATGCGCATTAAACACTTATTTCTAATTTGCATTACTCTGGAATTCAAATCCATGACAGGTGCTACAGTAACATTAATGCAAATGGTCTTTTAAAACCTATCTACAGCAGGACATTTGCTTATTGTAATAGAGTATAATAATGTCAGGACTTCCAAACGACACACAGTAGAAGTCTGAACAATTATATTCAAGATTTAGATGAAAAGCCACATTTAGTCAACAGTCCATGCTTTCTACAAAGGAAAAGGAACATCAATCCTAAATCTTCAACTGATAGAGATCCAGGTACTCTAGATTCAAAAACGGCCTTTTCTACAGTCCTGTAGGCTTAAATAACTTGTGCATAAAATACCTTTCTTTTTCTTCCATTATGGAGATTCCTCTACTCACAATTAAAGTTAAAGTCAAATTCCTACTAGAAAACATTTTGACCTACTATTCTTTCGCCCTCCTAATAATTAGGCAATCTTGTGATGCAATCACAACAATAACTTTGTCTGAAGGGAGATTTTTTTTCCAAAAGCTTGCAAATTAGCCCAACAGTCTGAACCTTAACATTTAAAAGATATTTCTATTGCAACCTAAAATACTAACTTCTACATCTCAGAAGATCATAGTCATTCTTTTCTAATTAATACTATAGGTAAATTCATGCATTGGCCATGTTTCAGAAAAAATAAAGTTAAAAGCAAAGTTACAGCTGTACTAAAAATCTGCACAAGCAGTTTGCCCTCTGGTGACTAACTCTGTGAGAACAGAAAACTTTTTATTGCAGAGATTTTTAACAGAAATGTGAAGTCTGCTGTGGATGAAGTATGAGAGCAAATGTGTGCAAGCTCCAGAAGAAACAGTACAACAAGAGTTAAAAGGAATGGTATGCATTAATTGCAATAGTTCACCCTTTATATCATTTCATTGAAATTAAAAGCAGAAACAAACTGAACTAAAGATAAGATGTCAAGAAGATGAAGAACAGAACTGCAGTCATACAATATCCAGATAAGAAAAACAAGAGAACTGAAATTCTGGGATTTTGCCTAAGATTTATGAGGACTGAGACAAAATAATGAGGCAAAAGATCCAAACAGAATCCATTCCTAAAGGATATAAAAGTTTAGTCCAAAATCGGTTTGTAGTTTGTCATCATACTGAGGGTTCGATAGCTAGCACCTCCTGTCCTGCGTCACGGACAAGTGGATCCTGGCCAGACTATTTGGATATGCGTCTTTCTGCTTGTGAGTGTGTGGGTGGTGAGTGCATGAATAGATAAGTCAACTTACTTCCAGAGTTGTGAAATACAAATCACCTTCCTCTTCTGTAAGATCTGACATTAAGTTTTGCTACACTAGCTTACTACATTATCATAATGCTGCACTAGAGATAGTACGCAGAGGCATCTGTACTACATATAACTAAAGGATCAAACTTACTCCAAGGTTTGGATAATTTACTCAGTCAGAGGGCTTGACTAACTTTCAAGACAGCTGAGTTGCATTTTAATCTAATATGTACTAACAGCATGCCCACTTCAAGCTGATTTGGAAGAGAAAATAGTGGGTATCATTTGTAAAATGAGTTTACTTTTCCCAAGATGGAGAGCTAGATTTATCTCAGCTCCTTAGATGACTATAACTGTATTGAACATCATATATTTTATCTTCACAAACATTACAGTGAATTAGCAAAATGTTATCAGCTCTCAGTAAATGACGAGTAACTAAGGCATCGAATGTGAAGAAAAATGACTTGTCTAATATCACAAAGAAATTCTTATTTTTGAGTCTAAAAAGGAAAGATCAGGTCTCAAGTTCCTAGCTACTGTCTTAGCTTGTAGATCTCATTCCTTTCAGGAAAAAAAAAATGAATAGACAATTAAGAAGTCATCAGTTACATTTCCTATATACATGCTTATCTAACAGCTTAAATGATCTTAGCAAACAACTGCTAACTGCTGAGCTAAAAGGCTTTCACAAGGGAAACATTTTCTTGGTCTTGCCTTACTTGTGGACTAAGGACTGCTGAAATGTTCTCTCAGAATTTAGGCGAACAGTCGTGGCGATCAACTTTCTCGGTGTCCTTAGCTGAAGGCTGTTATTAGACAGTAACTTCTTCCTTATGAAGATGCACTAGCAGATAGAACGTGCAAATTAGAGTGGCGAGAGGGGAAACGAAATGTTGGGGGTGAGATGCGAAAAACAGAACTGCAAAGTAGAGTTAACTTGAAAAAAAATCTTTGTTGTGTCTTAGTTCAGTTAAGCTCCTGGCGAATTCAAGACTACCAGAACGCTGCATAATTCTTGCAACAGTCACAAACATAATATTGAAGGTCACAGAAGTGCTTTTACCAAGCTACCTTTAGTAGAATAACCATGAGCGCTTCCTCACATTCACCTAGCACATAAGTAAGTGTGTTCTATACTAAGGTTAAGAAGTGTTGCTTCTAGGTTTCTTGACTCATAAAATACATTTTGAAACTACATCTTTTATCTCCTGGCACTCTTCTTGTCCTACCTCAGCCCTCTTGGATAGCAGTGCAAGGGGAAAGAGAAAGGTTAGCCACTAGTCCTGTATAATTTGCATGAGGCATTAGTGACTAGAATCCTAGAAAACATTCAGTGAATCGGACAGCGACCCTGTACATTTCTGAATACCCCGCATGCAGCACTACGTAACACTGATCTCCAAAGAAAAACTAAATTTTATTTGCAAGACAAGGCATGAATCTGGATCACACTTCTCAAAGAAACAAGCTGGATATTTTTAAAATGGGCTCATAGAAACTGGCCTCTCTTTGCGGAGAGAAAGGAGTTAAACAATTTCTTTATTCCCCAAAGGTTGCCAGTCCCACGCAGAGGTGCCATGTTTTATTTAAAACATTCTCTCTCGCAGTAACCACTTGTTCTAATTGGCAAGGCAAGGCAGGGTCCCCAAAGCACACAGCTCGTTACATTCAGTTTGGATTACAAAAACACGACGAAACAAACTGCATCGAAACGTACAAATTAACAGCTCAGGAGTGCACGACACGGACATGGAATTAGATTGTAATACGGAACAAACTCCACAGGGAGGCTAAGGAACAAATCACTAGTGCCTCTGTAAACTACAGAAGGTTTCCAAATGAGCAAGTACAGAAAACAGAGCAGACTTTTCCATAACTCAAACAAATTGCTAAAATACGAAGAGAAGAGTAAAATGCCCCTTCTCATCTCTTACATACCCACGCACAGGAGAACGGAGTTACACGGAAGTTTAATTCATTAAACTTGTGGGCTGCACATTCTAAATACGTAGCTCTGTTCTCATGCTGACAGTGTGCAAAGATCATGGCAATTGTCACATTTTTAAACATTTTTTAAATCAGAGAACCTATACACAGGGGGATTAAATTACAGCTGGTGTTTCAACAATCCCACGGCAAGGTTAATGAGTTAGAAGATGAACAAGACATTATTGAAAGAAACTGACTTTACTACAGAAAGAAAAATATGCTAAAAAAGAACAACTATGAAACAAACAAAAAATAATGCAAGTCTGAAACAAAAAGGGGCCGAGGGCTTGTCTTTGCTTGTAGATCAACAATCTGTACAACGGGACTGGCAACCCTCTGAGTGAAAAAAAAAACACATGGAAAATACCAGTGATCTCTTGTTGAGATAGAAGAAAAATTAAATTTAAGAATACTTAGCAGTCTTTCCACGTAGCCAGCACTGGGAAGACGTCGTATTTTTGTTTGAGTGTAGTTTATATTTTTAACAAATGAGCCCCAGATCATTAGACTGTGAATTTAGCAAGATGTAATTCAGTGCAACCGCCACTAAGGTCCTAGAGGGTCATTCGCTGATAGGATTGATCGACTGCAAAACATTAGAGTTCTTAACCAAATGGCAGCTGATCTTTCTAGCCTGTGTTTGTGGAAGAAAAACACTTTCAAATGTGACTAGAAGAAACCCTACTATCTTGAAGGTAGTAGCCAGAGAGAAGAAACTTCCTACTTTGATGCACAAGATTTGACTGCCAGACATGAAAGAAATTCTCTTTCTTCCATTAACTATTCAAAAACACTTTATGGATCTGTCCTCCATCAGTGCTTACACCTTCCCACTACTTTGTCTGAGGGAAGATGAAGAAGGTGGAAAAGGAAAAAATAATTGAGCAAATTTACTCAGCACGTGACTCACCGGCACTATTTACAGCTTATGCTGCACGCCTGTACACACGAAGCCTTCACACAGCTATGTTCCTAGGCAAGTAAGGGTTCTGTGTCTTTCATACAGCATCTTTAATATCTTACATAATGCGCAGCAAAAACTGATCAATACTGCCACAAAGCAGCAGGAGAGCCCTGAACTCTGCTACTTTCAGTCTATGACTGGGGGGGGGAGGTGGGAAGTGGACACCTCAAGCAATATTATACCAACACGGTAGCTCCAAGCGTAACCCCTAGTTAATTCTTAGAGCCACGACAAGCCTGAAATAAGAAGCCTCACACATTATTCTCTTCCGCCTTCCCAATTCTCCTGTACAAATTGAGCTCCAGGAACACATAGCATAAATATACTGGCTGACGGGACGATTCTTGACAGAACTGAAACAGTTAGCCCTAAGCTTAGATAGTACAACCACACTTATATAAATCTTGTTTGCTATTAGATTTTATTTCTTCTCCAAAACTTTAAGACAGTTTAGGGGGAAAAGGAGTTAACTAAAAGCAAATAAATCCCTTCCGAATCCTTCCACAAAATATTGCCCTGTTCTAACAGCCTAAACAAAGCTATTACTCAGATCTTAACACGTTTTAGGGCTGCAAAATAACACAGGTCAACAGATCAAACAGAATTTCTGGGGCCAGCAGCGCAAATCAAGTTTATAAACAAGCCCAACTAAAGTCATCCAACTTTTTGCTTTTCTTTTTCATAATGATTCTCTTCCTCAAGCTTAGCATAGAGCTGACCTTTTCAAGATTACTGCTTGTGTTGAGACCTCTTTTCCCTACCATCATTCTCCTTGTAAAAATTGTTTGGACTTGAGATAAGGAATAGCATGAGAGAAATTAAATGCATATCAAACAATATCCATGTTTATACCTTGAATGCTCTTCATTAGCAGGTGCTCTGGAAATTAGCAATATCTTTGTTGTTACTGTAACCAGCCATACAATTTTCCAAAGAATTATTAGCTTGAAGCTGGACTGCAATAAAAGTTGAAGATGAAACTTTACTAGTTTCAAGCGCTAGCCAGTGAGTGCTGCTTTTTGTAGGAAGCTGTGCATCTACTTCAAAACACACAGACATGAACACAGCAACAAGTTCTAGTTCCTAATGAAACAACATATTGAGGCACCACTTTCACTAGGAACCAAGAAAGGGAACATTGTACTTAAGCCTTTCCAAAAAGGACGTATTTCATGTACAGATAGAAAAAACTAGTACTTAGTACTGTTGACAAACTTCTACAGCAAAAAAAGCACTAAAATAGGCAGATATACAACAGATGTAAGGATATGAAAAATGCAAACATGCTAGATTTTTAATTGTTCATTTAGGAACAGAAACTTTACGACAAAGAGAAGGGCTAAAGAGAGTATATGTATAATTTATCATGCAATAGCATACAACAAAGATTGCAACATATAAAATAGCAAAATGCAAGATGCACCTGCTGAAATGGTCTCCATTACTGCAAGCTGAAGGTTTCACTAAGGGTCAGGTTAGCAGTTTGTTAACAAAAAAATCTATCTAGGGAAGAGCCCTGGTTTTTGCCAGGTCATCCCTACAGTGGGCTTTACCACTACCACACAAGCTCTAAACAGCTTGCAGGATGTATGAAGACAGAGAAAAGAGGAAATTGTTTGCATTATTCAGGAGTGACTCTGAATCACATAGAGAGACTGTTTTGTAAGCTCTTAAAACTGGGCACATGACAAAACTAAGGTCTGCTCAACAAAGCAGAAGGGTTAAAATACACAAAAACATGAAATAACTCTACAGTCAGACGTGAGTGAGTTCAGGAAAAAGAAAGAACAGTCAATAATCTGTCACTTTCTTCTAAAATAAGATGATGTTTATAGAACATGTGTCATTTTTTCTTCTTTTTTCCCCCCTCCTTATCAGGTCTCTCATATTCAAGATAAAAAAAATTAATATACTATTGAAGTTATAAAACTTTATAACCCGGCATACAGTCAAGCTTATATATTGAAAATACCTATACGGTTACCAGCTACTTCAGACATGGAGATTAAAATTCTGTGATTTTTACTTATCAATATATCAGTATGTGAAAAAATATGTACAATTTCAACTACAAGCAAAACTGAACTAAGAGTCACGACCCTTAAATCTCAGAGAATTCTTGGGTTACAGGATATTGAAGTGTTTTCCTCAAATTCAGTTATTTCGATCTACTGCTTCACATAACACGAACGTAAACTCTGTCCCCATCTCTTTTCTGATTCCAACTATGCACCTATCTCTAGAAAATTTTCAATTACATCTTCAAACAAGTACTATAAAATTTATTTAGAAATAGTCCAACTCATTAATGTTTTAATCATCATTTCTTTCTACTTCCAATTTTCTAAGTACATCTCTTCATCAAACCATCCAGAGCTGCACTTACCTTGGGCTTCATGTATTAGTTATTGAACAAGATGCAATTCATTTCCAGCATCCCTCTTTCCCATGCTGATTGTACCATAACAAAAATTAACCTTTCTAGACTCACAATCAAATGGATAGAATATGGTAGAATATGTTTTCTGGGTGGTTTAAGGGAAAAGTCTGCTTTTACATCAGTTTTATGTATTTAAGCATTCGTTTTTACTCAGTAATAGTTTGTTCTAGGACTGTTCCCAGAGGCTCCAATTAAAATCAAGTCCTTGTGGTACCAGGTGTTGTTTTCATGAATACTTGAAGAAATCCTGCTTGAAAGAGCCTACTTTGTAAAAGTGGCTTTTCAAAAGCACCCAGGCAATGTCTGTACCTGAAGCTGATATTAAAACTTCCATAAGCCTAATAGGAACAAAACTAGAATGATGAAGAGTACTTCTGAAAAATTTCACCCACAAAGCACTGTCCAGTATTTTAATCACTTAGATTTAGCAGTTTACTGTATTGAAAGATGAGAGATTGCAGTATTAACAAAGGATACGGTACGTTCTCTGAATGTTTACATTTTTTTTTCACTTACCAATTTACATTTTGAATTAAAAAAAAATGTTTCCTTGTATTTTTATTCTGGATGTGCAAGCTGCCTGAAGCAACTAAGCCTTAACAATCTCAAGAGCAAATTTATTTGAGAAAAATACCTAGGCTTACACTTGCACTGTATCTGGAGACTTGGAGATTGATAGCATGTGGTCAATAGTGAAATAGAGACAGAATGCTGTAAAGCACTTTGTTGAAGCACAATTAATTTTAAATGATTTCAGAAAGGCTCTTGAACATTTCAAAGTCTGCTACATCTACTGGGCTCAAGTAAGATAAGTCAGGTATTCCTCCTTGGAATAAGCAGATGAGATAAAAGGAAGAAAAAAGAGGGCTGAAGAGGATAGCTCATTTCAAACTCCTCTCCAACACTCATCAACCTTTGTGTGCAAGCCAAGAACTAACATGTCAAATCAGAAACAGCAGGTCCGTAGTTGCACGGAGGAGTTCAGACAGGAAGGTTCCATTTAATAATTCGTATTGCAATGCAAACTCAACACGTTTTCACCTCTTACTGACTTGTTGCCCTTCTCATGCAATTTATGTGAAAATAATGCTTACACAAATGCAAGGAGCTCTGCTACTGCAGAAGTCTGAAATTATTTTTGAAAATTTGAAAACTGAATTCTATTTCTTCCCGGGGGGGGGGGGGGGGGGAGGGGGGAGAGGGGGGGAAAAAAAGTCATTTAATGCAGTTACTAACCTTTTTCGTTGTGTGGATTTCTTTTTTCTAAAATAAAAGAGAAAGGAAAGGAGGGTCAAGAGAAATAATAATTTCCAATTTTCCCCTCTATACATATCTGCTTCAATATACTTGAAGGAGTAACTTGTCATATTAAAAGAGAAAGAAAAAGGAAGTTTTTTCAGATCATACCTTCGGGGTGCCTGGAATAGTGAAAAACAGATCTGATTCAACAGTTTTCTTGGCTAAATTCTTGCTATCTGCAGTGGTCCAATTTTCAGAAGAGAAAAGATTATATATCTTTTTATTACAATACTCTGGCTGAAAACCCAGTAAAAATATGCTCAAAATACTTAAGTAAAATCATAAACAAACAAATAAATAGGAGGGTGGTAGTCTGGGGCAGATGAACAGCCCTTTTTTAGTAGTTACTTAAAAGCTCTATTATTTGAATCTTACTGATAAGGATCCATAATTAGGATCTAAGAAGATAAAGTCAATTTGCTTCCTTCAAAAATACTGGATTTTGTTCCTATTAGCAGAAGCTTTAAGTTTCTCAAGATTTTCAAAATTCTTACATCTGATTAAGAATAAACAATTGAAAGCAACTGTAAATAAGGTCTTGAAATTTTTAAAAGTAAAGATGCGTTTTTTCCTTAAATCACACATAGGTTTAGATATAATCTTGTATTTTTACAACAGAAAAATCAATTTGCTCAGAGGGAATGGCTTTTCAGCTGTTCAGGAGAATCACAAAATACAAGTCAAGATGGTATCAAACTTCTTCTCTTGTTAAAAAATATCCCTATCTATCTATAGAAATCCATAAAATAAAATATGCTTTGCTTAATGCCTGGCCATTAATCAGGGTACTTCATTAATCCCAGAATACAAGGTTTAGGCCATTTCAATCTCTCAGAACCAGGAAATCCATACATCTGAGGTATGCAAAATTGTTCACAGTGCTAGCTGAACATCATAGTTGCACTGGGTCAGATCAAAGACCTAGCAGCCTGTTTCCAACAGCAGTCAGTAGGGCAAGAATAGAACAGGGGGCTTGTACTTCTTTCAATATACCCTTCCAGTGATCCATGACTTTATAAAATAGCCAGAGGGATAGCTGTGTAATTTTGCTGAGTAGCCTTTGACAGACCTTTTTTTCCCCCATGTCTGTGTTTAATGAGGTGATCCTGGCCCCAAGATTTTTAATCTACAAGTCAAAATTTAGGAAGTTCAAACCTCAGAAAAGCTCTACAACTTTTTTTTTCCCTGTACACTTCATCTTAAATTTCAGAGGTTGCATAGCTTTTGCACTGGAAATCAACGATAGAGTAAGTAAATAAAAAGCTCTGCAAGCCCAATATTAAGACCAAATTATGTTCTACACATAATATTAATGTCTGTTCCCCCAAAAGAAATTTAAAATCATGAATTGACAGCACCTTACTTGTAATTAAAAGATTACAATACTAAGTAATACCACAAAACTTTAAAAAAAGGAAAGCTAGAAGATGCTAACAGAAGAGGTCAATAGGAATTCCTAACTTTCTATACAGTAGCAGTGACTTTGCAGTAAAAAGATAATATGTAGTATTTAGGATTAGCCCACTAATGAGCTACTGATGATTTAATGTTCAAGGGTGGCAAATTGAAAAGAAATGGAGCAGGAATTTTTCTCTAACCACTTTTCCTTTTCAAGTTTTTAAATCCCTAGCATATACCAGAGGTTACTAGCAAAATAAAAAATAAGTTCTATAAAATTCCAAATTCCATTTCAGACTGATGCATTTTGAAAGTCATGCCACCTGTATAGGGGCTGTGCTAAGAGCCAAGCTCTGGAGTTCAAGGGCATTCCAGACTTCTGCAAACTTCACTGAGTCAAGGTTTGGTACATTTACACAAGGGGTTCTTGCTTTACACACATTGAAGATCATTTCAGACCTGAGCAAATAAATGAAGTACCGAAATGAGGAAAATCTGATTTTGATCTCTCAGTCTCTCTCACTCTCTCTCACTCACTCACACACACGAGAAACCCATGCACAAACCCTGAAGGAGATGCCAACAATGTGGTATTAGATTTAGATTTCTTGATAATCTAAGAAAACACAAAACCTTTTACTGCACTTACCAGCAAAGCATTTGGAACAGAGATTCATAGTCTTGCTGGACCTGGGGCAAAAATAAAAAAAAAAAATAGAGCTAAAAGATTCATTATAACTCTAATCAATACAGGGGAGTTTTTCAGGAATAAAGCACGGGTATAGAGAAGATAAGAACTTAAACTGCTAGGAATCAAAGATAGCAAGTGGCCAGAAGTGGCTGAACTAGGCACAGGGGCAAGGGGAGGAGAAGACTTCATTTGGCAATCGCTTTCCAGTTTAAAGAGCTTTCAGAAACATGACTTTCACATATTTACCTCACATTTGAAAATAAAGTTTACTTTACCAATCAATGTATATATTCCATTGTATACACCCATCAATCAGATCTTTCTATCATATAATGATAATTATGATAGGCAGGAAGAGCCAATACATTCCACTCGAATATGAGAGCTCCTCTTGGCAACAGCTTTGCGATCCTGACAAACCCTGAACCCAGTGCAACAACAGAGAGACTCAAGGATTGCTCTTATAAGGACACAGACAGATGTGCTCTTGGAGACGTAGCTGGAATGGTTTAACAAGTTATTACCTCAAGCTGTTCACTACCACCCTATGTTGCAGCCGGCAATAATTTAAAATAACCTGGCTGACTCTGCACTGACATGGACGAGGCTTGCTCACATGACCCATTAGCGTGGCTCAACCTCGAGGCCAGTAACCTTCGGCTCAGTGAGAAACAGCTGGAGAATGACGCTGATATCTTAAGCCTCACAGATGTCTCCACAATGTTTGTGCAATTGTGTCACAAGTGTTCACCCTCATGCAGAAAGTCAGTAGGCCTACAACAAAAATTAAGGCTATAATCCTCTCTAGCGCTACCATGAAACTACTCCAAGAGATATACTACAGCAGCCACTTGCACGAGTTTCTCTCGGTTTATAAAAAGTTCCCCTCTATTATCACTTTCTTTTTTCTTCTTCTTCTTTCTTTTTCTTTTTCTTTTTTTTTCTTTTTTTTTTTTTTTTTTTTCAAAATGAGCTGGAGAATATTCTCTGAAGTTCTCTAAATATTGCAGTGCTTTTAGGAAAGAGCAACCTGCTTTCTGCATGCACTGCCCAATATTTGATTTCAGCATTCAATGTTCCTGAATGAGCTCCACCATGATGTCAGTAAGTATTAACACAGATCTGGGCAGGTCTGAAAGTACATATTTATAGGCAAAGTTATACCAAAACTGTCCATGCCAAGCAGACTTTTTCCTCTCCTCGGGGCAGCAATTAGCTGGAACACCTCATTTAGCCAAATGAATTGCCTGTTTGTCTTTAGGAATAGTGTATACAGAAACAATTGCAATTATCGAAACAGTTATGTTTTCTAACAATAGCCAAACATGGATGGATTTTTTGAGATGAGTTTTACGTCTTACACTATACAAATTATATATATAAAAAAATTAAGACTGCATATCATCTCAAAGCAAAAATTAAAAAAAGTTTTTTCAAAGCAATTAAATCACAAATTAACCCCCTCGATTCTCAACTTTGTTTAACGTTTGCAAATGAATATTTTCAATGACTTTCCAGTAACAAAGTAAATCCAGACTTGGTCAATCATATCTTAGTATTAGTCACATCAAAACATTACAGATGCTTTTCAATTCATGCACATTTGAAAGCTGGTTTACATTAGGCTCAAGATTTCTAGAAGAACACAGTTCACTGCAGATATGAGACAAAGCATTTGCCAGCTATAGCAGGAGCCACAGACACGTGAAAGCTAGTTTTAAATGCAAACAGTATGTGCACAGAAGAAATGTTAATTCCCAGGAAAAGAAAAGCAGAACAGCATTTGTAGCCACACAAATACATCATCATATTGGTATATACCTAAAGATTCAATATTTATGTTGACAGTCTGTATAGATTATCTACCTTCAAAAGAACTGCAATTAAAAACAGCATGGTGAGTCAACACCTACAGCATTAGTGTGCTGCAGTTCAGTACTCACTGCTTATGGGTTAGACCTTCGGGAGCAGCTCAATATGCCAGGCAGGAGCTTCTCTGCAAAGCCATTAAACCCCAGGGGCAGCAAAGAAAAAGAAAGGCAGAGTTCAGATGGTTCATATTGATGACATTGGAACGGGCAACGACAAATGTTTTCAGTGGCACAATCAACCATCTCAACTGTTAAATATCAATCCAAAGCCTCATATAATATTTACTTATTAAAACACCAACAGTGGAAAACACACACACAACACATACAGCTACGTGAAAAAATGAAAAAGCCTGCCATTCAGCTGTAACACAAAAACTGGATCTTCTGGAAGGACAGTGCAATTGAGCAAGTGGCCTTGAGTTAAATAACATAAGTTCACTGTTACAGTTTCAAGATTCACTTTCTCTCTGATCCCTTTATATACTCTTTAGAGGAACCCTACTTAGTCTGAGGATCCTAGACAGAATGAGATTCTGAGTTTTATTTATTATTTTTATTATTATTATTATTTTAAGCAGGACATTTTGGTCAACTGTAAATCTATCAACATCAAATCAGATCTAAGACAATGTAAGACAACAGCATCTCTTCTTCAGGACAGTAACAGTGTTGCTCTGCCTCATCCCCTTTCTAAAAGGGCAGTATTTAATTAGAGCAAGAGCTTTACAAAGAAAACGTATCAGCAGTTTACATTTGTCAAGCTTACTGGGTATTATCTAACAGTTATGCAAATGTCTGTCAAGCAAAGCATATGCATTTGTCAGCTCTTCATTACAGTGCAAATCTCTCCTCTTACTGCTAGGACTTCTTTACACAGTCAAGGGCTGTTTCCCCAGACCATTTAAACTGGGCAAAACTCGTTACTCAGGCTGCTGATTAGCATTAACCACTTCCTAGCGACTGCAGAGCCCACCAGAAACTCATACCGTCATCCAGAAACAGAAAAGTTTAAAGCACCCACGTTCCTGACAGTCTTGTCAAATACAGTGTATGTCTGCAGTATCTGTTCTCTCTCAAGGTAATTTTATTCGAAGCGCTCAAAGTTTGAATGCACCCGCCTGTGCTATCTTGAGGCCGCACGCGTTGTTTCGCCTTCACGTGAAAGAGAGTCACAGTGACCAAGTGTGCTCAGAGCAAGGGATTTCTAGGAAAAGCAGTACATTTCAGGTTTCCACGAAAGTTCAGTAAAATCATGAGTGCAAAGGTCAACAAGGCCTAATGAAGCTAAAATTCAAAGTTGATCCTGAACTAAGGAGTCTCGAATGTTTTAAACTTCCACTGCCGCAGGTCTGCTAGGCTGACATCCAACATTTCTGCACCCTTCTGTCGCAGTTAGGTTGGGGATATTTAACATGCCTGTGAACCAGTTATCGAGTCGCCATAGTTTTTAACCTGGCATATTAAGATAATCCCCAGACTTCCCTCATAAAAGTCAGCTTCATGCTTAAGAACACCTAATCGAGAATTACCACAGCACACATTTTATATGTGCAATATCCTTAGAAATCCAATTTTATATTGGTAATTTACAATCTCCACTTGTACATAATTTAAGCTCGCATTCAGAAAGACATTCATATTTATGGATAAATCAAGTCAAATAAAATGGTATTATCTTAGAAACAGAATATAAAGTTAAGCTCAATTTGAAGGTACTTCCACCTGTCAAAAAGAAATCATTTAACTGAAGGGTGATGCAAAATTATTATGTAGATTTGGAAAATACAAGGTGAAACAAGCTAGTAAGGTCAAGTGGCAGAGAAAATGAGAAGCAGAGTATACTTCAAGCCAGCTGGAAAATCCCAGAGGCCACAGAACAATTCCATGCAGCACTTCTGCAGCACTCACAGTCTGAAACAAGCTTAAGTATTAAAAGTGCTTCCATTGCCAGAGGGAAAAAAACAGAGTAATTCCCTTAAAAACACAGCAATGAAAGGAGTAGCAATGACATAGGGACTTTGAAAGAAGAAGGAATTTACAGACACTGGAAAATCTGAGGAGCCTATTTATACTTCAAGTAACTATTAAAACCACATTTGAGAATAAAATTTTAAAATGTATTTGAGAATCTCCGAGCTGTCATCCTTACTTGCACAGTTGTGCCTACAAATTTCCATAGCAAATTAAGTTATTTGAACCTTCAGATGTATGTGTATATATAGAGCATATTAAGGTCTTGAGTTCAGCAAGATCAACATTTGCATCCCTCGTTAAAAATGCATAATACAGAATGAGAGAATCACAAGCACGGAATACCAAAAATAACAGATTCGGAACCCTATATATTGATATACATTGCAACTATTTAACAAAACTGAAAGAACCAAGATTCTCCTTCAGCCACTTGATTTATTACACTTTATCAGTGCGAAACCACATCTAGAAAGTGAAGCTAAAATTCTAACAACAAATCTGCAAGTAGAGACTTCTAGACATACAGTGTTTGATTAGAAGAAGCCAGCACCTAAAAAAAGTCTCAGTCTGGAGACTCAAGAATAAATTACACAGGAAATTTTGAGCATTAGAGTTAAAAAGTATGCACAAATCTGCTTGATTTCAGTATCCTCAGCCTCCGTAATGAAATCAATTTTCTGTAAAGTAGCTTAGATAGGTATACCTAATATATACTGAAGGTCTTGTCATCAAATCCTACATTTTGCAGCAGACTGTCAGTCATTTCCAAGCTTACTCTTTTGCACCATTAAAAAGAAAGAAAAAAGCAAACAAGAAGCACTTTAATACTAGTTTACACCACACAAGTGCCAGTGAGCAATGCGGAAAAGCTCAGTTTGGTATATATTATGAACTCTCCTACACTTTTTAAGGTAATAGTGCACTAGTGTTACTAATGCAAATGCCCACCAACAGTAGGCCTGGTAGGTAGCTGTGCCACAGTAAAATAACGATTCTAGCATGAGTGTACAATTCTCCATGCTCAAAAAGACTGCACAAAAGTAATTTCTGAAAAAAAATTGTTTAGTTGTTTTGGGGGGGTAGGAGGAGAGAAATTTGGAAAAGGAAACAAATGCTGCCATGTAGGATGTATCCATTATATATCTAACTTCAAAGGTATTTAAGCTACAAATGTCATTTAAGTGTGATTGCAAAATCCCTATTCTACATTGTTATTGGGAACAGGATTTACCAACATATCTAGTAATGATTCTTTATGATTTTGAAGTTGCAGTGTCTTGGTAGTAGGAAAACATTGATCTGCTTCAGTGGCACTATAATTGCATTGATGATTAAATGCATTATGTCAAATGCTTCTTGGGCCTCTTCCCGTACAGTAATTATGGAGTGAGATCTCAGTGTCACTACAGTCCAAATATATCCCAGTCCCTGAGTGATATCTGCCAATATGTCAGGGGTCATACATTTGAGAAACATTATATGTGATGAGTCATGCCATTAATTAGTTAAAACTACACCAGAGCCTCTTTAGCCCTTACACACTGCACAGTTTCAAGTACTTCAGAAGTTAGGGACACCTATATGTACGTATAGCAAAGCATTTATACCACTGTAGGTGACAGACAATAGTCTGTCACCATTTCCATTATAAAGCAATTTTCAAAAGGTTTATAATACAGCTGAAGAATTCATTTTGAGCTGAATCCTGGCACAAGGTAAAAGCAAAACCACAGCCCACACATGCTTACTTTCATCCAGCCAGACTAGAAGGATTAATTAGCACTAAAAGAAAGTTGATCCAGTTCTGTACTTCCCTTACACTTTTCATCATTTGGTAAGAGCATGCAATGTTTCACTTTGTACAGGAAGCAGGTTAATTAGACTGCATTAGTAAGACCCCCAATCATCTTTTTGAAATTTCAGTATGATCCATAAGCTAGCTAGCTTCTCAACACAGCCACCTAGCCCTGCTAAACCAGGAGTCACCTCATGCTTTCGTTTATGTTGCATATTTGATATTTATAGCTCCTCCCTAATTTGTAATCTTGATGATGCAATACAGGCAAGGGTTTTTTTTTTGACAGTTTAAGCAGTTGCTTATATTTTTTGTTTGAGGCTGCTCAGTTACTCTTTGAGAATGAGGTATGCCAAATTCATTTCAAATACAAGAACAGGAGAGGTATAGCACTGCAGGGGAAATTGTAGAGAACTTGGTAACCAGAAACACTCACATACACTCAGACACAGATCAAGTTACTAAAATTTGAAATTAAGTATGCCACACAAACAGTCATTCTCCTCTGCTTTCATCAGCTATTCTACACCTATATGCTCAGTTATAAGAATTCTAGTTCAATTAGGAAAGTGTTATTGGTAAGAGTTTTATTGGATAAATATATATATATACATATACATACATACACACACACACACACACACACACACACACACACAGTTTTTCTTGCATGGAAAACAAACCTTTTGCTTTCAGTTTTTTGAGCTCTTCATTTTCAACATCAACGATTTAGTATTCCCTAGCATTGCAAGATTTTTGCTAAACTGCAGAAAGTGATACTTCAGTTAGAGAGTCAGACATTTGGTAAGGACCTCATCATCCTGACCTTGATCTGAATTGAAAGGAAGGGTAAGGGCACAGCACACAACACTGGTACAGTGCCCTTTTGGCAATTTTCCATACCCAAAAGATATGCCTCCCAATGAGGTAGCTGCATTCTGAAGTGGTACGTTTCAACGGTTACGCTATAGCTTCTTTAACAACAGTACGGCTGAAGCAGTTTTTATATTTTAGATGTTCAGAAGCACTGAAGCACTCTATTGACAACACGGCCAGAGAACAGCACAGACGTGCAAGAGCAAGACGGGAAAACAAACCAACCATAAGGCGGCTCCTTTTTCTTATAGCAAGTACCATGCACTGACACAAAAGAACTGATAAGAGTTTCGTTTTAAAACCTTATCCAAATAATTGATATAATAAACCACAGAACCCAGCGCATCTAAAATAGGTAAGAAAGGTTATAAGAATTTYGACTAGATTCAGTTGAATTTGCAGCTCTGTGTACAAAGTCACTGCTCTCCAATCAAAGCTAAATACTTCAGATTCCTACAGACACGTCTCTAAGCACAAAAAAAAAAAAAAAAAACCCACAACCACTCAGCAGAAAAGTCCTACACTAAACATTCCTCTGCAAATCTTCAGATTTTTTTTCATGAGATGTACAGCCTACTGTTTAAAGGACAGCAATACTAAGTATGATTAGACTACAAAAAGCCTTCAACAGAAAAGCAGGATAAAATTTGAAAGTTCTGATCTATCCACCTTCCTCCATTTCCTCAAGGACAAGATTATTTGTATGCATGGCAGGTAATAAATAATATTGCCCTAACACAACACAAGCACTTTTTTCAGGTTTTATAATATCCAGTTAGATTAAATTTTTTTTCTTTAGATACTCTTCAGACACTCTAATGCTCTGCTGATAAGCATCATTCAAAACCCTATTCTGTTTGTTACTCCTTTTCCCTAAATCACAGGGTCAGTAACCTTTTTCTTTTCTTTTTTTTTTTTTTT
>NW_028185250.1:1599569-1602558 GCF_003343005.1 Rhea americana | reverse complement strand
TCTTTCTGGTTCATTTTGAGTGCAGTATGTCTGTTCCCCATGCAAAAGCATTTAATTGAGTCGAAGACTCACATCACTCACTAGCTTTTTCTCTTGAAGACAAAACAACCTCAGTTATTGTCAGTTCTCCTTAACAGATCACATTCTTTTGGCCTCTGATCACTCTTGAGCTTTTCAGTACTTCTTCCCATTCATCCGTATCTTGCTCAAGTGCAGTGGTCAAATTGGAGCAGGACTCTCGCAGCAGCTTTCACAATGCTGAGAGCAACCGAAACCTTAACATTAATTTGTGTCTAGTAATCTATATTCTTGAGTTTAATCAAGATTATAYCTGCATAACCAACATTTTACCTCTCAGAATAATACTGGTTGCTGAAGAAAAAAAAGGAAGATGATTGTTAGTGGAGATGAAAGAAAGGATTTTATTTTTTTTTTTAAAGACAACAGGGCTCATGTTCAGCTCTCCATAGTGTCTCATTTTTAGCCCTCCATTTTAGCTAACACATGCTAGTTAGCTAGTACAACTGCTACCTAGTCAGCTGTTCTCCAGCATTTGCGCAGTTAAGTATGTCTGTGTGAATGTGTGCAATTCAATGTTAAACCATCTCATTCACTTTAGGTGCATACAACATTAAGTCTACAGATTTTTGCTTTATGCAGAAATTATAACTACTACTAGATTTGCATAAAGCTGAAGATATTTTAAATTACATGCTCAATTTTGACTTGGAAATAAATTCAAAAAAGCAGTAACCAGCTAGCAGAAGGAAAATAAGCTATAAAACTAGTTCAAGCTCAACCTCCCATACGTTGTTAGACTGCCTTAGTATTATCTACTCTACTAATTGATACCGAATTCCCACTGCATCAGAAAGGACCTGCAAAATTCTTCTAGATTATATTGTAACCTGAAGCATAACTACRATATTAATACAGGCAAAAACAAAGTCACTAATATAAGTGAATAAGAAGAAACAAACATTTATTTGTAAGAGTTTATCACAATTATTTTTCAGTAACTGAGAATAAAAAACACTAAAAAAGCCTAAGTAATAAGGTTACAACTTTTGAACAACAAATAAATGCCTTGCTAAGTATTTCAAAGTACCTGTTCCTTTGTACGCTTGTTATTTAACATTCACAAGCATAACTTGTTTAAAATGGCAAAATAATACTGTTGCACAGTGTTAACAAAATACACTGTTAAAAGTCTCATTTGATTACTGTGCCAATTCTCTCAAAAAGCTCACAGACTATCAAAATTATAAGCTAAACTGCTTTGTTGGACATGTTATATCTCTAACGTCTAACAAGTCAAACACTGCACAGGCAATAAGGATGTTGACCATCGCAACTAGGGAGAGAGAAAGCAGTTAGAGGTGCACTGTATGCAAAAGATGTGGCAGGAAGAGTCAG
Organism: Rhea americana; assembly: GCF_003343005.1. Classification (NCBI taxonomy): domain Eukaryota; kingdom Metazoa; phylum Chordata; class Aves; order Rheiformes; family Rheidae; genus Rhea; species Rhea americana. The sequence continues at coordinate 1,601,142 of NW_028185250.1, read as the reverse complement.
AGTCCTGAGAAATATTTTGAAGCTTCATTTCTATGAGTTAAAAAAGCCCAGGAAGGTATTTAGATATAAAAGAGACAGAAAAAAAAAAAAGAGGGAAGAGTAACTCTTGGACACAGAGAAAGCAAGAAAGCATTGCTGTTCTAGGACAAGTAAGGAGCTGTGCCCCATTCACTGAGGAGCAGGATGTCTGGTGAGACACCTCACAACTCGAGACCTCCTGAAAGTATCACAGTTTGCAGGAATAGATCAGTACCTCTTCGTGAATGAGCAACAGCCTCAGCTTTACATTTCTTTGCACTCCTCCCGTGTTGAACCTTTCTGGATTTGCAGGCTATCATAAAATTGTAGCAATGCTTGGAAAGCAATAGCAAAATTTTGACCTAGCATCTGCAATCAAATCCCATTAAACTGTTCATAGCGTACGTCTAAAAGAAGCTTCCAGTGTAAAGTTAGCAGGCATTTTTCCCTCCTCCTCATTTATACCAGGTCATAGTAAAGTCTTTAAACTACTAGCCATAGGCTCCCCAAGGAAAATTCACCTTCTTCCACTCCAGCCAGTCTTTGTACATCTTGTAACTAGTCACACGGTCAGGAAGCCACGCAGTTTTCATTTTAATCAGTGCTGCCTTGACACCTGACTAGAAACAGTCATTTATGCTTCTCAGCTAGGAAATTGCAGCCAGGTCTCATGACACTGTGCTGGAGAATAAAAGACCTTCAGCTCTTCAGAAATTTAAAATGAATCATATGAAGGACATGCCTACACTAGGAGCAATCTGCCAGTATATTATTTAAACAAAGCATTCCTAAAGCAGATCTGCCTTTACTGACAGGGAAGAAAAGAAGAAGAAGAAGAAGAAGAAGAAGAAGAAGAAGAAGAAGAAAAAGGTAAGTCTGCCCTTCTGCTACAAAAGGAAAGAGAAAAAAAAGTCATTTTTACAAGTGAAATAAGCTTCTAGTAAAAATGCCATCTCATCAAAATGAGTGCAAAAACACTAAGGTCCTTTTTGACACATTTATGTCAGCTGTGTTTCACCAAAATAATTTGTTGGTAGCACAAACAGGTCCAAGTGCTCATGTGATCACTCAGAAATTTTGGCTAACATTGTAATGACTCGCAGGTAGCAGTTTGCTTCAGATTTTGCATCCCACAGGCAGTGAAAAAGAAACCCCCAACATCAACCACCATCTCAGAATCAAGTTTCACTGCCTCACCATACTGCAGTGATATTAAAAAATATGTATCATTTGGGTTAAGAGTGTACACAAAGTCTTGGCCCAGAAGAACACTTTGGATATTTTAACTGGAGAAGATGGCATCAGACATGGCATCAGACAGATCTCCTCTCATGTGTAACTTCTGGTCTGTAACGCAAAGCCACAGACCAGCATAACTCCAAGGACGCAGCCCTTCTAACCAGCCCAAAACTGCTTATAAACAATTCCCTAGAGATGTTAGTGTTAAGCATTTTTCAACTTCTGAAGCTTCTGAAAAATAAAATAAGCCAGGTAAAAATTTAAGAACAAAGAGTGCAAGTAACAAAACAGCACAAATGCAAGTCATTGGTGACAA
>NW_028185250.1:1574756-1599343 GCF_003343005.1 Rhea americana | reverse complement strand
GTTAGTTCAGTCACAGATGACATACAACAGGTTGTTACCTACAGCCCCATTGATAGTTTACATTGAAGAAGCATCTTCAACAGGTTTTAAGAGAAATATTTTRCATAAGATTGCTTTCTCAAGTACTTTTAAGTCACAGAGGATGCTGGCAATGAACCTACTTTCAGCCCTCAGACCATTCATTTATTACAATATATTGAATATTATAAACCTTCCCAAATCTTCCTGCTGAGAACACAAAGGACAAAATGAAAGAAAAAAGAAAAGCCACATAACTAAGTCRAGAACTCCAGAATGAAACAGAAATACTTGAAAGACAGCCTCAGAGGGAATACTGCAAAGCATATAAATTTTGACCACAMGGGAGCTTCCATCTACATCATTACGCTTGTTTTCTTTCCACTCCTCCTACGAAGAATCACTGGCTCTCCTATCTCTTTTGACTCATACGCTCAACACTTCCATTCAGCACAGCCAAAGAGTCTCCTGCTCTCCTGGTAGTGATTAAAACACTAAGCATACAAAGGTTATTTTTATGTGTGAAAACCCCAACTGCCTCAATATTTTCAACTCCACTTCTGACATCTGAACTTGGTTCTGGGCTTAGTGGTCAGCTCCATTGCTGTTCAAAGCRCAGGATGCTGGAAACGCAACGAGTCAACGGTGTGACGGAGCTCAGCAGCTGAGCTGCGAGTAGATGTGCTGCTTCCCTCTAATCCTATGACTCATGTGCCTGGGAAGAACAGCTGCAGCAACTTTGCATTTTATCTGGATACTTTCTTTCACAACTGTTTCAATTTTGAATAGAAAAATGGTTCAAGCATATTTAACTGGGCTAAACAACTACATATTACAGCATAGGACCACCGTAATAATCAGCATTAGTGCTCAACATTTATGTGGCCTGAAACAGGAAACATCTTTGAAATTATCCAGTGCTTCATGGTGGCAATGTCTTGCCTTTTAARCATTCTAAACACAAATGCACGGTCTCCAAGAGCAAACTAATAGAAGAGCAAATACTCAAATGTTCTCAGGGAGAAAAAGCACCTAAGTTCTCCATCCCACTTGCAGGAGAAGGAAGAAAGAAGGAAGGCGGGGAAGGAAAAAAAAAAAAGGAGAGAGAGAGAGAGAAAAGAGAAGTTACCTGCAAAATTAGTATTTAAAACCTGCCCATCTCTGATGTAAGAGCAAATACTAAGTTATTATCTTTCATCTTCTCTTTAGCTACAGTTACTGCAAAGGTCTGGCTCCCTGTCTTTCAGTAATTGCTGCAGTACCATGTAGTTCAAATAYAGAACTACTAAGGATTACTCAGTCYGCTTAAAAAATTTGATAGCATCCTATGTATTGTTTAGTGCACAGTATGCTGGTCTTTGGCAGTTTCTTTTATCACATGTTYGTCTAAGATAACATGCATCTAGCTCACTGAATAAACCTGGCATTTTAACAAATCTATGATCATGCACTTTTTTTCCCCAGAGAAAACTGAAACTCTTGAAAATAAGTAGTTGATAAAAGAATAACCCTCTATAACAGGAAAGTCTACTATACAGAGGTCTGTATTTAATTTACAGTGTAAGYAATGGAACAATTGAAAGGCCGCAATTAAATGCAGCACTGCTTTGAGTCATAACATGTATACTTTATCAAACAGCAGCCAAAATGCTTTTCCTTTTCTTGTTTTATATASGCAAATAACACCTTTCTACATTTACCAGATTTTGACAATTAAAAAAGATTTTCTTTTTTCCTATTATTGAATCAAATTTTTCTCTGCCTCAATTCTGCAAAAAAATATCACAGGGTTATGGAAGGAGGTGATAAAGTTCATTAAGTAAATAATTTAAACAATAAATTTTGAATAATAAAAGAATTAGAACAACAATAAAAGTGTCAGGAAATCTATTAAAGTACATCAGGTACCAGCCAGCGAAAATTAGGAAGAGATTGCTTGTCTGGTACTAGGCAGTGCTCACCTCCCCTTGGGCCTTCACATAGCTACAATCAGAAAATTAAATTGGCTGTTTATTCAACAAAAACTTTCCTGATCCTATRCTTTCCCATTTACCATAGAACCACCGTGCAGGCTCTGCCCAAGACCACCAGGATGACTAGGCACTGCAGAGAAGTACCAGAACTAGACAAAAGTTAGTTACTGCCTTTTTGCTGTGTTACACAGCCTGTGTGCTGCAGGTCTCTGCCAGTTTGCGCTGAACATTTGTAGTTCTCTAGGTAATCTACCATCTGTGAAACATTTTATAATTCAATCTACCCGCACACAAGGGTTCCTGCTGCTGCTAACATGGAACCAGCTGAACTAGTAGCAACACCAGTGAGAATTTACTGCAAAAAGGAAATGTGTTACAGAGATAGGATCCTGCACTCCAGTACCAACGGATGAGTCGCATTAAGTCTCGCGCCATATTCAAAAGACCATCCCACAGCTCAATAAAATCCAAGTTAAAACAGTCTGGTCACATCATATTACAAAGCAATGAATTTCATCTGTGGCTGGCACTACAGTATGATAACCCAGCCTGAAATATCTGCCAAGAAATCTATACAGAACAAATACTACCTGCAAAAAATGGAATGTACAATTAACATTAGATTAGTAATATACAACAAGCAAATACATTTATTGATGGTGTGTTTTTATATATTCAAAGGGAAAATAGCGAAAATATACTAAGAAAAATAGGATAAATCTCATAACTGCCCTTATTAAAGGAGTCAATATCAATTATGCAAATAACCCAGAAWGTTTTTGCAGAAAATAAAAGCATGAGTAATTAATCAACAGAAAAATGTATTTGTTTGCCTCCTTTTTATACTACTGTACAAGACTTCTGAATTGTTTTTTCCTGCTTCTCTTTTCAGCACAATACCACCAGTTATAGAACGGGAGAATGAACATATTGGGAGGTAGTATTGCAAACAAGATCCAGGAAACCAAGTACAGAATGAACATTTTAATAGAACGAGAGAGGAATTCACAAAACRCTTGAGCAATGCTACAGTGAAGAATGTTGTGTATTTCAATTCATTCCCCGAACCTTCAGGAAAGGTTTAAGAGGGCTCCCACTTCAGTTCTTGAGACTTTATTAAATGCAACAGGAGCAAAGAGGAGCTGYGACAGTCTGAACAGCTCTACTGATAAAACAATTGCAAAGTTTTTTTTAGGTGTCTTGGCAAAGGTTAAGACAAAAAAAAGAAAAAGATGATTCTTTTTATTTTTCAAGTCACCTTTTAAAAAGATAAATGAAGACTTCGGATTTTCCAACCAGCTGAAACTTCAGACTTGAGAACTAACTTTTCTCAAAAATCTAAATTGTGTCTCAGAGAACAACTATCACAACCCTACACATTGATTAAAGCTTTAATCATTTTCTATGCCTCACACATGAAATTATCAAATTTTCTTCATACTCTGGAAGTTTAGCAAAGAAACCACTTTACCTTTTTACTTATACAAAGTAAGTACTTTCTTATTAACTCAAACACTAAGGCCCATGGCTTCAATATAAATGGAATAATAAACAATACTGTTATTACCAGCAATTTATAGCTTTGAATCTTATTGTCTGGGAAACCTAAACTCAATAAAAATGCTACAAGAGACAACACAATGCAACTGTCAAACTTGTGCAGTCAGGTCTTCGTTTTAGTAACATTAGAGTACAAAATAATATGTAAAGCAAAGATGCACTGTTTGACATTTTCCCTTGACAGCTTCCTAAATACACTTATTAGCCACTTGAATCTTTAAGCTCTGGCATAAGYAAGTTAAATGCCTTAAGATTAAAAAACAAGTTCTTCCCCTCTCACAATACTCTTTTGCTCTTTGGAAAAAAGAAAAGAAATAGAAACCCTCCCCCTTCCCCCTCAATATCCTCCTATCTCATCAATAATTGAATAATTGCTATTAAACCTGAGTTTTCTCTCATAGYATCTCACTGACTAAGTTTTATAAAAAAACTTCAAGATATAAATAAAATGGCAATGAAAGCTGGAATTGTAACTAATTTATCCCTCGGTCCCATCGGCTACAGCAATACAACCAGTGCTGTGCTAGCAGTTTCAAAGCAACAAAGGCTATATTCATTTTCGCATTTTCTGCTACTAAGAGAATGATGAATACATTGCAGTAGCATTCATTTTTCATTATTATACCTATTATAAGCCATTCACACATCAAGTGTTTGTTTCTGTAATACACCAAGAACATTTCATCCCTGAGCACACAAAAAAAGTCCAGCAGCCTTTGCAATCATCCAGAAAAAAGAAGAGTTTTTGAACAAACTGCTTCCTCTCAGCAGCTAATGGGATAGACAGTCATATCCATCTTTCCTTGTACAGCTTTTTGTTTCTTAAAGGTGAACATTTTATTTTGAGTCAACTATCAATTTTTGGTTGGGACAAAAGTATTACACTATCTAAAAAAAAAAAACAAATAAATAAAAATAAAAGCATGTCTGTGAATGGGACTGACTAACCAGACAAATGCTTTGGTCTTCAGTGAAGATTCCTTGATGTACAAAGCAGTGCCCTTTAAATACCTGGTGCAAAGGTTTGGAAAATTCTTGTTTTATCCATCTACAGTTGAAGGTCAGTGACTACAGCTGTATTTCTGGCATTTATTGTACATAATATGAAAAAACTGCATAATTTTATAGAAACATCTCAACCAATTCAAAGGTTAGGAAAAGGTAGRATATCTGTAAAAGAATACTAGTCTTCCCTCTTAAAAGCTATGTTGTATAAAAGTTTTACATTCCATCAATACTACAAGTAAGCAGAGTTTGCATGGATAGCATAATATTCTTTTTTTCCCCTCCATTATTCACTCATCTTCCAAACTATTGAGGCTTTTCAAACTGTACTATACCAAACCTCTAACCCTGAAATTTTAGAGCTTAAGGCTTGTTCTGGATTAAAGGCCTCTTTTGTATACAGTATACACATCCAAATCTCACTGAAACTAAAGGGTTTTTTTTAATATATATATGTATCATTTATTATGGTAAAGACTGGTAGTAAAATTACAAATATTCCAAACTAACTAACATTGAGTGCTGTGAACTTTAAAAATTCCATAATAATAGCAGCTACTGTCCTTCTCCCTTGCCCTGACACTTCTCCTCTGATTTAACAGGAAAGTATGTGATTTTGAGAACATGTTGATATGTGACACCTGACCTTAAGTTGTTTATTTAAAACACCTTCTCTTCCCCACTACCATGATCTAAGTCCCATCCCACCCCCCACCCCCCCAGCCCTCTGTATGTTCAATAATCCTACCTTGTTCCCTACTTTGAGCAATATAATTGGTTGCCTTGCAAAGAGAAAATCCTATTTCTACCAAGGCTCCTGATACAGCTTTGCAGTACAGAAGGACACTAGTTCACACTTCTAATTTCTTGGAAGCAGGACAGACCACTGTCCTGAGCTGTATGGGTATAATACAATAAACCAGATGCTCTGCCGAACTGAGCAAACTTAGTTTAACCATYTTGACAGAGTAAGCACTAATTTGTCCTAAAAAAAAAAAATAAAAATAAATAAATATATATATAAAAGGTCACACTGCAAGGCTTACCAGTTCCAGTGGCAAGCTCAGATACATGGTCTACACCTACAGGCTCCATAGCAGAAAAGAATTTTGCTAGAATTTTGCTGTGCTCCAGACAGTAAAAGGTGTAAAGAACAAGTCATAGTTGCATATCCTGTCCTCTAGGATTATAAACTCACAGTCTCTTATTTCTGTGAGGAAACAAAGAGATTGTGATGAAGAATTCAAAATGCTGGGCAAATAGGCTATGCATTAAGTCACATTATATTCTAGAACTGCTCCAAGTTCTACACCTTAACATAGAGCTTCAGGAAGAGAGAGAAAAAGAGGGAGGGARRGAGAGAGGGAGGGAGACRTAGCATGGCGGTGAAGTTAATACCTGAAAATAAATGTGCTTATCGGTAGGCTAAAGATCAATTTAAAAAGATACCAAAAGCCCTGCTGTAAAATGACATCCAAGAAAAGCTTCAGATAAGCATAAGCGTGGTCACTTCTAGCAAAACATTGTGTTCTGCCTCTGCAACTAGTATCTTGCTCAAACTTTAACATCTTGTATCACCCAATCCAACACCATTTCCTGAGGCTCTATCCCCTTAGATACCCTCGGTTCCTCTCCCACCTTCCTCATGTCCATCCCACCACAACATTTCCAGTTTCATTTTATTTCCCTTCCTCCATACTGCCAGCTCTTCACACCTACTTCCTCCACGGTGCCTCTGCTCCCCTAAATCTGTGTTAGGGCTGCCAGTAGCGGGTTGTGAGGCTTGSTCCAAGCTACTACACGTGTGCTCCTCCGCTGCTTGTACAGCGGCACTGGTGAACCAACCCGAACCGCTGTCCCTCGGAACAGACGGRCTTCAACAGCCTCCTCTGTTAAGGAAGAGGGAGGAATGGTCGGACCCCCGACTACCTCCTGAACTGAAACTTTTAGGAATAAGAGCATCTTTGAAACTTCAACTAGTCGGCCGATTTCAGCCRAGAGGTGGCAGTTATCAGTGTGGGTGGAGGGGTGCACACAAAGAGAACGAAGGGAAAGGAAGAAGGGGCATACACAAACAAGATTTGACTGCCTTCCAGACCCAGACAAATATTTTAGCACATTCATTAATCTCATCTATGCTGTGACATTATAGAATGCATGAAAAGGAGTAAAGGACAAGAAAGTTTCCATGAGATACTTGACCATATCACACAATGAGGCTGCAGGGAGACAGGTATGGAAGTTAACATATAACAGGAGAACATGGGGAGAAATAATGGTTACAGACCTAGTAAATTTAGGCTTTCCAAACTTTTTCACCTATTTCTGAACCATTTTGTGGGCTTTAAATGGGACTGTTTGCTTAGGAAGAAATGCTTTCTATTTTTAAGTTTACCCAGAAATAAGCAWTAAAGTAAAAGCAAAAAATAAAGTAACTTTTCCCTCTATTTAATCTATTTATACATCATGGGGAAGAATAACACATATATTTGTGTTTTTCACCCTGGCAAGTGATCTTTATAATCACCAACTAAAACACCGTAAGTTAGCATCACTAACTTATTGTTAGCAATATTAGCTTCTGTGTTTATGTAGCTGAATATAAAAAAAGCAGTAGCGTTGGACTGACAGCTGAGGAAGCATGGAAACATCTGAATTCTAAATCAGATGAGACTCAATTTGATCAGCTGAAAAAAATATTAGGCTTTGACAAATAAAAAAAAATTTTAAAGTAACATAAGATTGTTATACTGTTAAATCAGAGAATTTCATATACTATGGGTATGTGAATTGCAAGAAAAGTAATTTATGAATAACCCTGATGAYTGGACATCCACTTGAATTAAAATTTAGGTGAAAAGTTCATGTCATTGCACTGAAGTGTTGAGGATGCCCGAGGATAGTGCTTGTGATCAGTGTAATTTTGCTTTGTGACCGAAGTCAGGACACAAAATCAGAACTCCTTAACTTCAGTTAAAAAGCAGTAGCTCTGACCTCTGTGGGTTGCTCTGCATRAAAGGATTTTGCCTAGCACCCTTCCTGCATCTCACCCATCTGAAGCTGCAGAGAACAGAGCTGCTTGCCTTGGTCACAAGCAAAGTTGCCTGGGCTTTTCAAAAAGGTGGAATCTTTTTTTTTTTCTTTTTTTTTCTTTTTCTTTTTTTTTTTTTCCTGGGCTTTTCAAAAAGGTGGATTTTTTTTTTTTTTAATCCAACTCAAAACTGTTTGGAGATAGGTTAGGTGACACATGAAAATTATGCATACTACGTAAGAGTCTGTCAAAGAACTAGTCCTAAATACAATGCTAACACAAGTTTGAAAACATATATCTCCTGAAACAGCTTGTCAGCAGGTGCAATAATAAATTACTCAGGTGATGCACCTTACTAAGGGGGAAAATATCCTTTTAAACACATAGGAGAKGAATCCTGCCAGTAATTAAACATACAAAATGCAACCAATCAGAAGTCAAAGAGATATTGTCTTAGGACATTAAACAAAGTATGGTACATCTACTATGTCAGTGCCCACAGCCACAGAAAAACATTTTACATTATTATTAATATTTTAATAAGCCACCTTGTATTTATGACTTATTTTAATGTGTGTRGACTATGAGCAGATCTAGTATTAGTTATTCATCCTTTTCTATGGCATTCCTTCATTTGAATGCTATGTAATTTTACCACAACACTGAAAGCAAACTACTGATTAAATACACAGCAGTTCACGTTGTTATCCTGCTGGTTGGTAAAAATATTCAAATGTAGAACTGTATTATTTATTCAAACGTATCATTTATTTCAAAGTTGTCAAAAACTGATGCATTATCAAATGTCTACACGCTTAAAAAGAGAACAGAACTACACAATTCCATTTAGAGTGCAATTAAGTCAAGTCAACTTGCATGAGCCTATTAAAGGCTTGCTCTACTACTGAATAACCATCTCACTAACATATTCACATTTTTACTTCTGGATCCAGTTCTAGAAGCCCATAAGCACTGTTTGACCCTACTACATAAATATGCAYGGCAATATAATATGCATATCAGTGCAACTTAATTTTTTCATTTTCACAATCTAAGATATGAAAACATATCTTATTTTGCTTAGGAATCTCTTTCAGCTTCACGCATTTCAATACCATCTTCACTCTTCTTAGTGACACGTGAGGGATTAAGTAAGGTTCAAGTCCTTTCTCACTTCTGTCCCCTACAGAGCTGGAGTTTGACTCTACCTATGTATTACAACAAAACGCTGTTCTGCRTTTTGTATAAAATTCAGGCTAAATGACTACCTGCAAATTGCACAGCATACAAGTAAACCCTTCCCTGTACTCCCACCCAATCACAACTCAAAATCAGTTCCCGTAGGTGGCAAGCAACATATCCAATACAGAGCATTCAGCACTCTCTGTACATACAAATTTAGAGACAGACTTATGAATGGGAAGTAATAAGATAACAAATAATTTGGCTTTCAATCTGYGCATTTTCAACAACTTTTTAACTGAATCTTGAGGCTGAACTCATCTGCACCTCTACTAACCTGAGATATCTTCTGGGCTATTTTGTATCACATTTTTTGGCTTTTATCCAATCACTATGAGAAGTGATTCTATTTTAGATTTTGAACAATTCTAGCACAGAACATTCTGAATTATTAACAGTTGAAAATTTCACATAATGTTAACTTGATAAATTATTTTTCCAGGTTAGGAGACTTTCTTTCCTGTAAAGCAGACATAAATATATTCATATGATTGTTTTTCCAAGTTTAGGTTTAGCAAAATTGAAGTTTTAATGAAAATGGATTTATCTTATAGTTCGATTTCTCTGTGGCAGCTCTGTAAAGCATGGTGTATGTAACTAGCACAAACAATAACAAATCACATAAAGCTCAAAGAAATAAGTAAAAGGTTTGCTCAAAAAACATTTCTCACTAGTTTTATGATCTCAGTATTACAGATTTGCAATAAAACAAGTAAGCTTTATGCAATAATCTGACTAAACATAAATAARACTTGCTAATCTAATCTCTTCTCAGCATGTAACTAATGAAAAAATGCAAGTGTGCCTAATTACAGCAGTTTTAGTTAAGYGTATAGATTGATAATCAAATGTGTTATCAATAGCAATAAGTTCTGTTTGGAAGTAATTTTGACATAACCAGTCTTTTAAGTTAATCAGTSACCCACAAATTTAAACTTCCAATTTTAATTAGCTTTATCTATGTCAGTCCACTTTTAGTCATGTGAACTCTGTTAATTCATACAGTTCATTCAAGACGAACACTAGCGTACTCTTTGAACTACGCAAAGTTCACTAGTAGCCTGCCTTTAGAAAATAAATAATCAAGATCGCTCCAAGATCTTAAGTATTACCCTCAACACTATCTACTCCTTCAAAATCTAAGGTAAAATTATAGAAAACATGGTTATTTCCTATACTACTGTATGTAGCTTGCTTTGTCATAATACCATTTCACACCAGCAGAGATTTTTTTCTTCTTCCTCAGTAAGAGTTTTAACAAGTTTGCAGAGGAGTATGCAGTGTCTGCATATTTAATAAAATGGATCAAATTTTGTGCCTATCAACTTGACACTTCCTTAGAAATTTATAACCAAAGCCTTTATGCAAGCACAGTAGATCTAAAATTTGATGGTTAGAGGACAGAGACCACTGAGAGAACAAGGTCACCCCCCAAAAATGTAGGTTTTGTTCTTTGACAAAAATAAAGATTCCTAACAAATCTTTTCTACTTATGAGGAATTAAGAGGAAACAGGAAAACTAAGATAAAAAAAAAAAAAATCAAGCGTGGACGTGATTTATACTCTCCCCTTCCCACCTCCTTCAGAATTCTGCCACAGCCTAGATTAATTTGATAGCGTACACATCCCGGAGAGCCTTTCTCACGTTGCACCTTTAAAGCTCGCTGGAAGGAACGCTTACTTGACAACCGCTCACGTGAAAGCCCCCGAAGACCGCAACTACCGCAGAAGGCAGCGTGAACCAGCTCACTCTTCCTCGCTAAGTTACTGCTAGTCACGCAGCGCAAAGTGCCTCCACACACCAGCAGGCTGGCCGCAAGAAACGGGCTGCTCYGCGTGCCATTCGATGGACGGCAGGGCAGACGACACTACTTTCCAGAAAGGGTGTCACCAGCAAAGCTCCGGTGAGATCCCTACTTAGGGCACGATGCCTTCGTCACACGTCACGCGGCGCGCTCCCTGCTTCGCCGGGGATTGCATTTCAGTGACCAGGGTGTAGGGAATTCAGCACGTACGCTTTGCTTTAAAGTTCGGGGGGGGTTAAACATCTAGTGGGAAAACAATACTTTATCCCATATCCTTCATCCTGTAACTGCAGCAGGAAACCTTTGTACAAGCTGGTATTTTGGCATTCTTATAAAGTCTTCATGATACAGATTAAAGCAACAAACAAACTGCAGTCTTCACATTTGTCATTTTCATAAAGTAGCTTTCAGTATTTTGTAAACATCTAAAGCAGACAGCTAGCTTTATTTACCTGAATACAAACAAGGATACCACAGCACCCACAGACACCCTTATGCTATCCTCATCATTTTCCTATTTTGGAATAAGATGGAGTAAATATGAGACCAAGCAGAAATATCACCTTCCTCAATTATTTTGCTTTGCTAATTGAGACTAAAGGGATAAATCACAATCGCTACACTTATTTCTTCTAATTCAGGCAGGGAGAAATTAGGGGCCAGCTGAGATATTTCATTCGTTTGCATGCAGAGCAAATGGCAAAGGCCTGCACGTCAGATCAGCTTTTTATGCATTTTTGAAGATAATCCTAAGCTAAGAAATTGTTACGAAACACAGAGTGATCATAAACAGTAGGTAACAAAACTGTGCCCCATAATATCACCTAACCTGAACACTTATCCAAGCTATGCGTAAGGTTGTCAGTACACAACATTGTAACCACCTAATCTATCCACTGTGACAGGCTGGAGCTGTAAACTGCAACTCCACTGCTTCACTACCTGTGTCAAACTAATACGGAATTGTAAAGAGAAGCAGTGGTTATTTTTAAGTAAGCAAGCAGTGGTATCAACTCATAACATTTTAGTCATTTGTGTCAGGGCGGGGGGGGGGGGGGGGGGGGGGGGGGAGGACGGACGGCACAAGACTAATGTTTCCATGACTCGACTCCATTTGGCTTGAATTTATTTGTTTATTTGAAGTTTTCTGTCATACATCTGTTCCTTATCCTTTACTCATAAAAGGCCATTTCTGAAATGAGACAACAGAATCCTCTCTCTCTTTCCACTTTCACCAAAATGCCACACCAGTTTGGGAAATCAAGTGGCAGATGCAGCAAAATAAAAGTATCTCCAACTACAAAACTAATGAATAACAGATACGTAACCTATGAATGTCATACACGTTGTTTTCTTGCCTCTTACTTCCCAATACTTTTTCATAACACTGTGTCCCTGCAAACAGGTGCAAAAATTCGACCTTTTAGCTACTTGACCATCATTTTAGTTACGTTAGTTATTTAGTTAGTTCATGTAAGGAGCTGTTTTCCATTCTGTTACAAGAAGGGAAAACACTATCTATGCTTTTCCATAAGTAATGTTTACATTAAACTCACACAGCTTTAGTCAAAGTGAATTAAACACATTCTAGCTACCTTTAAATAGTACAAATTGAATGAGTAGCCTATAAAGACCTCTGCTGTGACAATAATAGATTAATAGTTTGCAATATATCGTGCCGCATGATTTTAGCAGAAATAATGGTTTCTGAACAATACTTACATATATATAGCTTAAAACAAATATATAGAAACATTAAGTAAGGTCATCTGTCCAGTGGACTGGTAGGAGATACATATATATCTTCCATGTTATAGAAGCGGTGTTGTTGCAGCCATGATGGTATAAGGACATAGACAAAACTGATTTTAGAGACAGAGACAATAGCTTTTAACAGATCAACTAGGAACATACTTAAAGAAAAAAAAGTCAGCTTCACATGTGTTGAGGACAGGCTTGTGCGTACAAAAGTTAGTCTACATTTGCTAAATGAGAAACCCAGTTATCTAACAGAAATGTAGCATCTATCTGCAGAATTTCTCTTGTATATAGAAGGTGACAAGAAAGAGAAGCAAAAGAAAGTTGATTAATCAGCTAATCAACTAATAATAAATCCCAAGATGAAAATTATCTACAGTGTTTCCCATACTCCCTTCTCTAACTGCCTCTGCATACATCCAAAGAATTCAAGCCTTTGGGCCTCCGCCGTTTGTGTCACAATTTTACTTCATAACAAACTGTAACACCACCACAAATATATTTGAACTACAAATGTACTAAAGTATTTATCGGTTGAGTGGCATTAAGTGTTACTCCAAAAAAAAAAAAAAAAAAAAAAAGCAAGTCTTCTCTGATTTTATTTTTATGACATCCACATCAGCAGAAATGCTATTAAAATAGTCCAAATTGTGTTCAAACAGAATGCATTTCTTTTACAGCTATTTTCATCCTGAAAGCTGATAACTGTGCATGAGCACTTGTCATTGCCACAGTTAAGTCATCAACTACACACGACCCATCTACATAATGACAGCTTTAGGAGAAGCAATTTCAGTTTTTATAACGATAATTCTTTATCAAAAGTTAAAAAGAAATCAAGATTCTCTCTCTCTAAAACACACTTTCAAGATTTCTAACTACTTTCAGTTGCAACATAAAGACTACTTAAAAGTAATTCTGTATTAACAAGCACATTGTTAACAGAAGACAGAAATCCACTAAAAAAAAAAAAGCTAGCAAACTGAAATAATAAGGACAGAATGAATGCTAATAAGAAAGCAGCTAAATTACCAACTGTCTCAATGGCAACTGAAGTCTAGCAAAATGCTGGGAACCTGATCTGGAGAAATAAAGAAAAAAAAAGAAACTAAAAATATAGTAGACTTAAGTATGTTATCTGAAAGCTACAGGATTAAGTTTCTTAAAACCCTGGCCTAATTCCGTTTAGTCTGAGTTTCCTATTACAGCACTTTTGAAAGCAACTTGTAATTTCTTTTAACTGAATTTCACACGCATTTCAGAAGATATGTCAACTCAGGCAACCGAGTAGTAACCTGTAATTCTAGAGCTCTCGTTTTGCCAGTAAGTGATAAAATTTCAAGTATTTTAGTTTATTTTGAAAGAATGATGTCATGTATTGGTTTGCTATAATAACAACACCCTTCTTTATGTTTTTCTTTTACCGTTTTAACCTGTCTTTACAAGTCGTCTGAGGACAGGAAGCATTAACTACTCATCAGACAGATTTCTGGTCTTGCCCGAATTAGTCACGGGAGAACACTGATAGTAAAAGATGACACCGCATCACAGGATAATGGATAATAACGGGGTCCAATCTTCACCATGAGAGTGCTACAAAACCACCTGAGACTTGCCGATACGTAACGCAGGCGGTTCTTGCTCTTCTAATTGCATAGCAACTCTTCCGATGGCGAGACTGCCTCCACCCACCACAAACACTTCCTTCTACATGAACATCCTGGGAAACAACATGTCCATAGGCCAGTGTTGTTCCAGAGCAAGTTCTGATTTACAAGAAATATCCCCCTTGCCCTCCCTCCACACCCACAGAGGACAGAGCTTGAGAAACTGTAAATACTCCTTGCCGTTAAGTCTTTGATTTAAGGCTCCTAAAGCACTGTGGAATGAAATGAAGAGCAATATATGCTTCGTTACTGGAGGAGAACAGGTAAGAGAAAAAACACTGACTGAACGTCACACAGTGAATCAGCTAATAACTAATAATGAACTAATAACACATCCTTTCCAAACTTAAGTGCCAAGAAAGACACTTAAGGAAAAGGAGATTAAAAAAAAAAAAAAAAGTTTAAACTATCCTTATCTTTACAAGCTTATAGTTTCTAATCTTTTGTGATAAATGTTACAAAAACAATTTAACATTAGAGGTTCAGTGTCCATGTATTTGGAATCGCAGTATCCAAGCAGCAAGTCAAACCTGCAATAGGTCTAATGTTCATAATAAAACCAATTAATTTATTAATAAACTACAGGCAAAAGAACAGAAAAATATATGTAGTGACAATCAGTAGTTCTGTTTCCAATCTCTAATATCTAACTAATTCTGGAGAAGATACAAGATATAAAAGATCTATGTACGTTAACGGTGTCAAAAAACCTTCCATGCATTTCAACAGACCAGCAGTTAGAAGCAGCAGTTATTCCCCTTCCTTAAATCAAATGAGGGGTCGACATACTCCATATTAAGTTAATTATTAATTCCAAGGCAAGTTTAATTTCAATTACTTTGCCAATAAGTATTAATCACAAAGCCCCAGTGCCAAGAAAAGAGATTGAAAGTGTTCGAATACTATTGTTAATTGCTTTCTTTTGAAAGTCCAAAAATGATGAGCTAACACGTAGGGAAGTTACTGAGTATACATGGATTTATCCTAAAAGCCCTATATATCAGTTATAGCACAACTGACTATTCATCCACAGATCTAGGTAAAAATAAAGAAATAAAGCAAGACTTCAGCTGCTTCAAAGAACTGCTGTATTTTCAATTTTCTAAAATTTTTAGTATTTTTAGAAAGGAAATTTTAATACGACAAATTTTTCCTATTAAACTGAATAATTAAACTAACAGGCTTAAACGATGAAACTTGGAGAGAATCTTTACAACAGAAAAATAGAGGTTAGAAAAGCTCCTTCAGAGAATCATGCAATCAGAAGCTGATTCCAAATGTAGAAGTTATTAAATGAAAAACTAATCAACATGTTAACAATTCAAGAAAATACTATAAACCTATCTGCATTGAGAAGTGACCATTTGTTAACACATGGGCAATTTTGGAAACCATTATTGTCCATTAGTTCACTGAAGGAGTTTAATAAAATAAAATAAACCAAAACTAGGATGTTAAACAATGAACAAGCATTACTGCACGTGATGCTAATGCCTGTTCTTGTGAACAGGTATTGACAATACCTGATCTAAGATTCACCTTCTTTCTCCAACTACAAATGCATTTCATTGAGCAACATGAACCCTTGTTACAGAAAAAGCTTTACAGACATATAATTGATCTACCAGCAACCTAGACTCCTTAATATTGATAACACCGTGGACCAAAATAATATCTAATCAACAGTTCGAAAGACGATGCAATTTCCAATAGTGAGGGATTCTTGCTAAATGACAGCACTTCACCTACTTTAAGGCTATATAAGCAACTTCCTCTGAGGCACCGCTAACAGTTTGTAATTAGACTGCTACACTGCTGTAATTAGACATACACTGCTGGTATGACGACAAGGCTGATCTCAGTAACGTAGCCATATTGTGATGGCCGACTGCATTTTAGCAATTACGTCAGTGAGGACAGGATTTTGGATTCTGCTTTTCAAATTCCACAATTAAGATGTTATCATGCAACCAGCCGGCTATTTTTAAGCACTTCTCATCTAGTATTGTGCTCCCTTCCTCTCTCCCTTTCTTAAGGGTTGATGGATCAAACAGGACTTCTTCCATTCAAACAAGTAGAAGTTAAACATACACATTACTAAAACAAGTCATCAAGTTAAACAGCTCATCCAGCATCTGATATCAAGTAGACTAAAGAGCTAGAAACTAAAGATAGTAATCATCACACAACATCTTTCACTCTCAATTTTGCTGATGGCTTACAAAAAATATTTTTTTTGGAAAATCAGTTTGTATCTTCATCCAGAATTTTTCATTACTTACACTCTTTAATTTGCACCAAATAATCATTGTAAATCTAAGACTAGCCACAATATATTTATTAAATGAGGTAATGACAATGAAAATAATTTCTAAAATATGTTTCTCTGAAACACTCATAATACAAATGCTACAACTTGAGAAACTGAAACGTATCTTCCTCACACTGACCTACATTGTTCAAGTTCAGAGCGTGCATATGGTGGCCACATTAAACAGCAGGACATGAACGGGACAGCTACAGTTCTTTGTCAAATAGCATAGGGCAATGATCTCTGCTGCAGGTAACTGGAAGGCCCTAGAGAGCATGTTATATGTAAAAACCCATCAGCAATTCCCAAATACAACGTCTCCATACAAGTGCTGCAGTTACCACAACGCTACTATTCAAATGCTAGCGACAGAGAAATTGAACAGTCTTGGGTCTCCAAATTCAAGAAAATGTTCAGTCTCTCCACCTGAAATTTTTGTCAGAATACAGGTAAAGAATTGTTTACAGTAAATGGAACAATGTATTACAGCATGCTGATTTCTCTGAGCTCCGAATTTCAAAAAAAAAAAATAAATAAAAAATAAATAAAATAAGTTTAAACCCTACATTCCTCAAACGTATAAAATTCCCACCAATTCAAAAATGATTCATCCCTATCATCTAAAATTACAGTGTTACTTCAAGACCTTAAATTAGAAGATAATGATTAGGCATTTTTGCATGAATCTAAAAATGCCACCTCACTTCTACTGTACATTAATGTCATCGCTGCAATCTGAAGTCACTGACTGTGGTCATCCACACACAAAGGCTTCATTCTGCATTAGCTGCATGTGGCCTTCTCAGCGTCCAGAGGTAGGTCTTTCTCATAACCTATCAGCAAACGCACAGACGTAGCCTCCCTTGCAAATCCAGTTCATGCTGCAGTTAGTTATTGCCAGATTTTCAATTTCTTCTTTCAGAAATAAGGAAGGGACTCTTTGCCAGCGAGCCCTGCCTACACCAAATTGACAGGAAACATATCCTTCCAAAGTGCCATTTGAGCAAAAGAAGTTGAAAGGGATTCATTGGGGGGGGGGGGAGGGAGGGAACAGATCCATCTAATTTGCCCTTAAACTGAATATGATTTTTTTCAACCAAATAAGGGTTTCACCACAGTCAAGATTAAATAATGCCCTAAAAAATCCACAAGATATTTGTCCATCAGGGTTACATATTTGAAAAGATACACAGGAACACACTGAAATTTTAAACTTTAAAGAAAATCAGCACTATTTTGCTGAGAAATTACATCCCATCCATCATTTCTGCCTACTGTCTCTAAAGTGGCTAGCTTTTTTTTTTTTTTTTATGCACAAGTTTCTAATCTAAAATATTTTAAAATCCAATAAAAATTAGCATAGCATGTTAAGGAAAACACTCATGTCAAAACCAAGCATTCCCAATGAACCTGTTCTTCAAGGATCACTTTAGAAAGTTATTTCTTTGCATCACTGCAATTTCAACATCTTAAAGGAAGTATTGGGCTATGATGCTTCCATTATTTCAAGACTTTAATATTACAGCTGAGCCCAACATGCAGCAATGACATTAACATATTTGTGCAAGTTTGATGTTGGAGTAGTTAAAATTCATGCAACAAAAAACAGTTAAAACTGACACCAGTATTATAACCCTTTAACAGATTGGGCCTACTATGAGAAGCTCACTGAACAGGCTTTGGATCCTCCTTAAAATAAAGTAGTATACAGAACACAATATAAGTGTGCTACCATACAGTAGTTGAACATTTTACCAATTAGTGTTAAATTTTGTAGCATTAACTAAATCACAGTACCTTTAACTAGTCAGTTTACAAAAGAAAGCTAAGACGATGCTGACATTCTGGAAGATAGAAAGAAAAATGGTAGGTGACCTAGATGCCACGACTTTCATGCTCTTAACTCCTCCAAGCACCAACAGTAGCACACAAAGCCTACTTCATTCTTGTTAGTTCCACTTGTAGGAGCAGCAGCTACGAAACTGAATTTCATTCTGATTGATGAGGAAGTTACAGTTAGATTAAAAGGTGTGGGACACATCTGTCTATAATTAGCATTGCATCCATCCATAATTAGATTTTTCTACAACAGTTTTATATGAAGATCTGAATAAATTCATGGTTTAAGCAACTGTTTGCTCTTTCTCAAATTCTGGCTTCACTGGAGAACTAAACAGATATTTTAAATCAACCAGCCAGGCATGATTTTGGTTCTTCTTAAATGAAACACCCTCATACACCATATGCTTGAATTTATTCATTTCTTAGCATTATCACAGAGCAATATTAGAGCAAACAACATCAATCACTTTTTCATAAGGAAAATAGTTAAATTATGGAACTACTTGCTGCCATGAAGGTCATGACTACAGATCAACTTAAATTAGCCATTATGGAAATTCATAAAAAAAAATAAGCACGAGCTGCTGAGCCATAAAACAGAGGACAGCCTTATGTCAGATTGCCAGAAGAAAAGGAGATACACCAGATAAGCATAACTGCATGCTTTCTCTGGCCTTATCCATATTCCCTCAGCATCACTTATCACCCAAATCAGAGACAAGGCTGGATGCACCTTTGGTCTGATCCAGAACAGCTGTTCTCTATTAACCAGCAAATTTCCTTTTCTGTTTTGTCTATTCTATTAAGTACGCCAAAAGAAAGCATTGTTTTCACATTCCCAGAAAAGAGCTCACTACATTTAAAATACTAAATCCAGTTCATCTGCTTTTACTTTGAGCGCCAATAACCCCTATTCCTAAAGGTAAGSTTTGGATCAGAGCTAAACTTTATATTTGCTGCAAAAATGAGATATCTTGTGAGTATGGTCACAGGGGAAAATTGCTCAGTGTGTAGAAAACTAAAACTTAAAATTTTCTATCTTTTGGCTTTAGTGGAGGTGCTTTTTTAGTTGCATTATGACTAAAGGTAATCACAGCAACCTTATAGTTCATCATTCTTTATTTGTGTATTCTTGTTCAAGTAAGGAACATGATAAAGAGCAATTTTCTCCCCATTCTATTCTTCCCACACAGAAGCTTCTCCATGTCTCCTAATTCTCAGTATCTTCCAAAATTGAAATCCAGACAACAAATTTCATGGTCTCTCTATTATCTATTATCTTCTGTAGCATTTCCTGGGAAAGCCTGTAAATAAATCAATTCCTCTCTAGGCTTTTTCTTTCTGTCAGTTAAAAAATTTCTTGTTTCTATTTGAGCAACACACCTATCTCGCAGCAATTAATGATGGCTTTAACTGCAAACTATTTCACGCTCTCTTACCAAAAGACTTAACACAGTATTAAATATAAGTTCATGCCTAGTAAATCAAAAAAAATCAAGTATTTCTGGCCTTAACCTAAAGCCAAAACTGAATATAAACACCACAGCAGGCAAATTAATTACTTGATTCAAATCAAGTAGAATTTTCTGCAATAGATGGCCTATAAGCATTTGTAATAAATAAAAGTAAGCTCTTACACCTTTCTTAAATAAAAAAATGTTCTAGATCTCGTACAAGGCAGTGAGGATTAGCCTTCCTAAAATATGTCATTAGTTTATTAATTTAAAACCATTTATCAATTTAGAGGGAAGACTGATATTTTGCATCATCAACAGAACTGCAGAGAAATCCTGAACCTCACACAGCACCATCCACATACAGCAATGCCAAGGCACCTTTATTTTATCTTCATTACTCACTATTCACTCAAAAACCTGAGTTAATACGAACATACAGTAAGCTACTGGGTAGCTAGCATGTTGTCTTCCATAAACTGACAATTTCATAGCTTATTTTATCATCTGATCCAAAGATTCAGTAACTGAAAGCCCCACAAAGTTATTGCATCACACTAGACAGGGAAAAATAATCCTCAGAGAGAAAGGTACATATTTCTATTGTTTACTCAAGTTTCCTTTAGGAATATCAGTATGCTATTTCAACACTAGTTAAAGCAAAATTAGGTTTATAAAGGTATTATTCATTCAGTAAGAATGATGACCTACACAGATGTATGAGATTAGAAAGCATTTTTWAAAAGGACAGTCACAGAGTTCACACAGAATGAACAGCTGTAATCATCAAAAGAAGAAGGAAAGGACTAGCCAAAGAGTAGGCTCCTTAATGATATATGTATTTAGTCAGTATTTGTTGAGAAGCAAAAAGCAAAGTTTGGTGATATATAGTCCCAAAGTAATCACATGTATGGTAAATGATTCACCTTTTGATCCAGTGTTTAATTTTAGTAAACAAAATTGAGAAAAGAGCCAGATTGGCATGGCAGAGAGCTGGTGATATATAAGCAACTGGAAAATCCAGACTCAGAAACAAATTCTGGATTGGGCCAGCACAGAATGCTTGAGGCACAATGTCTCATCATGTATATGATGCATGCAGTGTCAAAGAAAGGCAGGATAAATGGTAACATCCTGCAAAACCCCTGCTGGCATGTTCTCAAACAGTATTGCCACCAGCTTTAGCTGACTGCAGTACCTTATAGTTGCCAGAAATAAGATGAGATGAAACTAATCATACTGTGTTTTCAATCAACTTCCTGCTGGCTGCCACCATTTCAAGAATGGAATTCATTTGTTTTATGTCCATTAACATATTTCCTTCTTCTCTAGTTCTAAGGTATTGAATGCAATGACATGGTGTAAGCCTGTATCATAAGAAAAATAAGCAGCATTCACTACAGCACATATAGAATCGTAAAAGTATTACCCTCTCTGACCTCTCTCTTCCCGGTATATACGATTCTAGTAGCCAAGTGTTACTTTAGCTTATAACTCTCATCTATGCATATAACTGTTTMATAGTAAAAGCCCTAGCCCTTTGATGAGCTATACACAAATGAAACCTTTGTGGAGTCCTTTAAAAGCTAGTGGGTACCTGCCAACATCAAATTCATTACAGGATTATGTCTCATCTCCAGTAAGCAATATGGCTTAACTGGAATATACACATATAGTAATATTTTCATGTATTTGTTATTTTAGAGCTCAACATTTTATATATGCCATAAAGTAAAACAGGTTTCCAAAAAATTGCAGATTGTAGAAAAAAGAAAAAAAAAAAGAAAAAAAGCAAAACATGACATTATCTGCTAATCAGGAAAAGTAGGAAAATTATTCTGGAATAAGAGAATGAGAAGTTAAGTACAACTCACATTCTAGATGAAGTAACTCAAAATCAGTACTTGCATGCTGTACCCTTTCCAGCCTTTTTACACTGAAACTGTTTCAATTAAAAAATGAGATACTTGTAACTGACTGGTTTAAGATACAGAAATAGGATGAAAGTGGTGCAAAAATATATTTCCAAACAACAAGCTGTGTGACTTTTTCATAAAAAAAATAAATAAAAAAAAAAAGTAAGAGGTTTCCCAGTTTAAATTATTTGGGAACGTGAAATGATTTTATAAAATACAAAAGTCATCTCAATGCTCCACTGAAGCTTCATTTGACAAAAAATGACAGACTGGATTCTCTTAAAAGAAGCTTTTGCTTGATGGCCTTAGAAGTTTTCAGGGTGGCTTTTGTGATCTTCAATAAAAAGTAAGAAAATGTTAGCTGTTGACCTTAAACAGATGTTTCAGAAGTTCTGAAGAGTGTTGCTAAAAAAGTCCCTTCTTTCAGTTGTTCATTTTCCAGTCTCTTAGATCTTGAATCATCAAGAGTTCAGTAGTTTTCCAGTCACTAGAGATTCTTGTAGCCTACAGGCTCTGAATTTCCAATACAAAAAACCAAGCAGTTTAAAAGAGCCCCTCAAACTTTAATGTAATAGTACATAAAGTCCTCTCTRCTAATCTCTTTGCAGATCAGCTTTAGCAACGTGCATTTCTGGAGCTACTTCTACCATTGTTCACCTATAGGCAAATTTCAGCCCTGAGAACCATAGCTCACTTCACTTTTAATGCTTCTTTCAGTATTTTCCTTAATATTTCCTGTGCTTGTTGATTACTGCAAAAAACATTCTCCTTACTATAAATGGTACTGCTAAGCAGTACACAAACCATGCCAGTGGTGGGGGGAGCTTTTATACTCTGCAAAGATGTACTTGGACCCTACTGTTTGACCCATCGACATTGAATTATTCTGTTACCTACACAGTTCTGACTAAAGAGCAATCTTGAAAGGATTTTCAGTCATTGGATTGATGGGGACACCAAGCAACACAGTTCCTCTATGTGACTTTATTTACACATTTTGTACAAATCATTATGCTAAACTACAGGCTTCAGAATTTTTCACAGCCCTAAATGCCTTGCAGATAAAGGGCAAGTATGGCCCTGTTACTCCAAAATGTGACTTGACAGACACACAAAAATGACATGAAAGTGACATAGAAGTCAGAGATAAGACTTAGTCTTAAGAYGTTGCTGACATAAGCTTAACTGACATTACCTAGAATAGCTGAATTTCAGCTCCAGATGCATATACATTTTTTTTGCTAGCATAACTTACTCTTCAGAAAGCTGTTACAGAACTGTAACACCAGAACTTCTGCTACTGCAGCTTCACTAGAAGGATATATCTACACATTTTTACTGGCAGATCTTTTCAAGTACTAGCAAGGCCTAAATAAATAAGGATAAAAAAGACACTTGGGTTTCTTCAGGACCAAGAAATATAAATAAATCATCATTATGTCTTTATTTTCACTGGAAAAAAAATATATAGTTTGCCATTGTGTTTTGAAAGGCACCAGATGGACAGTTATAGAAAAATAGATCAACTCATCCACTGTATGGGTGGGGAAAAAAAAAAAAAAAAAAAAGCAAAGCTCTTTTTGCAAGGCTGTTTGTTGATATTTTAGAAGAAATACAATACTATTGCAGGGATGACACCCCAGGAAAAAAAAGGAGCAAGAAAGTAATATTTTGACAGATGTGGAATACAAACATGGCAAAAAAAAAAAAAAAAGTCAACTTTAAAGGCAATAGGTGCACTTGACAGTCCACTGTAACCATTAAGCAGATCCTCAAACATGAAACATCAGTTTTTCTTCTCATTAACACAACACATTGAACTGGCTAAAAAGTTCAGCCTGAAGTTCATTTCCAATTTTCTGACTCTCCTTTCACATCAGTATCATGTTACAGAAGTCAGCATACTACATTAGAGAGAGTAGCAACTCATTTTCCTTTACATTACAGAAAATCCTAGGCCCAGATATAGGAGCCTAGCAAAGCAAAAATAAACAAAACAAATGAAACAAAAGAATTGCTGTATATTTAACAGTATGTCTTGTAAGATCACTCCCAACAGAGCCATGGCATTTGTTGCAGCTCAGGCTTCTGTCAAAACTCACAAATGGGATTTCATTTAAAACCCTGCCACTTCAATAAGACAACCAAAGGTAGACTACTGTACAGTGACATCACTACATCTCTCTTATTACATCTCTTCCCTTTCACTGCCCACTCCCTTAGAGTGCCTTAAATGGTATGACATAAATCCCAAGAAAGGGATATAGTTGTATGACATAAATCCCATCACAGGCAAGTATAAACCTCAGGTGGGCCCTCACAAGTCTATTTAGGCACATACTCTTTGAACATTACATAAATATCAGGGACTAATGTTTCTGTGATATGCATTAAAGGCATTTTATGAACATACTTCTCCATGAGAATATCAGATGTATCATGGCAGATGGCAGGAAAAAAAAAAAAAAAAAAGAGCATCTTCAGCAGACATGACCCTGGAGATGAAAGTAGTTTAACAAGGGCAGGCTTAATTTTTTTTGCCTTTGGCAAACAGGAATAACCCTACTTCCTTCTCTCTAAAACAAGATCAGCCAACAGCTAAAAAGGACCATACCTGTTACAAACCTCCCTGACTTTTTTGTTTTCTTTTGTCATTGGCCTTTCTCCACTTTACAAAAAACCCTTCTTTCTTCGTCAGTTATCCTGACTGGCAGGAGCAAGTCCGGGAGCCCCCCGCTCCTAGGCACAGCGCCGGGATGTGTCAGGCCCTGCACTGCACTAAGCCCAGGCAGGCTGCGAGGGGCCCGCACTGCTCCCGCCGTACCTGCGAGGAGCCGGGGCAGGCGCAGGAGCGCGGCCGCCCGCCACCGCTGCCCCCCACCCAGAAGCAGAGCCGCTGGGGGGCTCCGGGCAACCCGCGGGGTGTGTGTGGGGGGGGAAGCGGCCAAGGCCGCCCCTCCGCAGAGGACGGGAAGGCCGCCACCGCGGTGCCGGCGCGGCGGGGG
>NW_028185250.1:1506250-1574113 GCF_003343005.1 Rhea americana | reverse complement strand
CGGCGGCGGAGGGGAGGGCGCGACAGGCGGGCAGCCGCGCCCTACGAGGCCAGGCCCGCGGCGAGGAGGCGAGAGGCCGCGGAGCTCCCCGCCACGGCCTCTCCCACCCGCCGGCTCCTGTGACGACCCCGCTGCCGCGGCGGGGCGCGCGCGCCCTCCCCCGCCTCCCTGCCCCTGACTCAACAATGCGCCCCCCCTCCGGCGCCTGGCCTCCCCCTATCCTGAGCGAGATGGTTTCGCCAAACCACAGGATCAGCTGGGAGTGGCATATACCATAATGCACCCGCGGGGGGGAGCGGAGAGAGAACGGAGGCAGGATCTAAGAGGGAAGCATGTTTAGGAGGCACTGATAGACTCGAGAAAGGAATAGAGCATCTTTAGGAGGAGGTTTAGGGAGAGTGCGGCCTACAGAGCAAGCTAAAGCCGCTGTCCTCTTTGGCCTCTACCCACACGTTACGCACATAATGGTACCGCCAGGGAAGACAGGGAGAGGGCTGCCCGGTGGTGGCTGCGCATGCGTGCAGGGTCTTCAACGCGGAAGTCGGTTAGTGGTGGACTGGGTCYCCGGGGGTTTTCCCTAATGCTTCCTGGACCTGACGGGTCGGGTCGGGTCAAGTTAAGTCTGCCGCCCCCGTCCCTGGGGCGGGGCTGCCGGATCCCCGCTCCGGCTCTCTGTCGGCAGCTACTTCACCGAGACGGGGCTGGTGTTTCCCGAGAGCTGCCGGCCCGGTGCGCACTCAGCGCGCTTTCCCTTGCAGAAGCCACCCGCCGGAGGGGCCCGGTGCGYTGGGCCGGGCCTGGCCCGGCCTGCCGCCCCCCTCCCCCCAGCTCCTCTTGCTCCCGTGTCTGTCCTGCCCGCTGCGGGCTGGCAGGGAGGGCTGGAAGTGGGGGTGGATTCTGAAGAAGACATTCTCTTCTAGGTGCTTTGTAAGCGTTTGTCCTCTTTTGGTGTTTACCTGTGTGAAATAAAATCGATTAGGACTCTAAAAGTTCAAATTTTCTTTGCCTGCGGTAAGCAACAGTCATTGCGTGAGAGAACTAGGCTGAGGGCTGACTGAAGCTGGTAGAAGAGAGACTGTCGTGGTCCTTGTGATTTGGCCCCAGAGAGGGACATGCAAGAGGTAAGCTGCGGTGAGCAGAGAATTGTACAGCTGGCACTCAGAGGAAATAATATTGACCCCTCTGCTGACAATACTGATCCCTGAGTGAAGAGTGCTATATGGAAAAATACTGGTGTGGCAGTAATGAAGGTGGAATGTCAACACATCCTTGGTGTGCTCATGCCTATTTTATACTTGGATGAGTTTTTGCTTTGCACTTAAATCCAGGGCTGTTTTACACTGGGAAATAATACACATCCTTACCAAGCTCAGAGTACCTAGGTCTTTGTGAACATTTAATTCTGCCAACAAGCTTTTAACTTGGATAGTAAACTTTGTAGAGAAACTTACATTAAATTAATGTAAGCAAAGCAAATAGTGATGGAATATACACCCACGTGCTTAAAAATCTTTTATGTATTGAAATGAAGGGAAAATGACGTTAGCGGGCTTCTTTCTGTGCTCGTGCTGGCCGTTAACGGTCCTGCTGCCTGACCGTTACGGTAAGTGGGCCTTCATGACGTCAGCACCCCCCCCCCCGGCGTCGCACTCCCTCAGCGGCGGCGTTGGCCGAGCGATGGCCGGTAGGAGCCCCGCGGGGGAGGGGCCGGGGCCAGGCCCTGAGGGGTGAGCGGGGGCAGCGGCCGCTGCCCTRGCGGGGGCCGCCCTGGCACACAGCGCGGCAGCTGCGCCTTGGCGCCGCTTGTTGAGCGCCCCCAGCCTCGTTAACTCGGGCCTGCAAACCAGTAAGTCATCTGCAAATTAGAATTCGCTTTTRTGTTCTGGCTACCTATGCTGCTACTACTAGAAGAGGCCGTACCCCCCCTCCCTCTGATAAGCAGCCTGGCTTTGTTTGTTTGGTTTTTTTTGTTTGTTTGTTTGTTTGTTTTGTTTTAAGATGCTTGGAGAATTAGTTAATTTGTCCWTAGGAGCGATTAAAAGTGTGGATTTTACTTTGAACTGTTGTGAATGTCATGGAGMAGCATTCGCTGTGACTTTCTTGATGAGTACTCTCCTTTGTGTCATTTCAAATAAACTTTAATTTTGTAAAATTATATTGGATTTAATGCCCAAATTCTGTTTTGGGAGCAGTTCAGAATTTTAAAAACCCTACAGTGTTGTGGTAATTCGCCCCAGAATTACACACAGAAACACGAGTTTAGGGCTAATGTTATGTACAGTTATGTACATACAGAAGTAYGTACAAATTAAGCATGATAATGGTGAAGATGTCTGAACAGCTGAAACACTCTGCCTGGTACTGATGCCCTGAGGTGGAACAAGCTGGGAAAAAAGAAAAAAAAARGGRRAAAAAAAMCACTTCAGGATTATTGTACACTTACTATGGGACAGAGCAGAGGGAACATACGTACTTTGATCCTCTAATACTGTATGTTTGGAATTTTATGAAGTATGACTTTGGTAATGTTGTTTTTGGATCGTTGTGATATTGTTTGAACAGCACACGATTTAAATTACTGATGTATACATTCAATATTGTTTCCTGAAAATTTAACACGTTACTTTTAATCACTAAGCCTTATAACATTTTGGATTGTGTCATATTTTTTCTAATCATACCAGTCCTTTTACAACTACCAGAAAATGTATTTTTGTAGTGCAACACTGCAGCAAGAGGAAGCGCTGGTTTTAGATGCTTCTTTAGAGCTCTGGCAGGGAGAAAGCTGGTTCAGCTGATCCAACATGAATGCAGTTGTGAGTGGCACATCACAACCAGCACTTGGTGGGTGTGTGGGTTTGTCCTCCAACAGATCTCTTACTGAGCTAAAGCTCCAGCTCCCTGAGGAATTTAATTACTAAGTGGTATTTCTCTAGYGTTTTTCATCCAAAGAGTCGAAGTCCTGGACGCTTTATAAACTAATGTATAAAAAACATAGAAAAATGGATAAACAGCACTTASGAAACTTATTCAGGGCATTGGTAAGATATAGTTGGGAATATTTATRTGGTCCAGACACAACAAAGCATGAGTCAACCTTGGCAAGCAAATAAGTATTGTAAGCAAGCATTAGGTAGGTAGAAGCCTACCTAGTGGTAAAAAAGTAACTTGAAAAGTAGTGATGCCAGAAGAGGGCTAGCAAACATTTAATTATATGACAACAAAAACAGCTGATTTAATCTTAGTGCTGTATATTCAAATGCATGAAATAGATATGGAGGTTGATAATTCTTTTTAATGAGACTCTAGTGACCCTGCAGCTAGAATGTACAGCTCTTCTCTGGGTGTTTTTTGCAAACACACGGGAGAATACAGAGTACAGTATAGAAAATGGAATACAGGTGATCCTTTAAAAATTTAATGGTTACAGTGTGGCGTGGGGATAACTTAATTTGAGGAGAGTTTATAACCATATGCACATATTTTAAATTATAAACAAGAATGGAGGATATTTACTACATGACACACACAGTTTATTAAAAGGAGTAAAGGAGATGTTTCTAAGAGAAAAAACACTTGGCTAAAATGAGGAAAATACCTTAATGAGAGGTAAAAACAGACATCACTGTGAAGGTGTTTGGCCTAGTTCTCAATGGGGTCGTATTGCAGGATTTGATGAGGCAACAGGCCTCAGGATCAGGAAAACAAAACTCTGTCTGATTTGGAAGCAACAATTAAACACCAGTGTCTCTCAAGTACTCCCCTTTTCAAATACGTTAACAAAGGTTGTACCTGCATATAATCAGAACATTTTGGGATGGTTTATTTTGGTATAAACATGATTGCCTGATTGAGATACRTGTGCACAACCGTAGAGAGGAGCAGGTGGAGAATGTCACAAATATTGCACATCTTCCTTCTCATCTTGAGATCTAAAGCATAAAATGATAAAAGTGACTCATGTGGTGCCAATCTGTTAGAGAGACTCTTGAAATGATTGAAATAATCACCACTTTTTATTCTTCTCCAGTTAGGTGGTATTTTTTTTTAGTGAAATCATTTCTTTTGGAAGATCATTCTTGTTAAATCCTCTTTTGAGGGTGAAAAATAAAGTAAGTATATGGAAAAGGCCAATAAATAGGCTATGTCTGAGCTGTAGTTATAGCTAACTATAAAGGTGAGTGATTATGATGATTTGCTAGAGCCTGGGAGRCATAAGCTATAGACCATGAAGAAGYTAATCTGCAGCAAAATAACATGATAGATGTGACCCCAAAAGGGGAACTGAACCCTGCCTGAGATTGGGAAGTGTTCTTTCTGTTGAATCAGGACCGAGTCTGCCAGACTTTTAATGCCAGCTTTTCAATGTGTAGCTCACCTCATTTTCTACATTTGAATAGCGCAGCTTGACTCCAGGTATGCATCTGGCACAGAAGGGTGTGATCCAGCTGAATACCTCAAGATTTTCTTACTCATTTAGTCTAAGTTAGTAGTCAGTGCAAGCAATCCAAAGACAGAAATGCCCTCGCTTTAGCCTCTGGCTTASACCTAAATGAATCTGACTTCAGTTTTCTTTGCTGCCTGGAGAAAGTCTCTAGATTAAAAAAGGCAAACTAAGTTCATCTTGGCTCTCTGTGTTGGATGGGTTGATGAAGCAAAACAATAGAACCAGCCATGAATTATCAACTTATGAGTCATGTGGAATAGAAAGTCTTCGTAGTTATGCTTTTTTTAAAAACGGAAACATATATTTGAACTGGAAAGGAAAAAATGTAAATAGTTACAACACAGACTTTGGAGTCAGAACTTCGACATTCTCTTCCYGGTTATTTTAAATCTTTCTGTGCCTCGGTTTCCCTATTTCTAAAATGGAAACAATAATACTGACCTGATCTCATGGCCAATCTGGAAACAAAATCTTCATTGGACACCATTTTTACAGATGAGAAATTGCTATTTTTATTTCTACTGTAACTAAAGGAGTGGTATTTCTTGGCAACTAGTAATTGGCTGGAGGGTCCAAGGTAAAACTGAAAACTCTTCACACAGCAAGTTGCTGTTTGCAAAGAAATGATTAACCCACAGGCAACTATTATTATTATTCCTTTTATTTATTTCACACATGTACTACTTCCCCTTCCTGCCTTTTACTTGATCCAGGGCACCTTGAGCAGCACAAATGCAAAAAATACAGTGCAATTAAAAAAAACATACTAGACTAATCTAAAAAAAGGCAAGTAAATTATTTAAAAAAACCAAAACATTAGGCCTGATTTAATGAAGGGAAGGACGATGCCTATACCAAAGAAGATGTCGGTAGTGACCTAACACAGATGTGACAGTGACTAATACTGAAATTGTTCATAGAAAAATAAACCTGCAGATGTTCTGAATAAACTGAGACTTTTATTATTATTCTAAGCTGTGAGACTTATGAATGTGTAATGATGATCACATTGTGCTAGGCATTTCCTGATGATAGATAGCAGACTCAGCAAAGATCATTCTTTGCCTCTGAAAGCTCTTGTCAAGCAATTTTACCAAGAGGAAAGCAGCCTCAGAAAGCTAAACAAGCTGCCCAGGGTCACCCAAGAAGTCACCTGCAGATCTAGTAATAGAATTCATGGTGCTAAACTTCCAGTGTAATAACCTGTGCAGTCTATGCTGCTTTCAGAACTCTTATCTTGGTAATCTTAGTAACCTCCAAGACCTGCCTCCTCTACCCTGTTGTACAGGTTCATCCAATAATGGAGTTCCAAATCATCTTTGATAGAACTATTTGGTTTATGAAGTAAAGGGTAAAAAGTACATAAAGCACTACAAATGTTCTTTATTTGGAAAAAAGGAGCTTGTGTGAAAAGAACATTGTTAAATGAAAAGGAAGAAGATCAGTTATATTTATTTTTATTTATTTTTCTTTCTCTGTCTTYTCTTCAAGATTTCATAATGCAAAACATCCTTGTCTGCATCTAGGTCTTCTGGGTCCTAATGTAGCACAGATATGTAACAAGCATAATAAAACTCTGACTTTGTATAAATATAAACCAATTCAGTCTTCTTCAGACTGGAAGGAGCATGCTCCTAGCTTTCAGTTTGAATATAAGTTATTTTTGCTCTTTCCTCAGCTTCTTTGAAGATGTCAGATCAGGGAATCTGCAGCTGAACATGTTTTCAGGTCAGATCACAGAATGTGCAGCTGAACATATTTCCGGGTCCCTCAATGGATTTATCAGTTGTCTGACTTCTGACCTGGTATTTCTGAGCATGACTGAGATGAGCAGTAATTCCCTCATAAGTACTACAGTGTCAGTGAGGTTTAATTGCCTAGCTGCATGAGAAAGTGTTCTGTAGTTCAGGGACATAATGTCTTAAGARGATACGAAATGGGAGCCTACAGTTCTCCCTTTTGACACCCCCCTCCCCCCCCCCGGTTCCACTTCACGATTATTCAGAAGTTTCGCTTTTTCAGCGCTGTGGCACTAACAGCTGAGAAAATCCTGATCTTGCCATTTATGGTGTCCATGTGATAACAGCAAGATCAAAAGTCAAAAGAAGTCATAAGTGCAGCCTGGGTAATTTTGTAAACAGCAGCAGCACCAATTTCTTTTATAGCAAGTTAAAAAAAAAAGACATTGCCGCTGGAAATGAAGAGCATACAGAGCAGCTGTTTCAAATTTGTCTGATGCTGTTATAAAACAAGTTTAAAGTGTTAACAGTTGTACCCATGGCAAAGTTTCTCCTCCTGTGTCCACACTTTCGGCTTTCCTTTATGCCATACATTTGAGTGGCAACATTTGTGCTCAGTCTGCTTGCCTTTTAGAACARCTTCTCAGAGAAACATTTACCCAGCTGCTGTCTGCAAACTGCAGGATGGACTCTGCTCTGACTTGCAGGCTGGCGGGCAGGATGCTGTGCAGTCAATCACACAGCCACAACTGTCACATCACATAAGAGCATCTGCTATGCTGACCAGCACTCTCAGGGKCTCTAAAACCTGCCCCCCACCATTAAATCTGTGCCTGCTTATATGTTTTCTTCTAAGTGAGTCCRTTGTGCTTAGGTCTATAAAATACTTAGAGGAGGATAAAATCTCTCATCTCCGAATTTGCAGCCTAGGTCAGGGTGGTCTAATGCTGGGCTGGCACCCTTTCCAGTTTGCCAGGGAGCAGCAATGCTTCCTGCTCTGCCTGGTGTGTTGAGGGGGTGGCAGAATACAAGTGGAAAGGGTTGGATGAGATAGTGGCTCTGAGCTGCTTGATTCCCACTCCACTCAGGGCATCAGCTGATTGACCGTCAGARCTGCAGCCACACTAGCAGCCTTGGACAGGAGTTGAAGAGGGAGAGCCAGGAATCAGGAAGTGCAGTAGCARATAGGAAGAAGCTCCTGATCAGGTGTCATTTCTAGGGAGAAATGTTGTCTAAGCTGCAAAGAAATCAGGTTGCCCAACAATATTGTAGTTGTAGATGAGATGGAAAGTAGAGGGCAGACTAGATGAGAGAGAAGCTGCAATGACTAAGTTGCATGAGTAGAAGTATGGTTGGGGTGGGGGGTTGACTGTAGTGATGGACAGGGCAGGATAAATTCCTGAGTTGCTGAAGAGGATTTGACTACAACCTGGGCTTGGGAGAGAGAGGAAAATRTAAAAACAAAAGCCATACCAACATTGTAAATGAAAGTAGATTTCCAAAAGAGAGGATGTGGTTGACAGATGGATTATTTAACCAACTACTTCTTTTGCCTAAGCCATAGCCTGCAGAGGAGGTGGCCTTTATCATGCCTGACGCATGTCCTCTGGGTGAGCTGCATGTGCTGCTCAAGCTGCTGCTTCATTCCTGCATAGCTCGGCTGATGCACCACTGAAAGAGAGAGTCACTACTGTTGGGGCTGTGTCTCCCCATAACATAAGATACAGCACTCCTTTTCCTTCTCACAGCAGCAGGCATAGCAAACCTTGCTCCCAGAGGCTTTTTCGGATTCTCTGTCCCAGATTGCTAGTGTATAACATATGCCCTGAGTACTTAGATACTCCCAGAGTGGAATTCAGCTTCTGTGAGAGGGAGGGAAGACTTATGAGCAAGTGGGAGTGAAAGTTGCTCTAAGTGTTTCTGTTTGGGTGGAGGTGTAAATGTCCTGGAGCAGGGAAGGGGGATAGAAACTGACTCCTTGCAGCTTCTTAACCTCAGTTTTCTGAACATACATTTATTCCTTCATCTTCCAAAACCCTGATTTGACTTCAGCGGTTTGGCCTGTATGCGTGGATTCATAGGACAAGTGATAATATGAGTGGAATAGGTGTCTGGCCTTATGTTTGGCCAGAAAAGTAGTGTGAATGTTCACATTCGGGATATGGAGCTGAGTACTGGCACAGAAATTAATAACTGGAAGATCATATATGATCTACCCATCCCTATTCTATTTAGGATGGAGAGGATGAGTCACTGTTTTGGTTGGCAAATTGGCTTCAGAGAGGACTGTACTGTTTTTTACAGACAAATTCTCAACAGAGGGGCAGGTTACCAGGTGGATCTCTGAAGGCAGCTGACAGGGGAAGACAGGAGGAGGTGGAACATGGGGACAGGTCAATGGTTAACAAGCTGAAAACAAATTGCTGAAGCACCGCAGACTAAAACCATAGCATTGAGAAAAGAGTAACAGGAGAGTAGGAAAAGGGAAGGAATGAGTAAGCTCTTGGTAAGCAATAAAAAAATTTAAGAACTCTGGAGCAGGGATCCTCAAGCCCTTACTGTTGCAATCAGCCTCCTGAAGCTGGTCAGTGTTTCTAAGATTGTTGCTTACATGGCCTACTGAGTTTACTCATTCTTTTATTAATCTTTTACTTCTTTTATTCCCCACAGCAGTTGTTAACAGGGATGTAAGAGGTTCAAGGAGGCCGAGGGAAAATAGAAATGGCGGCTTTGTCCATAATAGCATGTATTTCTAAAGTGATACGACGTGTTCTCTTTAACATCCTGGATATGGGATCTGGGATAGACTGGTTTGTTTTCCTGTTCTGTTTTTTATAGTCAAAACTAGATTAAGATCATGTCAGTATAGGCCTATCTCTAATCAGCTCTCCATTGAAGAAAATTTTCCCAGTTTCAAAGAAAAACTTGAAAAACTGTATCCAGGAATTTCTACGTGCTTTTGAAGCCAACTTACAGACTACAGATCTGAGATATGAGCTGACTGTGCTTATTAGTGAAGTACTGTTTTTACCTGCAAAAAATAGGAGTATGTCTTTAACATCAGCTCATTCATGTGTTACCAGGAAGGCACATAATCCCTCCAGACAACATGATTATTGAGTAGGTGTGGATAGCCATTACTCATTCATGGCAGTGGTTTCTGGGATGGGCACATCACCTTCCTTATTTAGGCCCTGAGGGAAGGCCACATACTGTGACTCTTTCCCTTTTATCCCAGCCTTTTCTGTCCATGCTGATTTGTTGCACAGGTACAGAGTGAGATGGCTTCTGTTGCACTCAAAAGTGTTTCACCTGCCCTTGGCTGCCCCAGAAAAAAAGGGCTATAGAAATCAGGCAAGAGGCCACGTGTTCCATGTACTGCAAGATGAATATCCCTTTCTAGGAAAAAAACAGACTGCACTGCTCTGGCTCAACAAAATAAATGCTGAAATCAAAGCACCTGGGAGAAGGGGGTTTGTATAAGTTTGTATAAGTTGAGCTGGTGCTAGAGCACACATCTGGTGTACTGAAGGCTTAGCCATGCTACCTGCAAACCTGGATGCAGCTCATGTTTACTGTGCTATAGCTCATCTGCATGMCATCTGCAAGATCAGGAGAGTTCTCCAACAAGGCATTCAAAACCTTGCTTGTTTTTCAGGCACTCACAGGGCCTGCAAAAGCACTCATTTGTTCTGGGGCTGGATCAAAAGGACGAAGGGGTGACCAGTGTCCTCACACAGGATCTGTGTGTCCATATCACAGAGTGGCAAATGCAATGGTGTGATGAGGGGATATCATGCTGTGTGTGACTGTCAACTACAGAGGAAGCTTTTGCTCGCGCGCTCTCTCTCTCTCTYTYTCTTTTTTTTTTTTTTTTTTTTTTTTTTTTTTTTTTTGGTAGTTGCAAGAGTAACTTGTTTCATTACAAGCTTTGGATGCAACTTCCTGATTCTTCCTTCTTTCTCCAGCATATRTTTACAGATTTGCTGTATGATCAAGCAAATTTATGAAGAAATAGCAAAATGTTAAGTTAACAAATACGATATGAAAAATCCTTATAGCTGCCAGTAAGCAGTATGTGTAACCAACACTAAAACAAAGAGTATATATGGTGTGAAAGGATCAGTGACACCGAGTGGTGTTTCACTGGGTTTGCAGGGTGCCCTGTGTCTTGGTGACAAAGGGTGTCTGAGGAATGAATGGGGATATCTTCCCATTTGAAGGGAGTTTACCACCAGCATCACCCACTGTCTCAAGTTTTATAAGATGTGGAGGTTGCTCAGTTGATACAGTGAGAGATGGTACTATTACAATTGGTGTGGCTGTTTTTTTTTTTCACTTGATGGCCATTTAAATGATGAGCCACTTAGACAGCTCCTGCTGTTGCTGTTTGTCTTGCTCTCTTGATGTCTGTTCTTGTCTTAGGTGCTGTGAACCTCCTGCCCCSACTCCCCTGCTCACATCTTCCCTCTCTCTGCCCTTCTCACCCTCCCTGTAGTGAGGCACATGTGCAAAGTCACTGTGCTTTTGTTGCACCATGTCGCCCCTGAATTTTTTACATTTCTCTTCCTGCATAACATACCTCTCGCTGACAGGTCGGAGTGGCTGCCTTAGCCAGTCTGAGGTGGCAAGTCCTACCAAAACAATCTTTCGTCCAAAGAACAGAAGTCTCATTTTATGTCACATAGCATGATACCACCACAAGTTAATGTTTCTGCTGATTTGGTATGTCTTCATTTAACTGCTTAGCCTGTTCAAAAGGTATTACTAGCCTGGTTACTGGCATCAGCCACAGATATACTATTGCCATAGCTTCAAATAGCTTCATTAAACAAATTTAGGAAAGAAAGGAAAGGAGGCATCTTGAAATGTTATGGCAATCAGATGTAGTGCTTATTACTATTRCTATTTGAATACTGTTTCAGTCTAGGGGAACCTTACAGGATGCAATTTTCCTGAAAATTCCTGAACAAGAGAGGGGATAACCTTTCTGGGATTTTGATAGAAAAGCATCTACTTATTCAGAGGAGAGATTTAAGCACCTGTTGACTGATCAGCATATGAATGAGTAGAGAGAGCTAGCTGGCAGCTGTTGAAAATTTATCCTGTTTAGGAATATCACAGCATGCAGCAAATCTCCCCTTTGTAAAAAATCTGAAGCATTCATTGAAAAATAAGGAAAAACTGAGGTGAACATCTGGATAGTGCTAAACTGAGATACCAGAAGATGKTTTAAAAAGTTACTTTCAAAAAGTTACTGCAGCTTCCTGCATTGTTCCCAAACAGCAGACTGTGAACAAATAACCTCTAGAGACTAGTGTTTCTGTCAAATATTCTGTTTAGTATAGCCCTGGTGTATTATAACAGACTATATGGGACAATGATACTCTACTAGTATTAGCACATCTGTCTAACAGTGCACTGACCTGTTATAAAGAACCTTACCCATGCAGACCACAGTTCTCCATTTCCTTCTCCATGCTAACAAAATTAGCTATAGCTATTTACGTAGCTACAGATCTAGCCCTGCTGCTGCTTCTATTCTCAGCCCATTCCCCAGGAGATCTTTAAAATACAATTATCTTCAGCTCCACTTAATCACACAATCTGTCCCAAGATCTGTTCTGGCGTTTTTGGTCCCCCTGTTGCCAATATCTCCCAAGGTAGTCTGTTCTTCTTCTTTGACCCTGTATAAACACTTGACCATGTGCTTAGTTGCCCKCCTTGCTTTGGGAGCCCTATGGCCACTCTTGCTGTTGGAATACGCCTCCTTGTTAAGCAGACAGKGAGGAAGCCTTACATGTTTACTCTACCCCACTGCAGGATTATCTGTCTGCCCAAGGCCTTCACTTGCCAGCTTCCCCCAGCTGTTTCCATGCAGGTGTCAATGTATCTCCCCAAACCATTTTCTCACTGGTGAGCACAGAGAATCTCAGCTGAGTGAGCTGCCCATTTACACAGTATCTTTTTAGGCTGTTGAAGYGAGCTAAGCAGTGAAGAAATAGAGCACGCTGTATGACATCTTGGGTTTAAGCTTTGCTAGAAACTAGCAGGTGGCTTCTTAGTATGTTGGAGGAGAAGGAGGGCCAATAGAGAGGCTGGGAAATACAGGCTTAAGAGACTGTGAGGTGACATTGAAGGACTACTAAAATTAAACTCTGCTATCCAGGTTTCAGCTATGTCCAGATTGCAAAGCGTCTGGTTTTGGTCCAGCTTACATTGAAAATGAGGCTCTAATTTATACCCCATGCAGAATGTCTATGGCCAGCTTTTTTTCATGGAAATGAAAATAAAGTTTAAAGTAAAACATGTGATGACTACAGCCACAGGTGAGGTAATACAAGGATGACTGGAGACAAACTGTCAATAGTTAGTTATAGGTTATTCCATAATTATTTAATGCTGAATCTCTTACACCTGTGCTTGTCTCATGTAATCTATTTTTGGAGACAGGTTGTTAGACACTGCTTAAGCAGATGGTTTGCTGATGACTCCCACATTATATATTTGTGGGGTTTTGTGCTCCTCTTCCTGGTTGGTAATTTTCTCTAGGCAGAATTGCCTTTTTCTTTTATCTTTTCACAGTCCCCAGCAGTCCTGGGTTCCCCAATGAAACACACACATAAWCCTCTTTATGTATGAATATACTAAAACAGCAGGACAGAACATTTACTTATTAAATTCCCCTCTCTTCCCCTTCTCTCCTCTCCCCTCCCCTCCCATGCCATGCCATACCATGCCGTGCCATGCCAGCTCTGGATTAAACCTGGCAAAAAGCTCAGCTCTTTTAATCTGTGAGCATCTGTTCTCCYTTTTCAAGCTGAAAGATGTAAAAGCTACTTCCCAGTCCCCTACCAAAACTATTTGCCCAGATGACAGCATCTCTCAGGAAGAACCAACCCATTAGATATGCCAACCCTATGCAAATACCTATGAGTTTCCTTTGTTCCTTTTGCTGTCTGATCCTTTGGAGCRTCAGGATCCATCTCATCCCGAAGTCCTCCTTTACCAATTATCAGCATCAGTGTTCTGGGTGACTATTTGCACCTGCTTTGGACATGTTGACAGAARAGATAGCAGGTGGCTTTTGTTACTGCCTGTTTCCCAGCTCATGCAGGCTGCTGTGTGAACCAAGGGGAGCTTTGCCATGCAGCATGACTCATCTTTCATGCTGTGCCTCTGTGGTGCTTGGGCATTTAGAATAACACATGTCCCCTCATCATTTTCCTRTCTGAATGCTGGAAGGAATAAACACTAATACTTCCTATTCTGGGTCTGTTTCATCCAAAGAAGTACCTTATTCATTGGCCAGCACTGCCAGTGGTTGTTTTAAAATGAGGATGACAGAAATGAGCCTTTAATAACTATTACCTGCTTTACCTAGTTGGATTCTCCTGACACCAAACAGCTCCAGCAGAGCCTAGAGACACCAGTTCAGCATTTTGGTTTCTGCWGAGTCAGATGCTCCGTCTGTAGGTGGAAGGAAGTCATGCAGAAAAATTGTGGATAAAAGTGTAGAGCGCTAATTTGTCCCTAGCCAAAAAGAACTCA
This sequence comes from Rhea americana, assembly GCF_003343005.1. Classification (NCBI taxonomy): domain Eukaryota; kingdom Metazoa; phylum Chordata; class Aves; order Rheiformes; family Rheidae; genus Rhea; species Rhea americana. The sequence continues at coordinate 1,560,376 of NW_028185250.1, read as the reverse complement.
GTCAGAGTTTAGTCTCTCTTCACCTCTTCAAAAGCTGCTCAGAGAAAGGACTGTAAAGGGGCTTCTTAGGAAACAGGAGAATCCCCARACTAGTTTTTTGGACTACCTGAATTTTGTTATAAACTTTGTCTTCTGGAGAAAAGCTCTTTTGCTTTTTCTGTGCATASTTTTTGCTCAGTCACACCTTTTCCTTCCAACAACTTATTTTACATGCCACCTTTTGCCTGGCAGCAAAATGTCTAAGAATAATTTGAAAATCAAGGAGGGCAATCTTACAGTAGAGAAATAAAAATACCTTGTTTTCAAGCTCAATTCAACATAGTATCTGTGAGTTGCAGTTACTTATGCAGCCTGAATCAAAATCATTTATTACCATTATTTAAAAAAAAATAGAAGTTGCAAAGGGGAATGTATAGCTTGATGCACTATTTGTGCTCACAGATTTATTAGACATGATAAGTAACTTGAGAGTAAGAAGATAGCTGTCATCATTTGACAGTGCATTTAACATTTAAAGATAGGAAATGAAGGTATATATTGGTTGTAATGTTTAGAAAGTATGTACCTAATTTCTTACTGGAAAATGGGATCTGTCTTGAACTTTGTAGTCATAGTTCAGAAGCAGATTTCATCAGCTCGATGGATATCTAAAAAATAGACTTCCTCTTCCATTGACAAGGGTAAAATCTCATACCAGGATCTGTTGTTAAACTGTGTTCATAAATATTSTAACATTTCAGCATCTCCTTGTGTTCTTGGTTCAGATGGCCTGCAGGATGTTCCAAACTTGTTTTATGTATTGCTGAAAGATCAGACAGCTCAGGAGACGTGAGTTTTTGATTCTTTTCCTGCTTCTTTGGCTTTAAAAGCATGAGATGCTGTTGACTAAAAGGAAATGATTCCTACTTTACACCAGTTTAAAGCTACAGTTATTTATATTATAGTAGCCTTTTAATAGCACATATATGACCATTTGTAGAATTAGGACAAATGGAAATGATTAAAAGGAAATGATTCCTACTTTACACCAGTTCAAAGCTACAGTTATTTATATTATAGTAGCCTTTTAATAGCACATATATGACCATTTGTAGAATTAGGACCAAAGTAAAAGGGAAGTCATGCATGTGATACCTGCCTCTTGGAGTTTCAGAAAGGTTTGTTATCTAATAGGTGGATGAGGGAACTGAGAACCAGAACGCCTAGGTTTCTGCTTTTAGTACTACTATGAATTCATTTGCGTAAATCATTTGTCTTTTTGTGTCTTGTTTGCAATGAYGGTAGTGCTTTTGCTACCAGGCAGGCTTAACCCATTAATAATTGTAGGATGCTTTGAAACCATTGTGTAGAAGGTACTGCACAAAGACTTGAAGCTACTTACAGTGAGCCTATCTTCAGACCTCCTGTTGCTTTTCTGGATTATATATTTTAATTACAGTAGATTAAGCCATTTGTAAGCATGCAATTGTTACATTTTGAACTTAAGCTTTTGTTCCTGGGATTTGAAAGGATCCCATCCAGTTGTGTGTCTACAGGTTGATCGGTGCTGTCTCTGCTAATCCTCCCCTGGTTTCTCTCTTGCAATCCATTCCATCAGTGATGAATTCTCTTCTTGAAATTAATAATGCCAAGCTAGTCAATATTTTAAAACTTAAACTTGATTTTGTCCTCTTGAGCTTTGCCTTTGGCTTGTGAGAACAGAAACTTTAAACTCTATTATGTGGAAAGTCTACTGGGATGTCTTGGTGTGGCAGGTGCTATATAAGTTCAGTGCTGCATTGCTATTAAAGTCAATTAAGAAGGATCTTTCTGAGGCTGTCAGCACACTGCAGATTAAAACCAGAAAAATAAAGACACTCAACAAATGCTGCAGTAATGGCATAGCTGCAAAGAGAGAACTCATCTTTGGTTTGTGATTGGTTTACTTCTGGTTTCAATGAAAAGATTGTTTGGCTTCCTGTATAAGCTCTGAAAAAAAAATCAATGTCAAGAAACTTGAGTGGGAGCCAGAAGAARGTCTGTGCTGAATCCAAAATACAGAAATCTTTCATGATTTCTGTATTCTGCACCATACTGGCTCTTTGTATTCTGGTAAGAATTAAACTTTACTATTATGACTGTAGCACCAGGGTTATAGGGTGTGAATAAATTATCAAGTTTTATTTGGGCTTTTAAAAACATATATCAACCCTCCCTACCAAGACACTGAAAAAGGTGAGAGAAAGAGCCAGTAGATGCCTACAAAAGGGCTGGAAACAAAACATGGGAATAAAAGATGAGTTTTTAAGATGATAAAGATTGGCAGCAAGATACCTTCATATTCCCAGCTATGGTCACTATTTTGGAGTCTCCTCAAATCTAGAGGACACCAAAGAATTACTGAGACCAACCCAAGTGAACAGACAGTGATGGTGGGTGAATTCCAGCATTGGCGGGTGCAAGCCAATGCATCCTGAAGAAGTCATTTAAACTATTCATTAATGTCACTGACTTTTGCTTGAGCTGTAACAGCTCAGGAAGGGAAATGGGGTGTTGCTGAGGAGAGCTCAGGAGATTCTCTTACCCAAGATGTAATAATATGATCAAATAAGTGAGTAATGTCAATCTGCCGAGAACATGGGACAAACGTTCTGAAATCATGGTGATGCCATTGTGTAAGTCAATGATACARTTTTATTACTCTGCTCTGGTTTTGCTGCTCTATTGCAGCAAGAAAGATACTGATCAAAAACTCTCAGATGCAAGTGGCAAAAAATGCTAAAGGACATGCATAAGGTATGTGAATGGGGAAGGTCTGAAAACACTGAAGGTCGCGTGTCAGAGAGGATGTGAATAAGAGGAGTTCCCTACCGGGATGTAAAAAATGTAGGTGGTAGAAAGATGGAAAAAAGGACACTCCACCCTCCCAGAATGTGAGGACAAGAGGATGCTCAATGGAAATGAAAGGCAATAAGTTTAAAACTGTTAAAGAGAAATATGTCTTATACAGTACATAAGTAGCTCATTCTCATAAGATAACATTAGGCCTAAGAGATTAGGAGGATTCAAARAAGGGATTAGACATTTATATGGATAATGTAATTGTGGATGTTYTCATTAAATAGAATACATATTTTCTTTGTTATGAAGTGATATAAACCCTCTGGCTTCAGGGCCTAAGCCAATTGCTAACTGATTAGAATTAGAAAGAAACTTTCTCTGTTGGCAAGTTGTTTCCTACTTGTCTCCTGCTAGATTTCCTACATTTCATATGAAACATTTCACCAGGCACTATCACAGAGGAATTATTAAACTATATGGACCATTTGTTTKGTATGGCGTGGCAATTCCTTTTCTTCATAATCAGACATTTCTCTGTGACAGATCACAAAAATCCCATCAGTATGAAACGGAGTCTCTTTTTTTCTTCTGCTAGGTACATGAGGGAGTTTACCTGCAGTGTCTATTAGGCACCACCAAGTAATCATCAACAAATCTCACCCACCTGTCCCAACAGTGATACCTTTAATCTCTCTTGCAGGGATTACATGAGATTTGTTAGAGAGGTGGTAAATCGCCAAAGACTCCACAGCCTACAATTTTTCCTTCTTCACACATGCRAGTGAGATTATCTCAATGTTATACAGAATGTTTGAAGTTGGAACAAAATACGTTCAGGTAAAAATGAAGCAAATAAAACCAGAAGGAAGAAATACTTCAAAGCTCTGCCTTTCACTTCCAGGCAAGATAGGAAAGATTACAGTAGTAGCCTGGCCTGCCCATTTAAAAGCATCTGGGGGCCTTACCTGACCCATCTAAAACTCATCATCTTGCATCTTGATTACTGGAACATCCTTCTCCTTGGTCTTGCCAAGTGTAATTTTAGTTTTCCTGCATTCCTGCAAAATGCTGCCTTAAAGATCCTCCTCCTAATCCACCTGTGTGAGGATTTTACACATTCTTTGCTCCTCTCAGCTGCATTCCTCGTCTTTACAAACWATTTATCTTTGTTGTCAAGGCCCTTCCCACCCTGCCAAGGAGCTTTCCTTTGCTATGACAATGTCATTTCCCTTCTCATCATTCTGTCAGTCTCTATTTCTCACTTGATAACATTTTTATAGAAACACTTCTGTGTTTTCATCTTTGCTGTTGTTGGGAAGAATCTTTCTAAAGAACAGTTAAACCCTCTCATTATCTTTTCCAAATGTTTACTGAAAACCCTCCTTTGCTTTCCAAGATGGAAAGMTTGACAGTGGTTTGGCCACTTCCAGTCGTGCTGACAAAGAAGAGTCTGTTCATCTTTTCTGTTTCCCTGTCTGTCCAGATACATCCATTGCTTTTCTGATASCCATATCAGGAAGGCAGGCAATATCTTTTGGTCCTGCAAAATATCGGTACAGCAGCTTCCCTGTCCTTGACTGGGACTTGTAAAGGCCACTGCAAAGCAAGCTCTGATATTCATCATTCTTTTTATATCAAGGTTCAGTTGAACAGTTTACCTGAGYGCTGATGCTGCTGTGCTAGTGAAATACCCCACTTAGCAAAGTCTCTGCAACTGTTTTCTCTAGGAGACAGACAGAAATATGTGTGGAGGTTCGTCATACTCTGCAGGAGAGGTCTTTCCTGACGATGCCTACAGGAAAGAATAGGCTTCAGAGCAAAAGTATTCAGCTTAGCTCTGTTCTTGGCAATACATCCTTTCCCTCATCTGCTAMTGACTCTTGCAAATTCTCTAGTCCAGGAGAGTGTCTTTTGTGTACTAAATGCTGCTTTTATTTATAAAGTGTTCTTGTCAAATGTGCTTGAAGTCAGTCTGCAGGACAGTTTCAATCAACTTCTGTTCAATTGATTCCATCTGAATGACTCTGAAATGTAAATAAAATTAAATTAATGGCGTTGTACTTGTATCCTGTTACAAATGTAATAGACTTGAAGTAATACTGAGTGTAGAATCAGATGAAGACTATAGAGTAAAAATCAGCCTCTAGGAAACTGCACAAAATTTGATATCTGGCTTACAAGAGCAATCAGGAGTACATTTAATCCAGAGGATCTTTTTAATCGTATTTGTTCATACTGCTTCTCTGCTTCATTCTAATAAAAAGTAAGAATAACTCAGCCTCCTGTAGTGGTTATATATGATTTAACAAGCATCTTGTTGTATCTGCTCCTAGCTCACTGTTTTGAGACTTGCAATGATATTGTTGTTAATAATCGTAAATTTATAGGGCACCTTTAATCCCAAAGCACGTTATAAATTATAGCTGAGCTGCAAAGTGCTTACTTAACACTACCAAAATATGTGCGAGTTCTTCCAGTTATTCGGTAAGAGACTCCAGATTCGGTCCTAGAACTTGTAAATATTGATATATATATGGTAAAATTTCTGCCTTTTGAATATCTCCCCCAGAAATTCATTTCCCTTGAGTTCTAGGATCACTGCCAGTTAGATACTTGGATCATTCCTAGTGGAAATGTTACCCGAAAACACTAGGGAAAAGTCAGCTTTCACCAAGAGTGTTACAGAACTTTTTGCAGGCATACTAACAAGGCACAATCTCAGAATTGGAATGTCTTACCTAGACCATTTGAGATAGGAAGATATACGTAATGCAGTTAAAYATCTGGGAATAACTAGCTGAATTGGCCCTACTGGGATTCAGACCTCTGGCTCTGGGGAGCCCAGGTATTTTGAACACTGCCATCTGTTGAAAGCTGCTCTGTTTCAAGGCGCCAGCCCCCTAAATAATTACTAGATAGTAATCTATCCAGTCTCTCACATCCTTGTTCTACACATTTTACAGGAGCATCAGTGGCTTTGTGGTATAAACAGAGGATTCAACAGACTCATGGTAAGGATGCAAAAGTACCTGGGCAGCATAAGGGGGAGAAAACAGGACATGCAGTTGCTCCTGACCCGTCATGAGGTGCACAAGCTGCACTAGGGAGGGCTGATCAATCCTCTTAGAGCCCTTCTTTCCTCTGAAGGTCCTAAACCGTAGGATAGTAGAGTTGTTTCCATGACAAACACTGCTTCAAACATCAGTGGATCTCAGATCTTCATCATTTATGACAATAGTCATGCCAAAGTAGGAAGCATATTTTCTTTGTGGAAGTAATTGATGTCCTGGAGACCATGGAGAAGGTGACATTGTTAGCAGATGAGAAAATCTTCTAAACTGTTAACAATGTTCACATGTTAAGGACATCTCATTTCCAAGGCTTTTGTGATGTGACCTCAAAGTGCTTGGACAGCCTCCTTTGGAAGGCTCGTCAGATTGACTGTGAATCCTAGTGTTTGAAGTGACATGGAAAATACCAGTGTCAGTGCTGATATCAGAGTCAGTGTTGAGAGATTAAAAAACATTGGCAGTTTAGTATTCCTTTAATTCAAAACCATATCTAGAAAGCTTTCCAAGGTCATCCATACTGGAGTGAAATTAATGAAGCTGCAGTCATGTGTTATGTGTCAGTTCATTTACCCCTTAAATCTCTGGTCTAAAAAGTACACAACATGCTTCTACTATGTTGTGTACTACTATGAATGTTCTGAGAGCAGTTACTTGGGCTCAGCAAGAGAGGGCAAAAACAGCACTATGGTAGTGGGGTACATCTTGGTGGAAAAGCACTGGGATTATGCCAAGCCTACATTCAGCCGAAATGGTACCAGCCAAAAATAYTAAGGAAGGAATCTTGAGTATATCATCCAACTATCATGGAGTACTTTCAGTAATCTTCTATTTTGCTTTAAATAAATGAGCAATTATTGGGTTGAACAAACTCTTAAGAGAATAAAAACTCTAATATTTGTTCTGTTCCTCTTTTCTCCCAAACACCTCGTTTTGTGGCTCTCAGGTATGTGCTGTTCACATGCTTTCCTCTATTACTCACAACCACATGTCAAATGCTGGCTAATGGCTGGTTTATTCTGTTTGTGCTTTTGTATTATCCCTTTTTTTAAAAAAACTAAAGCACTTTGAATTCACACTGTGAACCAGCAAGCCAGCTGTTCATTTATCATAGATCAGATAATTCTCTTTGAAAATGGCTTACATTAAAATTTTTGGATGAGYTACAGTGTATTATGGTTTGTGTGGACATGTCTATACTTTGAACCCTTCTATCTGGCTTCTTGCTGATGTCCATATGATACTGCCTCGTGCTAGGGCTGATTCATCTGCTTACCTGCAGGCTCTGGTCTAATCAAGGACAAAGCTAATAGGATTCAGTTAATGTTAAGTGTACCTAGAAGTGCCATGTGCATACATACTCCCCAAACCTCATATGCTGCATTGTGCTGTACAGCCTTATTGCCCTACGTACGTGAGGAGTCATCCAGAGGTTACAGACTGTCATATGTCCAGGGAGAACAGGCTGTTCAGAGTTGCCCTCATGTTGGCTACTGTCATTTGAAGATATATGAGCATATACTGAAGAGAGTAATGGAGACGAATCCTCTTGGGATATAGCTCATTGCATCAGTGAAGGAAAGAAGCTTTGGCAAAACTGGGGTGTGAAGAAACAAGACCATAAACAAAGTCTCTGGTAATACTCTGAGTGTGAGTTCCTTCTCTAAGCCTCTGGTCTGATGTTTGGTGTGGAAGCTGGTGTGCATGTTGTGGTCCATTCTGGTGGCAAAGAGACTAGTCCTAACTTGGCCAGTGCTATAAGGAGGGAAATTTCCTGGAAACTCAGGTTCTTTTCCGTGTACCAAAGCCTGGGCAGACCCATATGAAGAGATGCTCCATAAACAAAATATGAACTTGTTATACCAGTGTTGTGATRAAGTTCTCAATGATGTGGTAGCAGACTTTGTATCAGATTATATCTTGGGGTTTTAGGGAGAGGAAGGCACTTGAATGTGTTCTGCGTGCCAAATGGTTGATGTTGTTTGAGGCCAACAGCAGTTGGGAAATTTTCTCAGTTTGTGGGCTTATAACTCCAAATTTGATACTATATTTGCTGAAAACAGCATCCACACCAGGAAATTTTCATTTGGTGGTAATTATTCTCCTGAAAATCGCATAGTAATTGCACACCATCACTTACCATCTCTACTCTCCCAGCCTTTTGCATTCTCACACCATTCAAGTCAAGCACTGCAGCACCTGCCTCTACCCCAATCAAACTAATGATGGTGCAGCACTTASAAATAGATAAATACTCAAGTGAGGCATCCAAGTCTCTCGATACTTTAGCTAGGGAGAGTTTGGAGAATAAACAAAGCACTTTGCTATTTTGATAGACACTATCAGTTTTCAGCTCCCATGGCATTTTAAGAGGTGCATTTGTCAAAGCAAGTTGCTCAAAAAAGGAAGGAGATTAAATACCAGCTGGCTGGCCACAGTCACACTCTTAGAGTGGTTAGGTTATTGCAGAACCCTGTTTGGTAGTGTGATTTGATTGTTTTTCCTGGTGAAATAAAGCAGAAAACTAGAGCAGTGCTGCAGCTTCTCACAAACAGTGCAAGCCAAACAAGGTCCAGGAAGATTGCTGGTCAGGTAGTGCTTGCCTTCCAGTCCTGCTGCACCTGTGAAAGGACAGCTCTGCTGAATCATGCCCCCACATCTCCCTAGTTTGTCCTCTACCTTTCAAGCAGGCTCCTTCTCTGCCCTTCAGGGCCTCACACCAGGGTGAACTCCTCCAACGTTAGGACAGCCTTCCTCGATATACAAACAGGAGATAAGTGAATGATTACAGTCCATCCMACTCCCTGCTCTGCTTCCAGCTCTTTACTCCACAGATTTCTCCTGCCTAACCTCCCAAACCCTTCTACCCCCTCTGCTGTTGCAACTGTTTAGGACTTCTTTGCAAATGGGAAGCAAGGTSGGAAACATTGTATTGTCAACAAGCCTTTCCACAGCCCTGGAAAGAGACTTGGGAATGGCATTCCAGAATTATCATTTTGGAAATACTGTCGTGGCTGCTACAGAGATAGCAACTGATACAGTAATGACTTAGTTACTCAGCCTTTGGTGTTGTCACAACAGTTCCCAAAGAGGGAAAGAGTATCAATTACAGAGTGCCAGACTAGCCCCCTAAGTYAGAAGGGAAAGGAAAGAGATGAAATGTTTTATGCCCTCTTGACAATATTGCAGAGGATGAACAAAGGAAAAAAAGAGAAGAAGAGGGGAGCTCTCTGAGCAGAAACACAAGGCATTTTTTTTCTTGGGTATAGGGGAAGACAGAAAAATTCATTTTCAGCAGAAAATGAAAAGCAACAACAATGAAGAAAAAACGTGCAGAAGAGGCTTTTGAAGTAGCAACAGAAGCAGAACACTGATGAAGGACGTGCTGGTAGATTGTTCCTACACAGGATGCCAATCCCAACCCAGTCACGCTCTGGAGCCCAGAGGCACAAGTGCTTATTGAGGACAGCAGTACACTTGCTGAAATGCAAACCAGAAGCCCTGTCTTTCCTGTTGCAAAAGCTAGGGCAACAAACCCAACAAATTCCCTGGAACTCCTACCTTTGTGTTCAGGCAAGAATATCAGACAGAATTGCCACATCTGTACCCACCTTGGGGCCTTGTATCCTTATTCTGTGCACCCAGCAGTTATACCTGTTGTCCCAAGAGCTATGGCTGCTTTATGGTACRGGTTTTATTGACAACATTTCACAGATTGTTCTGTGGGTGGGTCTGTGACTTGTTTGATGGAAAWTTTTCCCTGGATTTGCCTGATGGGAGGTTTTATTGCTTGCAGTATTTGATTTTCAGTAAAGGTTATTTTTGAGAAAAGTGTTAAAGTTTCATAAATTTATGTTATCTCATAAACATCGTAAAATGCCTTTTCGACAAATCTAATAAACATAACAAAATGCTCTCTCAATAAAATCACTGAAATCTTTCAAAGCTGCATAATAACGTGTTCAGCACCTAACTTTAAAGAAGGAACACAAAGCCATCCTCTTCTCTTAGCCATGATTTGCTGCTGTTTGCTGACCTAAGCACACTGAAAGATGCTTCACTCCTCCTTTCTACCTGTCAGTGAAGCTCAGGGATAGGGTTTGCTATGGGACAAAAAAATACAGTAGTTTCACATTTTTCAGGAGTGTTTATTGCTGAGTAGCCTCCAGCTTTGTCATCTTTTTGTCAGCCTTCCAAATAAATGCTTCGTATTTATTCCACATTACTCAAGAGAAGGATGGAACAGATCTTATTCAAGTGTCCAGGAAAATGCTTCATGAGCTGGGGAAGCTGATGGGAAGATCAGTTTCTTAGAACAAAAAAAAAAGTCGTGACACCTTTGCCGTCATAGTTTCTGGAGCGAGAGCTACATTTCTTATTAGAGCAAGTAAGACTGSCTTCTTAACTGTCCTGGCATCCAAGCTCGCCATTTTCCCCACTGTCATCTCATTCTCTGTTTTATCCAAGAAGTGGAGGAAGGTGATAGAGGCTGGAATAAGCGGGGAGAGGAGCATTGCCAGATACAATGCAGTGGGAGCAAAGGGGTGTGGGCAATGCTTGGGTGAATGCTACCACATTTCCCTGCTTGGTTTGTACATGCTCTATGGCCTTACTCTTAAGTTGCCACATCTTCAGCAGCTTCACAAAGCTTAGAGAACTGGAGGAAGAGTGTCTCCCTGAAACTGTTACGGGACAGGATCCTATGGAGACTGGCAGATGTTCTCTTAACTTTTCTGTGCAAAACAAACAYTTCTCTGGGTCTTATCTCCCGCTGCAGACACTCTGCTCTGCGTGATGTAGTTCCAGTTCCTTGTTAAAGGAGGGCTTGGTAGTGGCACCCCAGAGATGCGGGATAGCATTAGTAGCACTATGCTGTTCATTACAAGAAAGTGTTGTTATTTGACCTGATGAAATTGGTTTAGTAAATCAATAGTAAGATGAGTGTTCCTCCGAGTTCACTGAACTGTGCTCTTTCCTACCGAAGCTGATGAGTTCTCCCTAACTCATGTCTTCCATAAGTATTATCTTCCCAKTGTTAGCCTCTTTCCACAAATACTTGTTAAATGATCATGGAGATAATTTGAAGTYATTTCTTGCCCTGACATATGAAATGCCAAGTGTGAAATGTCTCTCTACTGGTGTTGYTTATTAAGATCTTTCTGGAAATGACATGCATCTTCCAACGGGCTTTAGATTGGCAGCTGATAGCTTTACATAAACGGGATCTCCTGCTTGCAAAGTGAAAGAGAAGCAGCAGGAAACAGTAAGAGTATCTCTGTCCCAAGAATGAAGTGACATACTTCAGCATTTTCTTCTGCTCTCTCCAATTTCACGGAATGTATTTAATTACTTTCTATTATAAATGAGACTTAAATTAGACTAATGTGCTGAGAAAATCTCCTCTTCATTGCACAACTGTATTAACTTTATGATGTCACAGATGTTGGAATAAAACATTTATACTCTTCTTTTTATTGGCTAAATTTGTCTGTTTGTAAATCCGTGGAATTCAATTAGATTACACCAGTTAGTAATTTGATCCTGTTTGTTTAGTTTGTGAGGTGAAGAGATTTATTAATGGCTCAGATTCCCTTATTTCCAGAGTTAGATATCAAATTCACTTGAAAGATGTTCTGCTTTCACTGCCAGGACAACTATTACCAAAAGTGGAGGCAGAGGAGTCAGATTCAGCATGGAAGATTTTCCTTTCCCTGTTAGATACASACAGCATAATCTGAGAGTACCACATGATGAAAATGCACAGCTTTTGCCTGCCTCCTTCCAAGGCTAGATTCTTTCTTATATTGGGGCTCTGAATATGCTTCTTCCAATAACATATTTGATAGATCAGGGCATTTATCCATTGTTTTGAGATTTACAACTCCTCTTATACTTCATGGTATATATACCTCAAGCGGTGAGACTGGTCTTTCACCGGCAGTCTGTGGCTTTTCTTTTACAGTGTTTCGCAGTATCACTTGGAGGTGATTGGTAAGTGGTCAGCTGGTGATGTTGTTGCCCTGATAGCTGTCATAAAGTCATTGCTGTTTTGCAAAACTGTTGGGTGAAAGGATTCTTGAGTATGGCTTGGTGTTTTGAATCATCTTTTTCTCTTCAGTGATGAGTCTACTGTTGGTAAAATGTTGGGGTCTAGCCTCTCAGAAGGTCAATTTTGGGAGTAATGTGAACAGCTCTCCATCCCAGTCCAGGACACTGGTCCTATTAAGCAAAGTGCCCTCTTTTATTGGAGCCAGTCAGCTGCAGGTCTGTAGCTTCAGGCTGAGGTATATAGGCTCCAGGGATGTCTCCACAGCAGTGGCAGGCAGAGTGAGGCTGCAAGAGCTCGTTTTGGAAGTGTCTTCAATTAATAAGCTTATGTGCTGCCAAAGAGTTCTACCTAAAACTCTAAACTGGATCCCTCACTAGCTCCTGTGGGATGAAAGATGCCACAGAAATATAAGATGTTATTATAACTGGATATATCAATATATCTCAATACCATGAGGAGAGGCATCTTAGGCATTGTTTAGAATGATAATGCAGAGGGCATTGTTTGCTTAACCTTCATGGTGAAAGTCATTCTTGTTCTGTAGCTTTTATGCATGCCTGAGGAGGAGATGAGTGATGCTGACTCTAGTGGTCTGTAATTTCCTCTTTCCAAATGAAATGAACATAACATATATGATGATATCAACATAAATCTGCAGTACCACCATGGAATACAAAGAAACAGTTTCTTCTGCTCTAAATGTACAGAAATCTTTGTCTAYGTGAGTGTGCTTTTATAGGTATTGCCATGGTACTAAGCTAGTTACAGAAGTGTTAACTTAATACTGCAATTATGAGAGAYAAGCATCATTAAATCACAGTGCTACAAAACACTGGTTCTGGAAGATGTTATTATGATGTATTTAGCCAGTTTTTGATGATATGAGAGATGTCTCTTGATTTATACCTTCTGGGTCCAGAAAAATACTACTCACTTRAGCTTTATTCTGCTTTCCCCCTCAGCAAAGTTCCCTGAGTACACTTGAATGAATATTGAGTGGATATGTCAGTGAGCTTTTTTCTGACCCCTCAGAGATCTCAATTGCTCTGGTATCTRTAGTCTACATCAATTTTGCTTGGTCCAGCTTTGAATACATTTGTACCCGTCTTTTCATCTCTTTGTACATAAGTGGAGGATAGTGGATGGATACTGAACAAAGTTCTAGGAGAAGCATTTCGTACTCTGTTTAGTCATTTCCTATTCACGTRCTCCTTACTTAATCATGATTCAGCTCTTCTGCAAAAGGCGTTTGAGGAAAGACTGAGTCAAAACTGAATTACAACCTCATAAGTTTGGGAAGCCCTTAATGCTTTGTTTGTTCATATAGATATAGCACTGTCATATAGATATAGTGCTGATACCAAGGAAAAATATCATCAGAAACTGACACAACAGATGTAAGCAATGAAGCAGCTAGGTTCTGCAGTGACTTCCAACATTGTTATGGACTCTTGGACTGGTCCCAGAAGAATTTTCCTCTATTAGTTTCTAGGTATCTGTCATTTTGTGCTATTTGTGTTATTGCTGCATATTATCCCTAGATTCATTTTCAGAATGTGAAAGAGGGGAAGAAAGAAAGAAGGRAAAGGCAGAAGTGTCCACAGTCATACCTACGCAATCAATATCTTCCAGCCTCTTCCCACATTTGCTACCAGGCTGCATGTTTTCTACCCTTGCACATTTTCTACCCTTTTTCATGTCTCCATGCCCAAGGGRGGTTTTTCACAGAAAAGAGGAGTTTTTCAAGTTGATCAAGGAAGCCCCAGGAGGCTGTTTAATTCAAATACCTCCCCAGAATGGAAGCAAGCTCTAAAAGAATGAAATAAACATTGGAAGTTCCTAAGCACTCCATCGCTTTCTCACCAGGTGCTGTGTACTGCTACAGACTCTCTGTCTTGCATGTACCATTTTTCCTTCCATCTGCAGCAGAAACCTACAGAAGACATTACCTGTCTATTAAACTCTCACATCACTAACTGGTTGGATCTGTGTATTTTCATCCTGGAACAACTTGCTGCTTTACTGCTTCTGCTTCTTCTTGCTCACAGAGTGATGTCAAAAATGTCATCATTTATGAAAGCTAGGAGGAAAGGACAATGTCAGTGTGTGATGTGCAGGGACTCTAACAAGAAGAGAAGCCGTAGATAAAGGTCTACTGTCACTAATAATACATGAGACAGCATAATGGGAGGTCTTTGGAGAGAAAAGCAGCACTTAAGGGATTCTGGACRGGTGGATTTCAGTCTTCCTTTGGGGGTTAATTACACCAATTGGCTGAATTTATCCYGATATTTCACCTCCTTTGATGTATTAGATCATTTCAGGCATTTAACCTCGTGAGGACAGAGCTGTTGTAGCTGTTCTTGCATGGCCCTGCCTAATAAATTGAGACTAGGTTGGGGCAGCCTGGAGTTTCGGGTTCAGCCTGAGTCTGTTGTTCTTGCCACAGGAACTTTTCCAGCTAAAGCACAGACTGTAATGACCAGACTCTGATACTAAAAAATTTAACATACTCTGATTCTCGACTCAGTACTGTCTTCTGGTCTCATTCCTCATAGCTGTGCAGTGCTCTCAGCTGCCAGTGACTTCCTTGGGAGCACCACTGCTGACCACTATACAAGAGATACACAGCACCCTGCACATCTGGGGCACTGTTAGGTGTTTTAGTGTAGGGTTGTTTTGGAAGAGAAAAGGTCCTGCTATGGTCACTGCCAGCCAGATTTGCTTCCTGCCCATCACATGAGGATAGCTGCTGGAGGGAATGCAAAAATGGCAGAACAGTTGCTTTTGCCTCCTTTTCTTGAGTGCATACTACAAGCAGACTTTTACCCAAGTGTTGACTTATTGTCTGGTACTGTACAAATATTCRTGACTGATTTGTATTCCATGCTATTCTGATAAAGCAAACGAGTCATTCTATTTATGCACTGAAAGCTCTTTCCCAGCCTGGTTTTGTTAATCTAAAGAGGGTTAAGTTTGGCCCAAGATCATCAGATGGTCTTTAAATTAGAGGAAGAATGTGACTGTTGCATTCATGATTGAATTAGCATGTGAAATTCATGGTTGTGATTATGTCAGTGGGATTATATTAAAATATTGGGCTTTTTGTTTTGACATGATCTGTTGCACACTGCAGGATTCTGACTTGCTGTTGTCAAGACAGCCTGACAGGTTGCTGTGGYGTGCTTTGCTGTGAAGGCCCTGAGACACTTGCAGGACAGCCACCACAATCCACTACTCCCTGATATGTCACAGAGCATGCTGATACAGAACTGCTGTGCTCCAGTGCCATGTCCATGCTTACCTGGATACCTCTGTCTTCCCATCCAGTCACCTTTYTTCCCACAATATTTCTAGTTCTTGCACCAGCAGGGCTCAGCCCTGACTCAAAGCTCCTTCTTAGGAGTGGCCTGGCATTTTTCATGTAGCACTGCTGCAGACAGTACTGGAGCCTGTTTTGGGAGTGAAAAATGCCTATTGCATAGAGCCGAAAAGGCAGAGGGCAATGTTCAACCTTCTTCTTGCTATATCAAACTAAGCTCTGCTATGCGTGGATTTGCTTTAGTCTTTCATTCGGTTCAGAGAAAACCAAGCTCCAACAGTCACATCCCATTGAGATCAATATCGGGCACTCAAAGGCAGTGTTAATGTCCAGCATCTGAGCAGGAACTCCCCAGTTTACATGGGGAAGGCACCTGGCAGCATCCAGCAAGAGGCTGAGTTAGAGCTGTGTTTGCTGCACAGCAAATAAATGTACATTTATTTAGCTTTCAATAGCCTTGGCATTAGATGCTTATCATCAGATGTAGCTTTCTTTATGTAGCACTAGCCCCAGAGAAGGCTCCCAAGAAATCCTGAGGCTTTCRCCTGTGAGGCTCTTGCTACATTTTTATCTCTGTCTCAGTGCTGTGCTCAAAGCCCCATGAGGAATATCAACCGCTTGGACAGCATTTGCTGGAGACTCCCTCCACTACRTAGCAGGCAAGCTGGAGAGCTGGCACTCCCAGTGTGCTGACGTGGGTCTCTCTGGGATTATCTGTGGGAAGGCAAGAGTTAAATGTAATAGAAGGGGGCTCTTCAGTGTTGTATCTACCATGAGCCACAGCACCTTTTGGCATGGGCAGGGAGATTGCTGTTTGTTAGAGCAACACTCATCTTTAAGGTCAGAAGTACCTTCATGTGGTTCCTACATCAGTTAACAGGTCACTTACTCAGTTCCCACTAGTGCATGAAAATAGCACTGATCAAATTTCATATACCTTGCATTCAGTGCAACAGCTGCCTCCTTTGGGGCACATTGACTGTGACATGCTGATACTGCTGTTCATGACACAGATCCTTGCAGTTTTCTGGACTTTCTTCTCTGGAGCTTAGTTTGACTGGTATCAGCACCCAGACACAGCTCAGCTTTTAGAGGAAGACTTTGTCAGAAATGGCTCAGCCCAGGAAACTCACTCCAACGTCACTTGAGTATTAAAGCATCCGAAACACACTTTTYTAAAGGTGTACTTTGAAGCAAAGTCGTTATAGCCATATATTCATTCCTTTCTGACAGCTGCTTTGTTCTGCCTCTTGGGAACTCAGTATGTCTTATTTRTTTGAATTATAAGATGATTTTAATACTTTGTTTTTATTATTCTCTGAATTGCTTCTGTTGTTCTACAGTGCCCCAAGTGTCCTGGCTGCAGAGTGCTCTAAGTGCAACTGGATTATTACTTTGCTCAGGTGAACACTGGAAAATGGATTTACTGATATTGCTAATGAATAGGAGACAAGTTTTGAATATATGTATAAACATATATGCTATAGTTCACATAAATAATCAGCAGGTRTCTACTGTACCTGTGTACACCAGGAAATTGTATTCATGCGCTTGAACTGCCAGCAGACATCAAGGAAAAAAGTTGAAAAGATCACCTCAGATTTTTCTCCTTTTGACTGTTTGAGGCTAAGCTTGAGTGCAGATATGAGCTCATTCATTGTATMTCCTGGTTTCTATAAATGCTCCTCTTGCTTTTATATGGCTACCTGTAACCAAGAAAATGTTTTTCGTTTCTGGTTTGCATAGACTGTACCCACAGTGACAGGCATGTGGAAAATCTTGGTAAGCCAAATGAGTTTTCGGTCCTTTTGAGACAAAGCCTGGGAAAAATGCTCATTAGTTTCTGGTAGCAATGTATTCACAAATCCTGTTTTGAAACACCTTGGGCACTCTCTTACTTACTGCCTTCCTCCTGAAATACCTGCCTCCGTGAAGCACAAGAAACAGRTAATGGCCAAGTCCCAGTGGGTCATGCATGTGGATACACAGGGAAAGAAACTGGCAGTATATTCCTTTCGTTCTGGACAAAAAGGAGGTCATGTTGAAGAAAATACAAGACTCCTCTACTACTCTGGTGTCTGTTCATGTAATCACAGTGATATTAGCAAAGAGTAGGGAGGGTGCCTGAAGCTTTTGCCCTTCCACAAGCAGGTGATGCTAAAAAATTAGTTCTGTGGAACAGTGAAACAGGTCAGGGGAAGAGAGACAGATTTTGATTCAGCTTTACTCCCTTACTAGGAGTGAAAGCACCAAGTCAAGGTGATCAATAGCAAGAATAGCACTGTTTATCTTTGGTTGCTAGGCCTTGCTCTTTGCTTTTATTTTGTCTTATCTTGATTACTGTTATGTATGGCTCTGCTGCAAAAGTTCAATAGAAATTAAAGGTACATTCCAAGGAGTCCAACACTGTCTTTTACTGAATTTTCTTGGACCCTGGGCAGCAGGAAAAGAGAAAATCCTGTGCTATCCCATTGTTCTTTAGTATAAAATGCCAACTTGAATAAGTAAAGTCCATGACTGTTTTCTCTTTTGCTCTTTAAAGCTTCTCAACAGAAAAGCACTAGCTGCTGCTATTTTCATTGCTTTGTTACCTAAAATTATTTTGTCCAATATGATAATATTTTTTACCCAAGTGATAATATAACACAGGCATCACTGCTGCTCTGTCTGTTCTAGCTCTGTCACTTTTGCCACCATTGATTGAGCTGCAGAAGTGGTAGCAGTGAAGGACAGTTTTAACAAAATAAAAGCCAGTGAAGCTCTATGAATATATTTGTCTAGAGGTATATGTTTCTATTGTTTTTATGCAACAAATATGTTGTACTATAAACTGAGTTTCCTTGCCCCCTTCTTTTCCTCTGCCTCAACAAATCAGCTCTTCCAAGCAGCTAGATCCAGGAGATTTCCAGTCACAGCTGTATGGGTGGTTGATCTCTTCAGCTAGTGGTGATGGGATCTGTTTTCCTTCATGACAATTAGAAAAGACTCATGGGTGGAGGAGGAACTAATAGTTCTTCCAAGGTGGAGGACTAGAAGTTTGAAGGTGAGCTGCTGTGTACTCCTGCAGCTCCAAGCAAAAAGTTGCAAAGGTCCACATTTGTGTTGGAGATCTTGGCATGTGCCCCAATCCCTTTTTCCACTGTAGTCAGTGAACCAGTTGTTTTCATTAACACCTTGTAATAAATAGGCCAGCAGAGCCGAACAAAGAGTGGGTAATGCACATAAATATCTAGGATTTCATTCTTGTCCTTTTTTCTCTTGATTGAGGGCCTCTTACTTATTAAATTATTTAAAGAAATAGAATCATAGGAGCTGAAAAGTATTTTAGTTGCTGTAATTTAAAGATAAAGTTGGATTGTTATCATTTCACCAGAAGAACCAGAGCATCCCCAAATTTTGGGGCTCTTTGCTTAGCATCTGAAGCATCATCTTCATTTCCCTGCCTCTGGAATACTCCATGTCCTGCCTTAGTTGGTGTAATTGCTTTCTGTTTGCAGTACCCAGCACAGCTTCTATGCTGCTTCCTTTGCAGCTCAGGAGTGCTTGGAGGTTTAACTGCAGCACCTCACTTTGTTCCTGTAAACCCTGCCCCACAGGGTTAGCCCTAGTTAGCATCTGGGACAGGTCCTCTCCTAGCTGGAACACTTCATCCTACAGGCAGGGAATTTTGTTCTAACCCCTAGCTAAATACAGAGTGTCCAGCTTATCTGACTAACTAATTGTGGAACCTGGGCATTAGTGCTCTTCTTGTGGCCTTGTTTTGGCCCAGAAACAATTGATCGTGCAGTGAGATCTCTTGGAGCCGGGCAGCGTGTTCAATTGCTTAGCAGCTTTCCACATGGTGGGTGAAAAGTGATGATGACTGACTCTCAAGGAGAGTTGTTATCTCCATTTTGGCTGCTGAAATGGCTTCAAGTTTGGATTTCAAGGGTGGTAGAGGTTAAATGAATCAGCTCCCCAGATTTTCCACCAAATGAACCTTAGAGGCAGCAGCCCAAATCTGATCCAGATGATAATTTTCTTCCACAATTTATTTCCCTTGCACATTTTTAGCTCTCATTATCCTCACTAGAAGCCCCTCTGGAACAGCAGCTCTTTTATCCCTCAGCTCCCTGGCTTATAGCAATGCTCTCGGTCTTGTAGCAGCTTTCTGTCTTATAACAATGCCTGTGTCTGTGGCATACAAGTGCCATTGCCAAATACCCTTTTTTTAAATCGACACCTGTAGGCTGGAGCTGAGAGTTCACCAGCAAATAGATAGTAGAGTTAAAAATGAGCCCAAGGATGGTCTGAATTAAATCTTTCAAAGCTTTCAAATCATGGAGCATTAATTAGCTAACAGACAGCTAAGCACTCTAGGCCATTGGGATCTCACACTGTACCTAGCTCTTTTTGTAGGCCAAGAGTCTTATATTAGCAGAAACTTGGGAGATAGTCATCCCTTATCTCTCTCACAAAGTTTGCCATCAGCTTTCAGTGTGACATTCAGTAATGTAGCAGCAGTACAATAAAAAGGAAAAAAAAGATAGAAGAAGAGAAAAAAACCTCTCAGACTCCAGAGAAGAATAGCTCCTGCCATTTCCCTTTGTATCCACTGCTGAGCTATTTGAAAAGAGCAGGAGATAAGTAGCCTTATGACTACTACAGATTAACAGGCTCTGAGGTACCAAACACAGATTGCTGCTGCTGGGAATATAATGGCTATTGAAATTCACATTTATACAGACATTTCCGTGGTGACACTGCAAAGAGCAGAGTGTATGGAAGGCTACAGACCATAAACGCTGAGGCCACGCAAAATAACACATGGAGCAAAAACCCTGTCACCGAGAAGCAGCAGGGTGCTGACCAGTCCCTGCCATGTAGGAGACTCTTTCGGACTGCAGATTATGGATCTTCCTCAGAGACAAAGGATATACCAAAGCTTGGAAAATTCCTGCCAGAGGCTTCCCGCAAGAGAGGGCACGTGAGTCCCTGACCCGCAATGCTGAGGGGCAAAGTGCCATGAGATGTCTGCTGTCCGGCCAGGCTTTCTGAGGCACATAATAGGCACTGAGTGACTTCTTCTGCTGGGTGAGCCAGGGAGGCTCTGGAGGACAAAGGTACAATGCAGGTTTTGGCTTCTCTTACAGCCTTTGTTTTTGCTTACTGTTCATTTTGCACAGCTGATTGAATGGTGATGGGGCTCTGTGCAACAGGTGCTGGGGCTTGGCACCACTGCAGTGGCATGTGGTGCTGTTGTCCTTGATGCATGGGCTACAATGTGCCATGTCATTTCTTTCCAAGGCATATATCAGGAAGTGCAGGCAGGGTTTGCTCAAGGATAGCTAAGGCAAGATTTTTTTTTGCTTTCCTTGCTTTGGAATGTGAAAGACTCTGAAACAGCTGCATTGGGCTTGCACCAGGAGAATGATATTGTTAATTTTTAGCTGTTCACTGCAATGGAAATCAGAATGCATTCTGCACTTGAGTGAGTTCAGCTTTCCTCCTCTCCTGAGATGTAAGGTCAGTATTAATGCTCTTGTGCTATGGCTGGGGAAATGGAGGTACTGAGAAGGAAAGTGCTTTTTCCACAGTTCTCTGAAAGATCACGGACAGACTTGGGAAGAAAACACAGATATCCTTTCTCTCAGACTCCTGGTCTGAGCATATCCCTAGACATGCTGTTTCCCAATAAAGACACAAGTCAGTTCTTTGTGCATGTCCTGAAAGTGTACAACATCTACACCCACAACATCCGAACACSTTCCAAACTTTCACAGTGTTGTTGTTCCAGCATCCCTGTGAGGGAAATCCTGGAGTGCCTCTTCTACAGCTGAAGAATGCAGGGAGTTTAAGGATGTCTCATTGCCCTTGTTTTGAAGAAATCCAAGGTTATATGGAAAGCTGGACAGGTCTAAATGATACTTGTACAAATTCCAGAAGAAAGCACTGGAATACTCTGATTTTGGGTATTCAGTTCCAGAAACCTTAATAGTTCTTCTGCCAGGAAGAGGGGCAAACTCTCATCCAAACTGCCAGGTGTGCACCTCTCTGGAGAGCAAAATTTGCACATAGTTTATTGGTTGTCAGTTATATCCACATATTTCTCTCTGGCTGCTGCTGTTACTCAACAGAAAGGTGGGATGTTGATTTTCATCTCTCACCTGCTTTTGATTAACTGATCCCCAAGGAAGAAAGGGATTAAAAGCCATACTATGGGCTACCAAGGATATATCCTAGAGAGCGCTGTTGCTCCTCCTACCCCCATCCGGCAGCATCCTGTATTTTAATTGCAGGGAGTTTTCTGAGCAAGAGTGAGTGATTCCAGCTGGTGTGATGGTTTTGTGATATATTTATCTCATCAGAAAAATGTGTCTGGATCGTGGGGTGCTCAGTGCTAGATGAGCAGGGTGTGTAAGTCACAACTGAGAAGCACTGGCACAGACATATGGTGGTGGCACTGGAATACCAATGCGACCTGAAGGTCAGAAGTGGGGGAGCGCTGTTGGCAAATTTTTGTGTGTGATAGATTTTGGTAGCCACATACCTTTATTGAAAGAGCCATACCCTTTACTGCATTGGAGACATCAACACTCAAGGAAACCTCATGGTGTCAGAGGAGCCACAGTTTCTTCTAGAATTACTCAAATTCGGTATCAAACAACTAAAGGTTAAAAATAACTCCATTACTATGTCTATTCCTCTCTCTAAGTAAGTGTTTACTTTCTTTGTTTCTGTGCTAGTGACACTGGCCAAGTCAACACTCAGAGAAGGGAGAACTAAATGAGCTATTGCTTTAGACCCCAGGGTCACAGAGAGGGCATAGACATGAGGCAACAAGCATATAACTTATTTTTACTGGAGAGAGACCATTGAAATGATCCCCAGGCTTATATGTGGAAAGATCCAGGCTCATAAACATGAAAGCCACCAAGCTGTCTTACTAACGTCAGATCTAGTATGTCACGTTGAACGTAATTATTCCACTGCTTATAATTTCAGTGCACTTGATTCTGAATATAGAATGAGGCAATTTTCTTCTGGGGATAAGAGAAATGTATGCATTTGCAGCACACGAGACACAATGACTTTCAGACTGGCCAGCTTTATTTCCTCCTGATGAGGCACTGACTCCCCAGGGAATAAGCTGAAAACAGTATTTTAAACAGAGAGGGCAAAATACAAAGAACAAAATATTTGTCCTGCTCTTGGGGGTGCTGTATTTGGATGGTGGCCTATTGCTAAGTGGCCCCATGGGAGCAGTTCCCAAAAGGACCATAGTTCTGTGTCTGGAGATTCTCATTCCCTTTGGACTTCTTTCATCTCTTCATTCAAATCTTAATGCTGAGATTGACCCTGTAAGCTGTAAGTTGCCCTCAGCTACCATTCTTCCATTTTAAAAGAGGGGCTGATAGGAACATAAAGAACTCTTCAAACCTGACAAATTTTGTCATTAGGTAAGTGCAAAATATGCTTTTTAAAAATTCCTTTTTCAAGTGAATGAGATATTGTATTCTTTGTTGCCTTGTACTTAACACTGAAATGTGTGCTTGTGCCAAATGCTTACAACACACTGCCAAGTCCAAAGAGTAGCATTTTGTATGTTCTTTGTTCAGGCATGAATGCCTGTGCAAGGTGCAAAGCAAGACTACCTCAGATGCTACAGTAGTCCCAATCAGAGAATATTACAGTAGCAAATGCTGAAGCAGGTAGCATATTTCCTTAGGTCTTCTGTCACTTGTTTGAAAACAAGATCACTAAAACTGAGCATAATCTTCGCACTGCAAAACTGGCATAAATGCAGAAAGGTACTAAGGGGAAGATGCTACTTTCTGGGGTCTCACTCTGCAAGTAAACCTTCAAATAAATTTAAAATTTTCAATTAGGGCCCACATAGGAATTATATCCTTGCCAATTTGTTTCCTCAATAATTTTCATGTGTCCTATGATCACCTATAACTTGCAGAACAGACAAGCAAAGAATTCTATATGTAGATACAGCTAAATTATGTTACAGCTGATCCAAATGATACTCGCATTCTGTGCCTTAAATGAAATGAAAGGTCTTTGTTATCCAGTGGTTCTAAATGTTCTGTTTTTCTAACTGATTTCTAGTCCTACAAAATGCTCTGGGTGACAGCAGTGTTGACAGCAGTGAGCCCTCCCTTAAGAATTACCTTCAAAGCAAGTGCCAAAGAGCACTCTGTGTTATTGTAGTGTAGGAGCAGGGGCTCAGGTTAGTAAAAAGAGAGATACTCTTCGGGGAACAAGAGGAGGTTGTTGTGGAAACCCCCTCGAATGTGTATTTCTTACTTCTGCAAGCAAAGTTAACTGCCTCTGGTGTCCTCAGAGGGAGAGGTATGTACCATCTGCCAGTACAAATATGGAATTTTTGCTGGCACAGATTCTTCAGTTGTTCGGTGTTGTGGGTTATTATCCTTAAGAAAATGAGTGTGATCCTGCCTCGGTAAGGGGTGGCTGATGCTAATAGTCCTCGGCGGTTTCAAGGAAAAACCTTGCCTACGAAGGACAAAGCCAGCTGTAGTTACCATAGGCAGCACTGGTCAGGACTATTAGGGTGTCTCTAGTTTTCCTTTCAGCTCCTTACAGAAGAGGCAGACAGACTCACAGAGGACAGCTTCCATATCTATACTGACTGCTTCTCAGGTGGAGGAAGGTCCTCTGTCACTCTTAGAATAGCAAGGACATCTCCTCTCCTGAGCTTATCTCTGCTTTGTCCACAGGCTTCTTTCCTTGCCTCATGCTATACTGAGCCAGCAGCACGTGCAGGTAGAACACTGCAGCTCTCGTTATCAGGAAAGTGATATCAACCCCTCCACCTTGGTCTAGGAGAAATGGAAACTTTTAATGAAATTTATCCAGGGTTCCTCTCACTCATTTCCTCAGCGTTAGTGACAGAGGTGCTTCCTGCTTCCCTTTTCGGTGGGAAAGCAAAGTAAATTCTTCTGTCCTCAGGTTTTTTTTCATAGCAAGCACAAATCTGTGTTAACTAAGTAGTTATATTCTGCGACTTACTGAAAAACAGCAGCTCTCTAACTGTGCTTGTCCACACAATAGCAAAGACTGAGTTTCACCTCTGCTCAGGCTCTCTGAAAGAGCTCCCAATCTGTCGCTCTTAAGTTCAGTGTGTGAACTCTAGGGCCRCTTCTCCTGATCCAGTGAGGAGGAAGGTACTGACTAACTTTGCATTGAGAAATGGGGAGGCTGTAGTGAAGCCGCTGGAGGTCAGGTCTCCAGGTAGAGAGAAACTCCCCCAGCTCTACTTGTTAAACTGGRATCTTGTGATTTTTGTGAAAGAGCAACATCAAATTAGTGCTAACCCCTTAATTAAGTGGYGATGGGATTCACCGAGAATATCCCTATCTACTACAAAAAGCTGCTGTGCCTGGCTCAGTCTGTAGCCTCCCTGGAGATCAATTGGCATTTAATTTTGATCRCTGCAGAAAAGGAAGGTTCGCAGCAGTGACTGACTTAACTGATGTGTGTGAAAATGTTATTAAAATGGGCAAATGTCTCTCCAAATGGGTTTTGCTTTTCCACTTAAAAATCCCATGTAAATGATGCACAAAGGCTTTGGAACAGGGGAAGCTATCAGAGATAATAATAAATTTTTGATAGAAACTAGTCAAGTTTCACTCAGTGGGATTAATACTCAGTCATGTCTCATTTAGGAGTGTAGTATTAAGCTGTCCCTCAGATATGACAAGGTTTATGTTTCCCTGAGTTGTTTTCAAATGAGGAGGGAAATCTCAATTAATTTAATTTTTCATTTGTTGTCATTGATGCCTCCACGAGTTTGCTGTCATGTTGAGAGTTCAGGCTGATGCCATAACCTGGCCATTTACAGCAGCGGCAATGGATGTAGGGTTATCATTGACGAGGAAGCAGTAGGCCCCAAAGCAAGGTGCCCAGCATGGGAGGGAGTGTCTGAGGAAGGGGCGCTGATAGGAGTGGGGAACATGCCACCCCCCCCAATTCTGTAGGAGTAAGTAATGGAACCATGGAAAGGGAACTTGAAGTAGTAGATAGTTTCACCTAGGAGAAAACAAGTCTTTCAGTCACAGCAGCTGCTAGAAACAAAATTATATACACCGAAAAGACCAACTCAGCATCCCTCTACCTACCTCTGTGCAGAGTACCTATCAAACTGAATGTCTCTGTCTCAAAAAAAAAAAAAAAAAAAAAAAAAGTGGTTCCCACCCCTTCTCTTGGGATTATGGCCCCTGGCTTGGCAGATCTCGTTATTACCAGCTCTTTTTTTCCTGGTATCTCATTTACATATCCTCTGCAGCTTTCCAGGACTTTGTTTTTACAGCGCATCTAAACAACTGAATCAGAGAACACACTTGTAATGTAGTTGGCATGCATAATGTGGATGAGTCCTAACTGTGTTACAACTGGATTCACTGATTTATTTTCCTTAGCACAGTACAGGTATATTACTACATTTAGGCACCATTTATGCCATTCCTTTTCATCTGTGCCATATACAGTCTTCAAATATGTATAGGCAGTTATCTTGTCCTGCTTAGGTGTCACTTTACAAAATTCAGCTTCAGCAGACCTGTGGCCACTTACTACAGTAGCCRTATTGTTATTATTATCCTAAATACTGTGACATTTAGCAATCTACTGCATTAGTGGGATGGGGTCTGATCATCCTTCTGTTGTACAGGAGAGATGTACTAGCTAAACTCAAGATATTCCAATCATTGTTATCATTCCTTTCATCAGTTTGCCATYAACATTTATAATTTGAAATGAATTTACTGGGTTTGTCCTTGCTTAGGTTGTGTCTTCCAGATATACAAACATCTCTCTGAAGTGTCTCCCATTTTAAGAGATGTCACTCACTGTAAGTTCAAATTGATAATCTCAAGTGTATCTGTCATTCTGATTTGTATAGTCTTTTGCTGTGACATTTGTGAGCCTTCCCTCATTGTGGGTATCTGATGTCACTGTTCCCCTCATGTTCTCCCAATGGAAGCTAGAAAATGGACTTCCAAGGAGCACAGGTACATCCAGGAATTTGGGAAAAGGAAGAGTCTTACTTGCATACATTTTACAAAGAATTTTAGCTGGAGTGTGATTTTTTTCAGAAAGTGAATTTTGAATTTGTAACAGAATTTGCCTTTCAAACCCAGTACTAGCAATTAATGAGGGACAGTAATTAGAGACAGACCAGCATATTAAGTCATCTAAAAATTTAAACAAAACCAATAAAATTTCAGGTACAGTATTTTTGCAACAAACATTTTATGAATTAACTTTAGGTCACTTGAATTAATCAGAAGGTTTCCTGTTGCAATTTCAGATTATGAGTTACTTTCAGAAAAATTGTAAATCAGAGAAAACACAATTTTTAAAGAGTAAATAGATGAACAGATAAACTTCTCTCAAGGAGTTATTTGTTTTAAATAATTTCCTCAAGTGTACGTAGACCTACCTGCTCACCTTTTTGTTTCTAGCCCTGTGTGCACTCAGACACATCCACACGCAGGCTCACTTAGYCTGGACAATTTAGTTCTTTCAGCCTCTTGTTATTAGCCATTACCATTAGTCCTTGGTCATTTTGCGATTCAACTTAAGTTCCTCCTCTGTTACCTTCCCTCATGCTGCTGTGTGTGCTACTGAGATTTCTCTCTGCCTCACAGAATTAATTTTAAACAAGGAGACTTACACGCTTCAGTCTTTAGATGGCACCAAAAGTGAATGCACTAATTAGGAAGGCCTTATGATTTCTACTATTTGTCACAGATAGGCTTGATTTTTAGAGCTTGTGAGGGTTYATGAGCTCTGTTTTGGCCAGGCTTTCTGTGAGATCTATGTATGCACTGTCTGTAATGCTAGATCTTTTGTTGATTAAAGGACACCATCTGAATAGAAACAATTGCACTAGTAGCTTGGAAATGCTCCTTATGTTGGGAAAAAATGATACTGAATTGAACTGCAGGAGTTTGATGACAAAATATAATCAGACTCTTAAAATACAGAATTAAATGGTGAGCTTGTCTAATGTTGGTAGTGGTCCTTTCAATTCCTTCCTATTCAAGCATATGAAGCAGCAAAATACTTTCTTTTCATTTCAGTGCATTATTATCTTTAAGGAGTTTATGTACTGATTTCAAGCTATCTAGGTGGTATTGACTGAAACAAAGTAATGCATGCAATTGTATTTCTAAAGAACTGGTGCAAAATGAGATAGAATTAAAATAGATGGAGACATTAAGTGCTCCCCAAGGGCAATAGCATTGGTACTTAATGGTCAGAGATGTACCGGAGACAAAACTAGGAGTATCTTCTATGTTAGGCCTTACAGACAGACTTCCAGTAACTGGAGCTGTGGTGAGGTAAGGTCTGAAATTGTTGCTTTCTTTCAGTCCTGAGCCTGAAATGGCTGCAATTCCCCCAAATTGTTCCCTACCTGGGAACCTTCCTCAACCTTTCCCACATCTCAATGTCTCTTGCTAAACAGCTTGTTTCTGTAACAGCAGTTGTTAAAGTACATTCAGAAGACTGGAGTCCTGGAAAGCTGAATGACTTTAACAAGAAAAACTGTCTTCTTTCAGCTTCACTTTTCTTCAATTGAAATTGAATTACTTGCATTATCTTTTATTTATTTATATTGCACTTCTGAGCTGAGCACTTCCGTGGCTAATGAGCAAGCGACCYAGAAGATTTGAATTTAAAAGACTGTGAACTTTATTGCTAACTATTCAAATCTTCGGCTTAGTTGGAACTTGGGTAAAGAAAAACTTCAGTGTGTGCCAGAGAGCTGTTTTGTCTAATCACTCTGTGTGGCTCAGTTCATTGTTTGTTAGCTCAAAGTAATGAATCACACTAATTCTTAAAAATATTCTAAATACATTTTTAATAACAACCATCACTTAGAATGATGGCAACCCAACCAGTCTGATGGAGTAATAGTCTGGGTCAACAGCTAAACTTTGAATTCATTGGAGAAGCAGGAAGCTTTTTGTTTTCTCAAGCATTATTAGTTTAACAAATAAACTTCACATGTAACACAACTTTTTTTTTTTTTTTTTTTTGTCACACATCCCCTTCATGTTAGAAGCACCTCTGTAATTTTCAGGACTGTAGGCAAAATGTTTTTTTTTTTTTTTTTTTTTTTTTTTTTTTTGAAAAAACTCAGCTTTCCTCATGCATTCAAAGGTCTGCTGCAATCTATGCCCTTCCCCTTTCCTACAATGAGAAATGTGAGTTGTGTGGGGGCAGCGTCCTCCAAGGGACCACCATAGTCACAAGAACCAGCAAAAGGGACACAGGGTTTATGAAGGGAGAGACTGACCCTGAGAGTTAAGGGAACGTGAGACTTCTGTCAGCTACACTCAGGCGAGTTAGTTACTTGCCTTCCAGAAAGAGGAGTCTCTTGTAGGGTTTAATCCCTCTCCTGTGTCTAACTGCTCAATAAATGTCACTATTTATGCCATGAGGTCTCTTCCAGCAAAGGCTCAGCAGTTAGGCAGTATTTTTAACAAAAGCCAAGTTTAGCACTGAAGATGGCTTAACATCATCTATTGCTCTCTAACGTGAGCTGTTCATTTCTGTCCCTGTTCCAGAGCTGCCTGCCTTCTTTGGCTGTRCTGTAGAACTGGACCACTCAGGTCCTACAAAGATGATGGGGAGATGAAAGAGAACCTGCTTCAGCTGGGTTTTCTAAGAAAGCATATCTGTGTGACACTGTAAGGTTAATAGAAACTTTGYCAACATCAGGGTCCTGGGTGACAAAAGAGTCCATAAATCCTCTTGTTTTTGAGGTGTAGTGTGGCCATTCCCCTGATGAGGGATGCCGTGGGAARTACTCAGACTTACAGCTGTGGATCTTCCATGGGCAATCATATTATAGCCCTTTTTGTCCCAGCGCTGCTCACCAAATGGCTTTACACACTGACTTACATTTCCCTAGAAGCTAGCATCCTTGAAGGCTTTTGTGGCTGAACAAAACCCTGAAATACCGGTTCACGAGCTCTGCTTGTGCACTGGAGGGTTTTCCTGAGGAGGTGCTGACCCCCAAGCATGTGCTGACCACATCCAGCTCTGCTTTGCAGGTTTTTTCATGAGCAGATAGCTCAAGATAGATGCTAGTCATAAAGCCTTTTTTTCAGGCTGTCACATTTGCCTGCAAATTGAGTGATCAAGCACTGGAACAAGTGTCCAGAGAGGAGGTGGGGTGTCTGTCCTGGCAGAATTTCAAAACTCTTCACAAGGCCCTGAGCAACCTGATCTGCTTTTGAAGTTGGCCTTCCTGTGAGCTTGTGTTTGGACTAGATGGACCTCTGAAATTTCTTTCAACCTGAATTATTCTAGATCTTAGAACTTTTTTTTGTGTGTGTACTGATTGTTTTGACTCATCAGCTGCTTTTGTTTCTTCTCTCTCTGATCTCCCTTAAAATATTTATCCCCTTAAATGTTAGCTTCTCTGTCCTGAAAAAAAGATAGGATCCAGAGGAAAACACAGATGAGCSGAGTGGAAATTTTAGTGGTACCATTACATCAGAGGAGGACTTTAATTAGTATCTCTGAAGTAAAGATAATCAATTCCGCTTGTATCTGTTACAGACACATGATAGGGATGCTAAACAGATGGATACCATCATTTGTTAAAGTGAAAGGTGTCTTCTTTAACCTTGCGAAGATCTCAAATCTAACACTGCTTTGTTTCTTTAGCAGTTCAGCAGGGCAACTACAGTGAAGGAAAAGCACACAAAGGAAGAAAAATGCTTTTCCTTGGCCRAAGGATAGAAGGAAGAATTCATAGAAGTAGAACTTGAGGAAGTCAGAAACCGTCATATCTAAAATGTGTTGTTGAGCTTTTAGCTCGCTGGCTTTCCTTCTCAGGAACTGCACTGATTTACCTTGACCTGTAAGAGCAAATTTGATTCCTAGTGGATTCACCTAGGACCATAGGAGCTGCACCTTGCTCTTGTGTAGGAAGGGACGGGAACAAGGTGACAGGGCTGCAGATTACTTTTTTAGTCTCAAAAATGTTTTCTTTCCAGTGATACAGTTGCAGTGGCTGTACAATGTGACTCTGGATCTGCACTATCTCAGAGAAAGCTCTCTATTTTCTCTTGACACAGCTGCTTCCTCTATGAAGGTCTCCTGCCTGCATACTGTACAGCCATAGTCCTGGCTAGTTTGGAGGCTTTGGTGAGTGCACCACAAGAGGAGAGAGTTGTAGAATACAGCTTTTCCCATCCTTACTCTCAYCAACTTCCCTGGGAGTAGCCTATCCTCTCTGCAGTGCCCTTGAAATTAGACTTTGGCCAGGCCAAGTGCTCTCGTGTTCACAGATGCTCATTGCAGGGAGGAGCAGCCTGAAGTACAAGGAGGGATTATCATATCTGATTTGGGAAGATGACTTCATTGCTACTTGAATGCGAGGCTGACCACATACATTTCATGCTCCTGAGGTCCTTTACTCAGCTCAGGGAAATAGGGATGATATACCAGTAAATACCTCAGAGATGTGAAGTGGAAGAAAAAATCTTGCCTATTTTTGTACTCGGTAAAAAGCAGAAGAAACTAAAATGCATTTCAGAAATGTCCTTTGCTGTTTCMTTAAAAGCTTGTCTTCCAGCACTGATGAATCACCTCACACCCAATCCCATAATGTGGTAGCATTACCCCTTGCAATGGTGCAGGCAGGCCGAGGCTCATCCACTGGGCTCATGGCAGCCAGAAATATCTTCTTTACACCTCCACACAGCCTGGACTGTGCACAGAGCCTTGCAGCAGCCTCATTCCTCCATGTTGTGCTTTTTGCCCCAAATGCTGGAATGGAAGTAGAAGGTGTGGGTGCACAAGCAGCCATTTGGGCAGAGCAAAACCTTCAGGGTGCCAGGGCTGGGGCAGCAACAAATGGGAACCTCTGGAGCTGATGCAAGGAGTTGCTGCATGTGAGATAACCTGTTGAGAAGGGATGAAAGTTAGAGAAAGAGCTGCAAGGGGTGGCTGGGTTTCGCACACAGTTAAGGAGGKAATTGTGTGAGAACTGGCCAAACTCCATAGAGCAATGGAGGGGAGAGCTGGGGACCTCTCGGAGAGTGCAATCCTGTGAGGCCAGCAGCATCTAGGGAASCATATCAGTAATACCACATAAGGCCAAAATGACCTGTGTAGCAATATCAGAAATACTAGATTTGGGTATGGACGTAACAGACCTGGATCAATAGCGAAAAAGTAATTAGGGGTGAGTTGTTTATTTGGGAGGAGACTGGAACAAAGRAAGTTTTAAGGGCAGCGAAAAAGCTGGATCAAGAAATAGGAAARGGAATAAGAAGGTATGCAACTCATGACTGGGGCTGTCTGGGGGTACGTGTTGGGCAGCTGCATGCTTGCTCATCCCAGGTGGAGCAGGACAGCAGACCACAACCATTGCTTCAACTATACCACAAGAGCCAGGCCTGCTTCTGTAGTTGGGAGGACCAGGAAAGGGGAAACAGGGTAGATATGGATGAACTTTCCTTGGCCAGCGAGGGAACCCCCAGGTAGACAGGCTGGGCATCCTGGCATCATAATGTCAGCGCCCATTCCTAACCCAACAGCTTTGCCAGCTGCCCACTGCTTCACAACACCGTCACCCTGAGGAATTCCCCCACTGGATGTGGGAAATATAGCAACAATTTCAGCAAGGCTTACTATTAYGAGGAGCATATATGTGCGGAAGTTTTCTGTGGATTGCTTGCTGAGAATGGGCCACTGCCTTGCCTGCCTGCCAGGTGCTCAACGGCAGCGGGTGCTGACTGATGAGCCACAGGGCACCCATGYCAGGTATCTACTAGGTGTCTGCTCCAGGGCTGTGAGACCTATATGGCTTGTGCTTTGTGACATTCCCTGACTTATATTATCAGATATGTGTGGTCCTCTGCTCTCTACTTCCTCCTTGCTGGATCTCTCGAAGTGTGGGATAAGCCTCAGAGCAGGTGAATGCAGGTAGCAGAAAATGAAAGAGAAAAGAGAAAAGGGAAAAGGGAAAAGAAAAATATTTATTCTCTAAAAGACAGAATAAATCAAATTTTCATAAATGCCTAAGGGATATAGGAGACCAGACTTCTTGTATGCTGAAGTCACTTAGGCACTTCTGATAATTCAGCCAGTTTACCACGAAAAACAAGGCACGAAAAGCCTGGCAATGATTATGCTGGAGGCAAAATAACCCTTAYTCACAAGGTCTTTTGCTAGAGTCTGTATGCCCTAGTCAGGGTGGTGGGTCCCTGGGGAATTCCTCCCATTTGTATCCTTTGCTAACAGTCAGAGAGCAACTAATGTGCAAGAGTGCCTAGAAGGAGTAGCTAGTCACTGTTTTGAGTGACAGCATGTAAACTGTACAGTCTCCCGTAGAAAGGCTGTGTGCTGGTATTTCAGTTCTATGATTGGGATTCTGTTTCTCCTGCAGTCTGGCCTCTCCTTGTCTGTCTGTTTTGTTATCATTTGTATGGAGATCATCAGATCCAAGTACATTTGACATATGGAGATAACAGTCAGGAAAGGAAACAACATATGGCAGACAATTCAAATCTATCAAGATCTGTCAAAAAAAACATTTTCAGCAACAGAAAAGGGGTGGAAAAAGACAGCAGGTTTGAATTTAAAATAATTGTGATACTCTGACAAATGGCAGGGCCTAGGGCTTGCTTTGCTAAATGAAACCACTGGTTCACCAAAGTGAGCACGGGTTGATACCTAATGCTTGAATGGAAGGTTATAATCCTTGTGTTGACCAATTATTTTTTGACCACATGACTGATCAATGACCAGTCTCAAAGCCTGGACCAAAGCCAAATTCACTGACTATCTGGCCTATTGAATCACTCACTGTTTTGGGGTAGTGCTAGAGTAATCCAGCTCTTCAGCCTTAGGTGGCAGAGAGGAGGGAGCAAGGAAGCATGGTACTGTACAGGTGCTAAAGGGTCAGCCCTACCTGGAGAGACCAGCAGTTATATGTGTCCCTGCTGCCCTCATGTATCTCACTCGCCCTGTGGCAATGTCACATAACTGACTGTGACGATGGGATGKTCCAGGTTCTTCCTAGCAGGGCACTAACTGTGCCTGCCAGAAGGGGAGGTAGGATTTRTGTGTAGCATGAGTCCAGGCTGAATCACCTACAAGGGTGCTGTGGATATTGAACGCTAGGTCTCAGGAGAGCCCTAAGTTTCAGACTGTTCCTGGGACAGACTACCTAAGATAAGGTGTGGATATATTCCAGAAACATGACATTTGATTTCTTTAATAAAACAAAAATGTTGATCCTGGTATCTGGCTGAACTGAGCTGAAAGCCTCTGCTGGCTGGAGAAGAGTATTTTGATGTGCTGCATCTAGTCTGAAGGTGGCTGCATTTGGGTGAACCAGTTCCTATGTACTGAACAATTTTAAAGGACTAAGGATGCTTCTAGGATAGAAAAATACTATATATGTTATTAATCTATGTAACTTTATTATTATTAATAAATGGAAACTCTTCTGATAGCTACAGCCATTTTCCCCCAGAGGAACTTGGGCTTTTACCAAAAAAGTGRCCTTCTATTTTCAGTTGGTTTATTTTTTATGACCCTATGGAACAGTCCTGAGGGACTGAGAGGCTATTTTAAGGATGAAAATACCTCTGAGCAGGAGTGTTTACATCTCCCAGCCAAACAAAGGTTTCACTCGCTCAGATACAGCATCCTTGATGTGCCAGGAGGAAGGAGCGGGTTCAGGTTGCTTGTCAGGAAACCAAAGGAGAAAGAAGAGCAACAGTCACAGTGTGAAGAGAGAATTTCAGGGAGGATCTTCTCACGGTCTTTTTTCCTGACATTTTGTCATCTAATTTCCAGTGCAGCCAATCTCCTTTATCCTCTGCTGATTGTCCTCCTGTCTATTATTTCCTTTAGTGCAGGAGCAAAGCAGTTTAGCTGTGATGATGGGGTTTGCTGGCCCATCACTTCTAGAGCTGAACAGGGAGCAAATCTTGTTGAAGGAAGAAATCAAAGCTCTCAGAGATGGAAAAGGCCTATTTGATGATCCAGGACATTTCACTAAGAATGGAATCAGTCAACCTTATCCATGGGTTAAATGTGCTGAGTTGAACAGAGTTCAACTGATGATGGAGGAGTTTGGCCAAGTGTGTCTTCTGCTTCTTTCTGGGTGAGWGGGGAGCATAAAGCCTTTGCCTGTTTGCATAGGGAGTGAAAGCCAGGTCTTGCACAGAGCCTTGTCACACTGTCAAAATAAGAAGGTTTTGTTCCTGATGGTGGCAATCCTTTATGGGTGCCAAACAGCAAGGTTTAAAATGTAAAATGGCATTTCAATGTTTAAGAATAGCATGTAATTTGATGGCTGTAATAGAAAAGCTTCCAATCCTTCAGCAATGTGTTYCCGAGCTGCATAACACTGCTGATAAAATTGCCTTTGGATTCCTTGTCTAATATTCTAGCCTTTCTTTTGCTCAGCAAAACACAATAGCTTGCACTAAGCCTCCCTGGGAGGGCAGCTAACAGCACATTTACCAGACACTTCAAACATTTGATCATATTTCTCCTGAGTGTATTTAGTATCTGTTAATGTCAGCAGTCACAGCCTGATCGAAATACCTGCATTGCTGGGAAAAATGTTTAATATAAAAGATGACACGGGTAAGCAATCACTTACTGATGTTCTTTTTCGAAATGGATAGGTGACCACATAGGTTCCCCCTTCCCCCTTGCTCAGCTTACCCCCTCCTCATCCTTGCGCCGTTACCACCCTGCTGCTGTGAGCATCTCTGAATGCATTAGAGCAGTTATTCTGAGTCTGCAAGAGATGCCAGGAATAGTTTCAAGTTTCCTGCCTCATCAAACCAAATTCAATCTGTAAAAAATTAATACACCCAGAAGGAACAGTTAAAAGCATCTCCAATCAATTTATGTTAAAATGGAGGCTTGGAGGCTGATTTGTTAAAGGAAACCCAATGCAGCTCAGAATTCAGGAGGGTGCTGGGGCAGGAGTACAGTCAAAGAGCCCAGCGCCAGTGTTTCTAAGGAGGTTAGCAGAGAAGACAGGTTGGTTGAGGCTATTCCTAGACAATTCCCAGCTGTTCATTATTTCAGGATTGAGGACCCCAAAGAGACCTCCTGCTCTGGGCTAGGCAAGAAATCTCAGCAAAGCTAGTCTTCTTCCCAACTTCTAGCTATGCAGCAGATGGCATACAACCAGCAGTTTGTACTGGCCATTTGCATCTTGTCTTTTCTCTCAGTAAAAGTTCGAGTGAGAAATAAGGGATGCAGACAACACCTTTGAGGGACTTTGATACTTAAAACAGCCCCACATTTACGGTGTTGCTCACTCCAGCAATTGAAAAGGCAAGTTGGTATGCCAAACTTCTGAGTTTGCCTAAAAATCGGGGGTGAAAAAAGAGAAAAGAGGTTTCTTTTCTGAGCCTTGTTTATGTTCGATGTTCTCTTCACAATCATACAGGTCAGGCCTCAATTTTACTTTTAGTAGAAGCCGAGACTCTTATATCATCTCTTGGCTCCAGGGTCTGGAGCTCTAAGCCCCTGTTTGAAAGACTTTTGGGAAAGTTGCAAGAACTGGCAACTGAGATCATCTTGGTGAAATTAAAGAGAAATCTCAGTAATTTATGCACAGAAGAGTTCAATCTGGAACTCTAGGCTGTTTCTTGCTTGGAAATTTTGTCCTCATAAAGGTGATAACTGAATTATATATTTTTTTTCCTCAAATACTGTCTAATTGCTTCCAAAGTATAGAAAAATTGCCAAACTCTGTTTGAATCCACATTTTGAAAGTAACATTTTCAAGCACATTTTCTTGCTATGTGGCCCCAGCCCCTCCTCTCCCCCCMAAAAAGAAAAACACACTTAGGTACACAACCGGCTAAAGCCTTTTGTTGTTATTTTGCCTCTGATTAATGTAGGTCACACTTTTCTTTCTTCCAGCTATTAAGTATATAGATCCATTTATGTTKTAATCCCTTGTCTTTTTCCCAGTCTATTGTTGCTGTGTTATATCCTCTCAGTCAGAGATCATTGAGATAAGTGGTAGAGAAATGGGGAGAGGGAGTTAATGCAGTAATCCAGCTTTGAAATAAAAAATTGGCCTGAGGTTAGTGCTTGTGTCCAAAYAGCTTTTCGAAGAGAGAGGAAAAGGAAAAAGCAAGAAGAGAAACTGAGGCATAGAGGCATCCAGCAATAGGATCTGAGCCAACATTAGTATTTCTCGTATCAGTGTACTTGAATGCAGCCCTTGWGAGAAAGGGTTAATGAAACTGCATTTCCCTAAGTGTTGACTGGGCTAAGAGTGAAAAAGATTTGCTGAAGGCAAATGATAGGCCTGTTCAGATGTAGCTTGGAAAGTAATCTGGCTGGCGCTGGAGTTAGGCTTTTTGGTGGGCTGTTGTGTCCTGGGAGGGCGTTATGCAGTGATGAGGTGGAAACAGAGAGGCCCAGAGCTGCTGAGGTGGCAAGGATGCACACTGCGCTCCCAACCTTTCACTATGTCACTCYATCCAGGTAGAGGAGCCCTGCACCTGAGAAATATGTTCATTTAATTAACATTTCTTCATACGTGTCTGCCTCTGAGATTTAGAGTCTATTTYGGGCTTGATTTTTTCTGGGGACTACATTTTATTCAGAAGAGAGAGGGAAATTCCCCAGCAACAACCCTGCAAATAGAGGGGATGTGTGTCTGCCTGTTAATTGAATTTGAAACCATCACTTCTTCAGTTTTCTTTATCTTAGATAAAAGGTAATAGTAACTTTCCTTCCAGTAAAAGGGAAACTGGGGCTGGAGACAGCTTAGGTAAASCCAGCTGAGATATTCTTGTATTCACTAGAAAAAGTTTACAGAGGTTTATAATTATTGGGTTTCTCTGTCAATAACTGGGCCCTGGGTTAGACTTCTAGTTCTTTGAAAGCCAAGGCAATTTCCCAATGTGACTGTGAAAATAAAGCATAGATTTAAGTAAACTTTTTGTACCCCATATATTGTATGTCACAACTGATATAAACTGAGTTTTACAGAAAAGAGAACATCTTTGCTTCATTCATCCAGTTCTGGGCAAAAGGAGTGATGTTCTGGCAGTCAGGATACGGGAGACAATGCGACTCAGCCATGTCTTACACTGACATGTAATAACACACAGTGTGGTGCAGCTTTAATTTTAATTCAAAATAAATATTTCCATAACCTACAAAATTAATCTAATACACTTATCTGAGAGAAAACAAAGATTAAAGGAGTCCTGCTAATTCCTTTATCTTTCAGATACAGGAATGAAAACAGAGGCATCCAAACCTTGAGCCATTTAGAARAGGAAGAAGCCAAAGCCCATGCCAGAGGTCCAACTGCTGAGTTTACTTATAGCTTCAGGTAAGCTGCTTTGCCTGGCTTGTTTAGCATTTCAGAGACCCTCTGTGTTCCTCAAGGARAGCTGTGGATTATGGACATAAAACCTTCACATAGCTTGCAGCCAAGGCAGAGCAGAGGGAGTGCAAACAAACTCATCCAGGGTGACTTCTAGTCCAGCATCCTATCTCTTGACTGTGGCTAGCACTGCACRGTTCGGAGATAGATGTAAGAACCTCACAGCAGGCAGATGAAGGATGATCARTCCCTTCAACCTTGTTCTCCAGCCCCATTGGATATCACCCTGAACTCTAAATAACTGAAGATTGGATTAAGCCTTCGAGTATGGCATTTAATATACTCTAAAAATTGTTGTTTTCATTAACTCATACTCTGGAAAGTAGCGTTATCTGTAGACAAATATATTTTCRTCTTGAATCTTTCTGTCCTTGGTCATCTGGCCATGAGCTAATAGGTCTAAATACCTATTTGTAAAAAGCATTTCTTTTTATCTGTGGTGATTTCCTCACATTTTTTTTTATTATGTGTCATTTTTACTGACATTAAGAAGTAAAGACTAGGAATAAACTGAGCCTACTCTAAAGCTGTCACATTCTTTTATCATAGTATTATTAGAAAAGTCTCAGAGATTAATTCTTTTAGCAGCCTAAGCACTAGTTTCATAGCCCCTTTCCAGCCCCACTCAGAATAAGCTCTACCCAAAAGCCTTCGCTGACCTTTATTGAAGACCTCAAGGCATGTCTAAGGTGAAAAAGCTCTGAGGAGAAATATTGTTGCAGACAACTGCTGTTCTGGCAGCTCCTTTCCAGCCCCACTCCAACTACAGCACTAGGTTTTCTCTCTCTCACAGCCAAAACCTTAACAATTAACCGTATTCTTAAGTGTTGGCTGACCATTAGTCCAAGAACATCAGGCATGGCCCAGATGTTCAAGGTCTTGGAGATTTATTTTTGCAGACATTTTTCCCCTTGGCAACCTCTTTCCAGCCCCACTCCAACTGGAATGCTAGGCTTTGTCCTAAACCTAATTGCTCCCTTCGACTGGCCTTTATCCCAGGCATTGCTCAGAAGTCTCTCAAAAGAGAGTTATTTTTGCAGACAAGCTTACCCTTTGCAGCTCCTTTCCAGCACTACTCCAACTGGAATGCTAGGCTTTGTTGCTATCCCCATCATAATCCCAGTCCTAATGTGTATCTGGTCGGACATTTAGCTCAAGACCTCCAGTCAGGGTTTAAATGAACAAGCTTTCAGAGGAGAACTATATTTGCAGGCARTCTTTCTTTTGGCAGCTCCTTTCCAGCCCCTCTCCAGCTGGAGGGTGTGCCTTGGTGTCTCCCCAACACTACCCATAACACTTACCCTAGCCCTAGCCTGATATCTCAGCTGATCTTTAGCCCAGGACATCCAGAAATGCCAGAGATGACCAGACTCTCAGGGGAAAATTATTTTTGCAGGCAATCATTTCCCTGGCAGCCCCACTCCAGCCTGAGTGATAGGCTTTCTCTCGCTCACATCCTTAAGTTGAACCTTAGCACTTAGGCCTCAACTAATGTTTTGCCTAAGACACCCACATGGCCCGGATGACCAGTTTCTCAGAGGAGAATTATTTTTACAGGCAGTCTGTCCCTTGGCAGTCCCTTTCCAACCCCTTCCAATGGTATTTGTAGTGCTTCTCACCTCAGGGCTGACTCTTGTGACTAGGGCTAGGGTTGGGCTTAGTTCATGAGCAAGAGAAAGCTCCAATTGGAGAGGGGATGGAGACGACAGTCAAGGGAAAGTTTGTCTGCAGGAACAGTTTTCTTCTGAGAGCTTGTTCATCTTGGACATTCCTGGGTGTCCTGTATAAAGCTCTGGCCATGGTCTAACCGTTCTTCTGCTGACCTTTTAGCCTCAGACTCCCATTTGTGGTCCAGATGGACAAACTCAGGGGAGAAGTATTTTTCTGCAAGTATTTTCCTTCACAGTTCCTCTCCAGCCCTAGTTCAACTGAACTAGTCTTCGATTAGTCTTTGCCTCTCTCCCAACACTGACCCTAACCTTTTCCTTTACCCTATTGGATAGCACAGCAAGAGCCTCAGGCATCCTGGAGGTGTAAGAAGTCTCAGTGGAGWATACTTTTTGCTGCCTCCATGTTCCTTTGGCAGCCCTTTTTCTATCCTGCTACAGACGCAGCTTCTTTATTTTCATCATTTATAACTAACTCTAGCCATTAGCCTTGCTTTCTGCTGTTTTCCTAGGATGTCGTCTTAATATCTTGCCTCAAGAGGATTTTTTTTTTCATTTTCCTCCCTGTGGCTTCTGAAAACTGGTGCAGTATTTCTGAAGAAGCTTTTAGAGTCCATGRAGAGGTGTTGTGTGTAGTATTTCAGTTAGGTCTGTAGAGCTTACATAAAATCACTCATTTTTCAGTATTACATTTCTAATTCATTTGGGCTCTCTGTTGTTATTTGCGTGCATATTGAGTCTACATGAATATATCTATGGTGATGTCCTGGACTATTTAATTGTATTACCTACATTGTATCTTTGTACCAACTGCGGTAATAAAATTTAGTGTTTTGTCTCCTTAGCCCTRTCTCTTTACTATTCCTCCTCTCTGCTCTGTCTCCATCCTTCCTTCTCCTGTTCTTTATAGCATCTCAGCCACTTTCCTTCTCTGTGCTGCTGTCCTCCTTGGTGCTCCTGGCTGAGACAGAGGCCAAGGGGCACCTGAGGGAACTGTGTATGCATTTGTATGTGGTTGCCAAGGCAATGCAAGCAAGGACCTGACAGCATGACCTGGAGAAGCCCCATCGAGACCGTGATCATGGAGGAGCAAAAAAGAGATGGGTGTGGAGGCAGGCAGTGGAGGTGCCATACTATGTAGCCTTGCTGCATTGAGGYGGTGGATGTAATTACCATTCAACACACAGTGGTTGTCTATGTGAAAGGTGTTGGGGTGGGCATGTGCCTGGTGTGGGGAAACACTGTACAGCAGCAAGGAGTTGGTAAGACCTTTGGAGTCAGGTGCACGTCATGAGATGAGCRTCTTCACCCAGTTGTAAGAAGCATGGTGCAGGGGCTGGGTGCAGGGACCAGGTCAGGTGCATGCTACTGCGTACCTCTTTGATGGGATTTGAAAAGTCCATTTGCTCCCGATGAAGAAAAATTGCCCACTTCCATTTAGATTTCTGTGCAAGTAATTTTTTCATCTTTCTAATGTTACCTATCTTCGACTTTTCAGCACTGGAATTTCATTATGTTGGCCATTCAGCATGGTTATCTAAGGTCTTCTGAATGTTACCGTGATTGTTCCTTGTATGAAACAACCTAAAAAGTTTGTGGTTGTTGCCATTTTTGCAATTTCTGTTCAATTCCTTTCTAGATCATTCATAAACAAAGCAATTAAACTGTTTAGGATCCAGGGTGGAGCCTTGAKACATATGATGCTTGTCAGGGTGAAAATAGGCGATTCAATTTTTTGCTTCTTTTCTTCTCACTAAAGTTTCGTGCAAAAGATATATTAACCA
Organism: Rhea americana; assembly: GCF_003343005.1. Classification (NCBI taxonomy): domain Eukaryota; kingdom Metazoa; phylum Chordata; class Aves; order Rheiformes; family Rheidae; genus Rhea; species Rhea americana. Next base: position 1,519,243 of record NW_028185250.1, on the reverse strand, counting down.
TTCTGCTATGATATCTTAATTTCTGTGGTTGCTGTTTTTGCAGTGTTTGCGCAAAAGCGTTTTGGAGGTCTGAAGTCATGGCTGTCCTTCGAGATGGTCAGAGAATTGTAAAAGCTTACTGAAACAGTTTTCGTTTCTGAGGGTACTATGCTAAATCCCTTGTTACTGTTTTCTTCCCATCCTTAATGCTGCTTTCATGGAAGAATGGTTAATATATTCTGAGCCTTTTCAGAAGGACCTTTTGCAATGACCAGACTCCAAATACTGGTTTCTATTACAGTGCTGACCACAGCACTCCTCAGCAGTACCAGCTCTTCAAGTGAGGAGATCAGTAGTAACTGGAGCAACATGAGAAAGGCCGTATTTCAAGAGCCTCAGGCCTGATTTTCCAAACACATCAGTACTCATACCTGGGACTAGATTTTCACAGACCTAACACAGTGGAAATTGAAGCGTTTCGGAAATCTGACGCTGGGCTGTGCAGTGATACCTTTTTAAGTAGTTGGTGAGTCCTCATGGCACAGTGCTGCTCTATGCAGATAGCAACTCAGCTCCCAGACACCCTACAGATCTTTCAGTGCCCGGCAAATTAGCTCTGCTGTAGAGCAAAGCAGCTTCTCAATTTTTTCTCATCCAATTTGGGGAGCTAGTTGGAGTAAAGTTTACTTGATGATCTTTGTCCCATGCGTCAYTGCATGAAGCAGACAGGGTTATGCTCTGTGCCCATCACTGCCATCTGGAAGCTCATAGAAGATGTTTTGGAAAGAATATGGGCTTGCCCTCAGTCTTAGGCAATGAAGATCTTTCTTGCTGTGACCATGTCTTTGTGGTGTAAACCCCGAAGCCTATGAAGGCTGCTTCCTTTGTCAGTCAAAGGAGATACTGAGGGAAAGTGTTGGATGCGGTTGCCCCAGGCAGCCGTTGTAATCCCTCCCTGATGATCATGGCTTCTCTCATTTTCAAGAGTGCGAGATGTCCAAAATCAGGCCACTAATCATGCTTCTCCCAAAGAAGTGCAGTTTGTTCTGTGGGACATGTATTTTTTTTACATCTGGTTCTTCAGGCTACTGTGACTAGTAAAGCAATGCTTGGCTGAACAGACTGATCCCGAATATCCTGTTACTGCCAAACCCTCTTGATCTACATTCCAGCTCAGCACAGGACACAGGTTTGGCTGTGCAGCAGCATGTCCACTACAGGCAGCTAGGGAGCAAAGCAGACTCAGAAATAGAACTGAACACTGCAGTTGATGACCTAGCCTACTCAGTGGACACAGTTCCTAAAATAGGCCGGGAAATACCACTCCAGGTAATCCCAGCAATCCTGTCTTGATGCTAAGAAGAGCCATGGGGCTAGTACAGAGGGACATGTAAGAAAATGGTGTTATTAGAGGTATTAGGTATTTGTTCAGGAGACTGTGGGATGCAGCCATTCCTTGGACACTGTGGATATGTTTACAATATTAAAAGGTCAAACAATCTTYCTACTTCCCTGTTTGCTTCAGAGAGTTTTGTTGAACATTCTCATTACTCCTTGTGGTATTTCTTTGGTTTAAGAGGATTTCTCAATACGGCTTCAGGTATTAGAATGCAGTGTGTGTGCTATGAATGTGTTATATTACAATAACAAGCTTCTCCTCATTGCTGATGCTTATTCTGAGTGCAAAGCTTTTAGTTTGGATGTGCATGTGGCAGTGAAGGCAAGATGGGGTAGATAATTTGGCATGGAATGAGGAATGAGGAAAAGACAAAATTAGTAGTTTAGAGGGGTGACTTCTGTTCCTGTCTCTGTTACAGGCTCTGTGCCAGCTTTTATCTTACTTTCCTGACCTTTCTATGGAAGAAGAGAAGCCTCAACATCCTGAAGATGGGAGCAAATTTTTCTCCTCATGCAGTTTTCCTCTAATTGCAGGCAGGGCTTTTGGCTCTATTAACCTTTAGGTTATTTGAAAATTACAGAAAATCTCTGAATCTCTAGGCAGCTATTGGGAGACCTTCTCAATCCTTCTTCTGGACTTGCCTTCTGTTTCTGATCTGTGATACTCCCAGTTTGGTGCTGCCCTGAGCTGCTGGGGAGGATTCACTTTCCRTGGAGCCAGGATTGCTCCTGCCAAACTCCTCCAAGCTCAGAGGAGGGAAAAGTGCGGCAGARGTCATTGCTGGGAAGGAGGGCAGCTAAACTCGTCACATAAATGCACCTGTTTGGCCAAAGGAGGTAGTAGAGGCAACAAAGATTTTCTGTATGTTTGGGAACAGTAGGAACRTTATCAGGTGGAGATGATTAAAGATGTTATAATGAAGCTAGGGAGTCAAAGGCATTATGTAATGATCTCCASTCTGTATTTTAAAAGCAGCAGCATATGGACCTAGATAAGGATGATTACTTCTAAGGAGAAGTAACCAAGGAGGCTGTTAAACATTGTCTATTGGGATAAATATACTTAAGAGTCTTAAGAGAGCTGRCTTAAGAAATGCCTGGTGCAGTGAATGCTTTTAATGAACCTGGTGGTGCTGGGGCTATTCCAGAAGACTGCAAAGGTCCTAAGGTCTTGCCAGTACTTGAGAGGGTTGGGAGGAATGATTAAGATAATTATAAGMCAATCAACCTGATATCACTACCTGGTACAGTAATGCACAGGGAAATAAGAGATTTTGTTGCCAACTAAAAATAAAATTAACATCAGTCAATATAGCTTTCGCGAAGGTAAGGCCTGCTAAACAGAATAGCTTTCTTTTTTATGTGATTACAAATTTAGTTGTTAACAGTGACTGCAGAGAGATAATGTGTTTATGCAAGGTGTTTGACATAGCACAACAYAAAATTTTGAGTTAATGAGTCAAAAGAAGCAGGGCATGCTAGCTGATGGAAATGAGGTTTTTATAAAACAGTTGCTGTGTCTGATATTACTCAATTTCTCTGTTGGTGATCTGGAAATAAATATAAAATTGCTGCTGATAAAATCTGAGGATGACACAGATTGATGGAGTAGTCAATAACGATGGGGACAGAATGGTTACAGAGAGCAATAGGATTGTGTTGTACACTGTACCCGTTCCAATAAAACACTTTTTAATGTTTTCCAAATGCCAAGTCATTCACCTAGACTCTAGGACCAAGGAACTGTACTGAWCTGGTTGACACTTATCCATGATAGTTCTAACACAGTTTGTTTTCTTTTTCCTTGAAATATCTGTTACCTGTAGTACGTTTGGATCTTATCACTGATCGTTTTGCCAGTGATCTTTGCCAGCACAGGTTGTTTTTAGCTAGTTGTGTATGTTAGTGTTAGTGTCTTAMATGGAAGATGACACAGTCTTACCAGTGATGAGTGAATCGAACTTAGTGGGAGTGTAGGTGGCTGTTGAGACCTGGAACATACTCAGCACATGTCACCCTGCTCCTGGTGATATCCTTTTCCTTGAATGCTTTTTCTGCTCAGGAGCAAGCTGATCAAAGGGGCTTATGCCTTCCCTAAGTTTTGTGTTGTGCTTATGACTAAAGATTTGTGTATTGACTAATAAATTACACATACATTATATACGGCAAATGTCACCCAGGGTGCTGATTTCAAGTTCTAACTTGCAGGAGGGGGCAACTTTCCTCCATCACTACATGGTTCTTTTCAACATGTTAATGGTTTCCTATTGAGTACACAAAGCTCTTGCCACTGATCTTGTGAAGGTTGATGAGATCACAACCTAAGAAAGCAGATAGCTTTATTAAGGTAGTGATTGAGAATTAAACGAGTTTCTTGAATTTGTTTCTCCTGGCATTAACCCTCACAGATCAATGGGTTTAAATTTCCCTTTCTAATGTATAAACACAGAACAGGCTTTGATAAAAAGTAAATGTATCCATGAACTATGATCTGTTTCTTTCCAGGAGATTGCCTCATGATAATACTGAGTTATAAATATCGTAGTGACTGTCAGAAGAATGTTTTTTTACTTGTGATGGTCTCATATTGAAAGATGTGAGAGACTGTTAATTGTACTAAATATGCTTTTTTCATTACTCCTTCAGTAGATTATTTACTACCTCCTACTTTTGATTAATCAATGACACTGATGTACCTGTATTTGGATTTTTAACTGCCTCAGTATCCTGAAGAAGGATTGTGAGGATTCTTCCATTGCAGGATGGGCTTTGTTAAGAGTGAAGAGGAGGCTTTGTCCTGTGTTTCTATAGAGAGAGCAGTGAATCAGGACTGTGTGGCAGAGACTGTGCCTAAACCTAGCTCTCCTCCTGTTGTGCCAGAAATGAAAGCAGAATTGTTAAATTAATGTACATGGTGCTAGTGACAAAGGAGTTAAGGTCCCTTTTTCTAAAAGCCCTCAGCCTATGGCTGTAGTGTCAGGTCTATTTACAGGAGAACTGATGAGTATGAAAAGAACGAGRGAAACATGAACCTGCTTCCAGTAGTGATGTGGCGAAAAAATAGATCTCTCTGGAGACTTCGAACTGAASTGCTGTCCCAAGGTTAGGAAAACTCCACTATCTTTGGTAGCCTATGGGAAGGCAACAGGTACATGTCTCCAAAAAGGACCTTACAGGGCAGAAGTCTTTCCAGGTACTCACTTCTCCTTCCACTTGCTTGTAGACGGTATCAAACAAATCATATCTGATCATCAGCAACATACCTGGGAGGCTCCCTACACTCTACCCTTCCCTTTGCAGCTGCTGCTTGAGGGGGATCTGAATGTCTTGTGGGCAAGTCCATCTGTCCCTGCTGCAGTTGCTGTGTCCCTGGCTTCAAGGGTAGCCTCAGKTAAAACAGCCTGAGGGGCTGCTGGGGCCTTGGCATTGAGGGGCACCCTGGGCCAGCCTGGGCTTAGCCTGTCCAAACCCGGCAACCCTCAGCGAGCAGCAGTGGAGCGGGAGTCACAGAATCATTTGATCTTGCAGGGGGTTGTGCAGGCTGCAGCCGGCATCTGCGCCGCAGGCGAGGATATGGAGTGTGTGCGTGCATGTCTGTGTGGGGACACGTCTCAGCTGGGGGCATGAGTTTAAGGGGACAGACATGTGAGGAGCAATCTTCAAATTTGTGGTGCCCCCTCCTCTGAATCTGATTAGGGGCTCACCTAGTCTGCAACCTTCCTGTACTGCTCCACTGCTTAAAACCTAGGCCAGGTAGGCTACATCTCTGCACCCTACGGTCCTGCTCATGCAGACTGGGGGAATGTGAAGCAAAGCATGAATTTGGCTTACCCCTACAGCATTTGCTATGATGTTGGCTCTCTTCAGTGAAATCTTAACATCTGTAAATATTTCTTTCCTCCAGTGAAGATATTGCCTGTGCTGCATTATCAATGAAAAATCCTTGCCTCGAAACCCTATTTTTGGCTCCATTAACCTAAAGAACTTGTCTGAATGCTCCATTTGCCTTTTAAATAAAGAAGAAATGATTGTTCAGGACTCACATCCCTATCATTTTGTGTTGCTTTTCTCGTTATGAGAGGAACATAAGGGTCCCCGATCATTATTTCTGACTCTGTCATTAGCAAAGGTCTGGAAAGCCATGTTTTCACTCCATTAGCCTTCAGAAAGAAAAAGAATGATTGCATAAGTTAAGAATAATTATTTCAACCAGCTTTCTCAATGTTTCACTGTGGAACAGGCTAGGGCCTGAACATAGGCTGACAGATTAATTTCTATTATTTGCATTTTCAAAAAAAAAAAAAAAAAGAAAAAACCATGTTCAGGACTCATTTAGCAATAGGAATGGCTTTGTTTGTGGTTTTATGTACTTCTCTGGTCACTCATGACAAATATTGGGAAGCTTATCATTTCCTCCCTGAAATCTGCCAAGGTTTCTGTGATTTACATTTGGAGTAGAGTATGAAACAGAAATTCCTAGATCTGTCATAGTCCTGTTGTTTCTTAGAGCTATGTGGATACTTGTGTTAACCAGGAACTCTTTCTCTAATGATACCTTTTCAGAAAGATGTTGAAATTCACTCTTATATGACTCCATGATGGCATATAAGTCAGGTGATGGGCCAGATGATCTGAATAGGACCCTTTCCAAGTTCAGAGCAATTTCTTCTTCACCTTGGAAGTGGTTTCACCTTTCTTCCTGTTAGAAAACCAAAATGGAACGCTTTTTCTTCCGGATACAGTGTTAATATCTGCTAGAATTCTGATGAGGTCTGGACATGCTCACCACAAAAGAGGGTTCAAAGAGCATGGTATCTTTCATGGTGTCTTCACAGGAGGCAGAGGCAGCAAGTAGGAGTGTATAGGAATGACAAAGTGAGACAGGGCTAGAGAGAYGGAGCCTCTCTGTCCCAACACTGTGCCCTGTCAGTGGGGACAAACTGCTTCACAGTGCCTTGAGTCAGCTCCTCAAACTGCAAAAGGAAGATGATGAGTCCTGGGATGGTATGAGAAATAATTCAGGGGTTTAGGGGGCAGGTTKAGCTCAGTTGGGTAGAGTGTGGTGCTGCTAATGCCAAGGTCACAGGTTCAGTCCCCTTAYGGGTTATGCTGAGGGTTGGACTAGATGATCTCCAGAGGTCCCTTCCAACCTTACCATTCTATGATTCTATGATATTAGCAGTCTTGGATAGCAAGTACTATAGAAGAAGTATTATTTCTTATTTTGAGTGAAGTTGCTCTTTGACTGCTGAAGATGGTAAAGATAGTTACAATGCATTTGAGAACTTCAAGTGCAGCTGAGTTGATGGAGAATATTAGGTCCCCTTTCCCACTGGAATAGACTTTTAAACTCCTCTTTGAAAATGATTGATGAGCCAGCTGAGATGAAGAAGGTCTTCTTTAGACCAGTGCCGCTCCCTTTGCAGCAAGAGTAGTTGTTCAACTGGAAAGCTCAGTGAAGTTAGGAAATGGGAAGTTGTCAATGAAAAGTTGTGAAGTGATTTTTTTCTGTTGTTTTTTGCAGGGGCAGGGGTTTACAGGGATCTGTGGTTGCTGAATGAGATGCAGATTACAGCATGAGAATGTAGGTAGCTTCAGTGCACACAGGGTATTCAAGAAGAGACAGTGGTGATGAGCAGAAAAAAGAAAACCTTTATGATGCTATGAAAGATGCCATGATATTATGCCAGAGTTTTATGTAAATTGCACACCTTGTTTTCTCCCCCTCTGAGTGTGCTTGCTCCTAGGGAAGGAAAGAGTTCAAAATCTTGACTCTAGAAGGTCCACAAAAGCCTACATTCATTCACGCTTAACTATTAGCCTAAACCATAAGCTGAAAGACAAAGAAAGATGTCCTTTGACAGTGCTGTAAAACAATGATCATTCTCCCTATCTCCTCTAGACAGTCTTCATGGAAACCAGGCAAGAGCATCTAAGATAGAACAGGCCCCTGACCAGCAGAGTCAAAAGAACAGCATCAATCCTGAGACACAAGGATTCATCTTGGCCTTGAGATTGACCTGAACTTTAAAGTATATGAGTCCAAGCGTGTTAAGAATTAATACATGTCACACTAGGTTGTAAAAGCAGGCATGGGAGAAGCTGACTTGACTGTCACTTTTGCTGGAGGATTCATGGCGCAGACAAAGGCCTCATGAAAATATCCCAGAGAGGCTATGGAGGGTGGCTAGGGAGCTATGAGATTTGGACCTAACCTGCAAACCTCCATGAGGCAGGGACTCATTGAATCAGCTGAGGAGATGTTTCAAAGCATTTGGATGACAGAAGAGTAGAGCTTGTGATAGATATCAAGGTTAGAGTTATCACAAAAGAAAGCAGAGTGGAAGTAAAGGTGGAAGATGAAATAAGAAACATTATGTTAAGGGCTTCTGCAAGGTCAGATTGCACCATTTAATGGTCTCTTTGACCTCAGCTTCCATGTATCTTTGCAGAGTAGAGAGAGTTTTTCTACTGTCTTGTTTGCTGTGCTTCAAAGTAAATTTGCAGATGGTGTTTTGCTACAGCAGTCCTTCTGCATGGCCCAGAACMACAAGGAGCTCCTTTCTGCTGTGGCACAGATCCTCATGTTCTCATCTTTGGAGTGCAGAGCACTTCTATGCAAAATTCTTCTGCTGGAGGATTCAGATCCTGGATTGCTGAAGCAGCCTTGATGAAATGTGGCTGCATTGTAATTAATAAGTACACTAATGGAGTCTTCGCTGCAGTATTAGGATGTTTTGAAATTTACTTTGGGAAACCTTTCGGCACCATTAAATCCACCTTTGTCATAAGATAAAGTGCTGTTCATAATAGGCTTATTAACATTCTGACTGCAGTTCAACCCCATCCATTAACAGCTGGCAGGTAGGACTTCCCCCAAAGACCCCAGGAAGCATTTTCTCTGACCAGGGGCTGGCTTCCTAAATGCATCTGTTAGTCCAGTGTTGGAAGTTACATTACAGGGAGCCTTTCTGATAACTTCCTGGTGTCATTTAAATGTGCTGCCAAAACCAGCTGTAATCAGTTATGGATCTGGAAAAATCTGCCAGGAGTTGCCACCGTGCTGCTCGGGTGTTTATTTGAGTCAGAAGCTGCCATGAGCAGAAGATGCCAGCCCCAAGCATTGGCTATGGACATTTTCTTCCTCTCTTCCACTTGGCTGACTTTTGTTTATAACCAAATATCAGCTGCTCTGATTAAGTGCATTAGAGCTGGATGTGCTGATTAACAGTGAATGGTTAACAGTGGCATTTCAGTGGTGGCTTATAGGCTTCCAAAGTTAATCTCTTTCTCTCTTTCGGAGATAAAGGATAGATAATTCTTCCAGCGACAATGATTACATAATAAAGTTTGTGTTTGCTCTGTGCTGATGAGCTATGAAACCTGGTTTCACCCAGCGGCTCTTTAGAGGCCCCAGAGCTGGGGTGTTGCCAGCTCAGGATTTTACTGAATCTGTGATGTCTTGCAGGTTTGTCTCCTGGAGCCGAGTGATTACAAGGAATTAATGCCTCTGTTCTTTTCTTCTTTTTAAAACAGCAAATCTCCAGCCAGCTACTCATAGGGAAATACAGACTAAGGCAAATTCAAATTGTCCCTAAGTAATATACTTGAGCTTACAACATTTGGACAAAATCTATGACTTTGGGAGCCATTTATTGATTTGAATAATAAGGATTGTTGGTTCTGGGTCTAGCATATCCACAGAAGGGGAGAGAGCTATAAAACTGCCACTGGGCTACCAAGCTCAGCACAGAGCTGAAGATTGGGCCATAAAGATGACTTTCCCAGCATAGAGAACAAATTCCTGGACAGGATGAAATCTCCTAAGTGAATGGCATAAATGAGAGCCTTGATCTGAAGATCTGAGGCTTCGAGGAGTCACATTTTAGCAGCCTGATGCAGAGTGCTGTGACCTGCCTGTCCATCTAAGAACAGCTGAGCATCAATGAAACATGCATTTAGTCTTTATTAGGAAGGATGCAGGAAACAAACTGTACTGGGTTCAAGAGACTAAAATACCTGCCGAGACTGCGAATGAAACAGGGAGAGCCCGCTTTGTTTCAGTACAGGCCTGCCATGGCAGGAACCCTCATTCTCTGCCCATATATCGTACTGTGGTATGGAGAGCAGTACTCTACTGCCATGGCTCTGTGTTACTGGGATCAATGGGTGTCCTGTGGCTGTGAAATTCAGGAGTCACCTTTTATTTCTTGAATCCTAAAAGAAATCTGTTCTCTTTTCCCAAACTACCTCAGCTCAGGTCTTGGCTTTTGGCTCCTGAGCTACCAGGCAGGAGGTCAGATCTTTCAGAGATGTCTCTCAGATCCCACTTGACCAGCCCTCAATACAAGGTCTAGAACAAGTACTGTATAAAGCTAGTGGCACAATCAGCAAGAAAGCCCTAGTTTTGAGAAGGTGAAGTAGCACAGCAAAGCAGAGTATACATCCCACTGCTGGAGTGTAATGTGATTTACTGGACAAAGGCAAGACATYATAGTTAGGCTTTACAGCTGCTAAATAGGTTAGTTTTTAAACATCTAGTAGGATTTTAAGTTGTGCTTCTTTTGAAACATCAGGCTTCAGATGAAAGCTATTTTCTTATAGCATCGAGCACCATGTCTTCAGGCTGTKGGATATTATTAAAAAAATGTCAAAGCAGTGTTCATCCCTGATGTATTAAGCCTCATTCAGTTTGTATTTTTGCATTTTCTCCACAGAATTTCTGGCCCTTTCTGTCCTGCCTCTGGTATCCCAGCTGTTCACATTTCCTTGGCTCAGGCTTTATGAAATGAAGCTGAGAGCAGATTTCAGTGAAACCAAGAGAATTTGCAATTAGCTCCACCTTTTTCAGAAAAAAATATTATTTATGTRTCCCAAAGTATGCTTTGCTTTAGCAGTGTGGCACAGTTCCTGTAATCATGCCTTATCAGTTTGTTGAGCCTGTATCTTTGTAGGAGCTGTATCCTTACAGGTCTCCTATGGAGGAAACAAAAGATGCTCATTATATTCACAGCTGGGCTGTCCTGAGCCTCTCTTCGAAAATCAAAGAGTTCCAWTTTTTTTTCCTTCTTTATTTTAACCCACTTCTGCATTGCTGATTTTAATTGGGAAACAAGACTGTCACCCATACAGAGGTCAAGGTTGGGATTTACTCAAGGTCTGTTTCTTAAAAAATACTGAATTCCCTACCAGGCTTTGGTGTTCAGCTTCTTTCCCTTTGGAGAAAGTTTTTTTTTTTTTTTTTTTTTTTTTTCTTTCCAACTCCATTTGGCCTCTTGTTACCTTGTGTATCTCATACCCTGAGTGGCTTTAACTCACTAAGACAGCAGAAAACCACCCTGGAAAACAGGATCATAACCTGCTAGGCTAACTATTAGTGTAGTTCACTGCAGGGTTTGGTGGGCAACAGGGGCTGACACAAGGGAAGAGATAGGACCACAGGGCAAGGAGAAGGAGAGAAGTAAAGACAAGAGAGAGAGGAATAAGGTCTCTCCCTTTTAGCAGAAACAGCTATGTTACCTTAGCTGTCCATGCCMAGGGACCAAGCCTTGGTCTTGTCCGTGATGGAACAAGTTCAGTAGCGAAGGAATTAATTGCTCCTTCTAGCTACAGGCTTCATTTTTTAAAAAGAAAAGCTGTTTTCTTTATTATACTATTAAATACAATCAGGAGCTGCTGTCCCTGGAGACCTCTACCTTCTTCTCTACCCATTCACTTCCCCCTTTTACTTGCACAGTCACAGGCTGTTTCTGCTCACAGATGGGAAGTACTAAATGCTCTGAGGTCTGAGTTTAGAGCCGGTTTTGCATGTACAACTGGAGAAACTTTTGTCATTCTAATTGACCAGCAATTCTTTTTTGTATAACAAGAGAAGCAAAAAAAAAAAAAAAAATCTATCTCACTAAAACCATGCTTCTAGCATTTTCTCCTTCAAGGTTTATATTCATCATGTGTATATTTTCTCCTGCTCAAGCTTCTTCTCAACACTCCATGTTGTCTATTACTGTGTATAAAAATGATCTGTGTTGACACAGGCGTGAGTGGGCACTTTGTATTATCAGCTCCAACATTTGCCCGTGTCCTTTATTTCCAGCAACAAAAGTGTATTTCACAGCAAGACGATTTCTTGAAAGGTTTTCTGCTGACAATTTGTCTAAAAAGAGCTGCTGCTGGAGAAAGCAGAAAGCTGAATTTCTTCAATACATTCAGCAAATTTAATGCGGAAATTGCTCAGAGCTTGGAGGCCACTGCTGCAGAGCTCAGTGTGTGCTGTGCTGCCAGGGCTTCTGGTCTCGTTGGTTAATGGAACGGGGAGCACCCCATTCCCAGTGCTCGCTGGGGAGCTTCACACTGCAGCACTGTGAGGGTCCCTGGGAACTGAGACAGCAAGCTGCACTGCTTCATGTAAGACAAATCACTCCAGTCAGGGAAGTCTCTGCATTTCAGTGCAGACCCAGGACTTTTTCAAAGACATCAGGCAAACCTCAGTCCTGAGCTGGCCCATTGCCTTCACTTATGTCCCACCCAGCTGGCTAGCTGTGAGGCTCTCCATACCTAGTGCTGTAACCCAACAGCTCTGCTAGAGAAAACAGGCCTGTAGTACTTTTTCCCTGGCTCTCAGATGAGATCATCAACAGGCCCTAATCTGCCCTTCCCTCGGTGGGCCTTTGCATGGCAGCCTCACTGGGCCACCCCGACTTGCACTAGTCCACAGTGAGCAAGRATGTTTTCGCTGTGCACAGTCCTCTTCTCTTCAGCAGCAGGCTACTTTCCACTGCTGTTGGTTTAACTGTTTTTAATTATCCTCCTTGGACTTCTGTGCAGAATAATCAACAGTTAATAGCAAACAATCAGACAAATTGATGTTCTAGGGAAGGAAAGAAGGGTGACAGAGAGAAGCAGGGACTGAAGCTGAAGCAGAATCTAGTGGTGGGAATGGCTGGTGGCAGGTGGCTGTTTGGATTAGAGAGAGTGGGGATGRATCAGAGGGAATGTGACACTACCCAAAACTTTTCTTTCCTCCATCCCCAAAGCATGTTCATCTGGCAGTTTGCTTCTGCGATGCCACCTCCACTGTAAACTAATGCAGCTTAGTTTTGTGGGCAATGTTGTTAGATCCTGCTAGTCTGTTGAATCAAGGCTCACTAAAGAATGGCAATTTAAAAGGCTAAAAAAACAGTGGCAATGCTTCTGCTTTTCCTCGGAGTTGCCCAGATGTTTCAGAGGAGACCTGAAAGAGCCCGCAGGTTGAAGGTATGCTCCAGAGAGGTGAAGGCTTCACAGACGTGGCCCCGGCACAAGGAACAATCCTGTGCAAGGTCTTTCCAGGAGTGTCAGGCACATGTGGGAGAGAACTGGTGAGCCTGAGGCTGATGTTTTACTTCTAGTATGTAAGCGCTGGCACTTCTTAACTTTTGCCCCACTTACTTACATTTTGRTGCTCCCATTAGCAATGAAAGGGAGTTAAAGGGCTGTATCTGTTGATTCCTATTATTTTCTTGTTGCCATGTTCTTGAGGGATTTTTGTCTTTTTTTTTGGGAGTTAAAGGGCTGTATCTGTTGATTCCTATTATTTTCTTGTTGCCATGTTCTTGAGGGATTTTTGTCTTTTTTTTT